>NC_141327.1:22574673-22949673 GCF_037954235.1 Aulostomus chinensis | reverse complement strand
AGTAGCTTCATCTTCTAGGCCAGACCGGGTGAGGTGGCTACGGTGGCCCATGTGGAGCCTGCCAGTGACTGGGTGGCAGTTAACACTAATCCTGCTGCTGATTACGACTGGCAAGGGGAAATAAACAGTAATAAATGAACCTACAAGGTTGAGCGCACATACACACCCTCACAACAACTCCACCCACACATGGTAAGACACGTTGACACACTTGCACAAAACCAGTCGCAACATTACAGATTTTTAATGTTGCTTTCCTGCCATCTGCATAATATCTTCCTCAGCACATACGTGCCATAAGGTCTCGTCATCTGTGCCGTCAAAAACGAGAATTCTACTGATCTGTAACAAACTGACATGTAAATTATGGATTCTTTTGTGTGTTTTAAGTCTCCATTTAATTTTCATGTATTGTTTATCATCAGGAGGACATCAATTTTAAGTTACTTTTACCTTAAATGGCGGGGGGGGGAACAACTGCTCATCATGTGTGGAGTCTTTATCTTTAGTCACAGTGACATCTAGTGAGCAGAAAATGGTACTGACAGCACCTGTTTTCCTTCATCTTCTGGAAACATGAGCAGAGGGAACCTAAACGTGTATCAGATATTGTTTTATTGCATTCATCCATCCATTCATTTTCTTCTGCTTATCCCATTAAGGGTCGTGGGGGGGCTGGAGCCTATCCCAGCGACTTTCAGGTGAGAGGCGGGGTTCACCCTGGACAGGACACCAGTCCATCGCAGGGCCAACACATAGAGACAGACAACCATTCACACCCACAGTCACACCTACGGTCAATTTAGAGTATCAATCAGCCTCGTCCCCTCTTGATGTCTTTGGACTGTGGGAGGAAGCCGGAGTACCTGGAGAGACAGTGCTATCCACCACACCACCATGCTGCCTATATTGTTTTATTGATTAAACTAAAATCTTTAAATGTCAAATTAAACTCCATGTTAAGAAATGGATCAAATATTTACTCTCACAAGTTTTGAAGCTGGGACAAAAAAGTCAACAAAAAGCTTTCTTTTCTTTTTTTTTAGTATGATCTCATATTCTTGGAAGACTTAGGCGAGTTTCCTCTTACGTACACAATTTCAGCATCACTGATACATCCTGTTGTGGTTAGTGACATGATCCTCTTTTTGTGCAAAAAAATGTACCAGTGGGGAAGGAAACTAGTGTACTGAACCATCACCACAGAGCAGAGGACTGTGATAAAATATATATTTAGAGTTTGAAGATTTTGCTTACTTCTGTCATCATACATCGAACACACAATGCCATCGATCGGTCCTTCCATCTTTACTCTGGGTAAGGCACTGTGTATGTTGAGGTTTATCATTTTAAGTCTTTTTTTTTGTGTGTCTGGGGTTGGGTACGTGGAGTGTAATCCATCAAATGTATTTGACGTGAATGTCTAATTTAATAAAAGAGGCCTTCTGATGAATAAATGTCTGATGTCAGTGCTGAATATTGTTCTTCAAATCTAGTGTGAGGAAAACATGCCACACCTCAATGTGCTTCATACTTAATAAGCCAGTAAACGTGCCACTTAAATATGACTACTTTTATCTGTTCCTTAGAAACGTGATTAATTTGTGTGTCTCTTCAGGTGTCATTATGATTTCAGTCATAGCAGCACAAATGCCACAAGATGTGACCCAACCCACCAGTTCATCTGATCTTAACCACCAAAACACCGGTATGACCTACACCACCCCTACGAGGGATTTCACCTCTGACACATCCTCGACTGTCGACCACACCGGCACAGACTGGACAACGAAGACAGGTGAGGAGCACAGTTATTTATAGATTCATTTATATTCTCCAAAACAAAACAAAACAAAAAAATCATCAGAGAAACCATCATGAATTCTCTGTGAGTAACATGCTTCACCTCCTTGATTCAGACAACGACAGCTCCCTATCTACAACGCCCTCGACGTCCTGGACGACACCTGCACCCTCGGTTCCTTCTAAAATCACCACATCCTCCACAAAAAAGGAAGAAAAAAGTGAGTTCCTGTCATGTTCGTGTTCCCTGATAATCTTAAGGATTTGTACCTTTTCACATTTCATATAAATGTCTCACAAACATATTTAATCCTCTTTCGCAGGTTAGAGAATTGAAATTTAAAAATGTCGAGCCTTGTCACTAAAGTGGTGAAGCCTTTGAGAAATTTGAAGAAATGAATCAGTTCCTCTCTGTCCCATCCAAGCATCAAGTGGCTTTGTGTTTTAGTGTTGCAGGTTTGTTAGTTGTGGCAGCCTCGAGTGTGTAAATGAGCGGACGAGACTATTTTTCTTATATTTCAAAAAAAAAACCCTCAAGTTTGGAATTTTGACCTTTGCTCTCTGGGCCTTTTGGAAACAGAGGTGACCATATATGGACTACAGGGTGAAGCTGGACGCAAGCTTGATTGGTTAGCAGGGTAATTTACATTAACGATGATACTAATACAAGCTTATAACAAAAATAAACTGGACTCCATGGAGTTTCTTTCAGTTTATCCAAACACAGTTGTACTAAAGACAGTTGTGAAAAGGTCAAGGTTGTATGAAACACTGTGCCATGTGTGTGCATTGCAACATCTGTATCCTGACCATGAAGGTAGCCATTTCCACATTTTCTCTATTCTAAATTCAACCTCATGTTATCAAATCAACATGGCGTTGTATTAAAGTAGACATGACACGAGCTACTTAGACCACGAAGAGGAACTGGGGAAATATTTGCTAAGATAAATAAAACAAAGTGAGATTCTCATGGGTGCTCCCTGTTGGACATTAAAAAAAAATGCAGCTTTGAGGCACTTCCACCTCGGTTCTGCACATAAGACCTGATTCTGTCCGGCATCTCCTCTCAGTGAAAGTTAAGATGGATTCTTTTGATGCTACCAGCCATGACTCTACAGTCAAACTGTATTTAGCAGCTACCTGGTGAACATAGTGGATCATTTAGCAGTAAAGAGACACCTTTGTAGAGACAAAAGCAGAACCAAAAGGTCAATGACAGCTTGATTTATTCATCAGATGGACACAAAACAGGTGTATTTGCCAATATCAGGCATAATGCTACGTCACAGTTGTGTTCTTCAGCTGACCGAAATCACACGGTTTTGTATTTGGTATCATATTTGGTTTAAACTTATCTCCGTTTTGCGTTTCTAGCGGTCACCACAGTTAAACCGAAGCCACCATCCAACTCTAATGACAGCATCGGTGAGTGACCTTTACCTTTACTTTGCACCTCTCAGAGGGAATCATCAACATCCTGTCAATGGCTGATGTGGGCATATGTACACTAAATATCTTCCTCTCTCTACCTCTTCAGGCATTATCGTCTTGATCTTGATCATCCTTGTCGCTGTTGGTTTCGGCGTGACCTGCTACATCGCTAAGAAGAGGGGAAATGTCAGTAGAATGGTCCTTCACCTTCTCTACCAAGCAAGCAATAGTTTTGATAACCAGGAATTCACTTCTTTCGCTTGTTTGCAGGAGTTAAATGTGAAGATCGATATTCTAAACTGAGAATCTGTTCATCAAATATGAAGCTGAACCAGGAGACAGTTAGCTTAGCATAGCATCTCAAGGGGAAGTGAAACAGCAAGCCTGGCCCTGAAGGCTGACAAATCCACCCACACGTTTTAAGCTAACTTTTTGTGTGACCGATACATCTTTTAAGATTGTTCTATCTTTGATTAATTTGTACCAAAAAAAAAAAAAAAATTTAAAAATGGCAAGTTTTGTTTACCAGGGAAAAACTTTACGAATTATTTATTTGCGTGATGCAAAAAAATGACTCGAGTTATCATTTGGTGTCACTGTGCCATGCTCATTTGCATATTTAATCAAATTATGTTGCGTTAACCAGCAAGTTTTAGGAAGTTTTTTTTTTAATTTTAACTTTTGGCAAAGTTTCTAGCTTAGATAAGCTGTCTTCCTGCTAGCACACCCTGGACTGACCCTGGACTTGGGCTCGACCAATGTTGCCCTGAGTTTTCATGGGTTTTCCACATGGATTAATCTCTTTGAGTTGATGATGGGTGCTTGATGAGTTCCATGGGCTACAGGGCCCACATAGATGACCCCACTTTGTCCCTTACAACCCACATCTGCCTTTTCCTACTTTAAAGCCCTCTCCAAGCAAACCTAACCAAGGTAAAGCCCATGTTGGCCCCATGTTGACGACTTAAATTTGCTGGCTACTGGCTGTGGTTTCAGAGGGTGGTATCAATCCTACTGCTAGCAGGAGAGCTCGATCACTACCTTTCAGAAAATGGCTGAAATTGGCACAAATGTCTGTGTTGTTCTGCCTCCTCTCTTCCTACAGCACTACTCTGTTGACTTAACCTCCAGACCGGATGATGCCAACATCCCTCTCAGCACCGTGGAGCCAGTCGAGGCTGCACCTCAGAATGGTTGGTTTACGTTTACATCAGCGACAGTGTTACAGACATCTCAATAAGACAAGTTCAATTTCAGGTTTGCAAACTTTTGAACCTGTTGAAACTCATGAAAAAGAGCCCAGTGAAACAGAGGAAAAACCTGAGGAACTGGAAGCACTGAAAGGTGAGAAAGTTGATTTTAATTGTGTGTGTGTGTGTGTGTGTGTGTGTGCGTGTGTGTGTGTGTGTTGTTGTTGAGAAAAAGAGATACACTGTGGCAAACCAAGTTGTGAGCATGTTTTGTTGGATAATGGGGAACTTCCTGTTTCTCAACGGCAGTTAAACTCAACAAAAGGAAGTGCTGTTGGTGACGTTATTTCACTGTAAGTCACCAAGAAAAGTAAAAATGTCAAGTCTGATTTTTTTCTGTACATAGGACACCCTAATATAAGGACACAGCTCTGTTAAGAAACGGTTTTAAGCAAGTAAATGCAATTTTATCAATGTTGCACCTTTGAAAACAAAGCAGAAATATGTGACAATTCATTGTTTATGTATGTATCTATCTATCCATCTAGCTAGCTAGCTAGTAAGCTATTTATTTATTGAGTGCAGGATTTTGAAATCACATCCCCCTCAAGGCCTGCAAAAAATTACCTGACAACATATTGAAACACAACATCCTGAATTACTTTGAAAGGAGATGTTGGAAATGTGTTTTGCAGTACTGGAGTCCACCACTCGATGGAAACAAAACCCAGAGATTGAATGCCTTTTCACTGCAGTTTAGCGCTCGTACACTCGTGTCATTCTGTTCCACTCAACAACCGAGGACTCTCCTGTAAAGTTAACAAGTTTCAAGATTACTGTCTTTAAATGTATCATTACTTTTTTATATATATATATATATATATGTATACAATTTTCCAAAAGGTGATATTGAGTTTTCAAATTCAAGTATTTATGATGATGTTCTCCACAAGTTGCATATTTGCTTGGTCTCTTCTTATTGTTTCGACATCTGAATTGATCTGCGTGAAGGAAGTGTTGCTGTTTGAAGGGTCTGATTCATGCCTGGACCTGCCTCTCTGCCTTGGGCCACACTTTGTTTAAACAGACCTTTCAAATGGTTCACTTCCTCTCATGGGAAAGAACTAATGAAACCTTTTAGCAATTGGAGCAGGTGGGCAGCCAGATTTCTAATAGCAGATTTGTTGTTTAACTAGAGGACGCATCTGAGAGTTAAGTGTGTTTAAACTCCCTTGATTTATCCCCAGTGTTTCAGTTAATGAAGTTAAACTGTTTATTACACAATTACAACACCTCTGTAACAGGAAATTTCCCCTCTTCTGTTTTCAGAAGATCCAGTTTTACACAACAGCCCACAATCTCACCTCATCTTTTGTATTTGGCACAGAATTATCAGAAGTTACCATTTTCTGGAAATTGTGGTGAAGTGTAAAGTGCTGGTGGGACTTCATCATGTTGAGAAGCTGGTTTTGAATCAGTAATGGACACTGAATGTGCGAGGAGCATCTTGAATGAACTGAGCCTCCCATCTAAGTCACCTAATTAAGAATACTTTTGCCTGCTACCTGGGTTTTTCCTGTTTCATGACAACTTTATATATAAAAAAATACAACCAAAAAGCCATACTGAGTTATTGAACGCCACTCCAGCTCATAGCCTGTTGATTCACTCTTCATAAACTAGAAACATGATGATTATCTGAAGGTTGGAATGGCGCCTGAGGAGCCATCTTAGTCACGGCCTAGAACAACGGTTATTCTCCTCTCCCTTGGTCTCCGCTTTCCCTCGACCTAACCCCGGGTCAGATAATGACGGGGCTGCTCTACTTTCCCACAGCATCCAACAGCTGCATGGCTGTGGCTCATTAGGAACTGGTCAGTAATCAGCTGCCTCATTACCAACATGGTGGCCCCCTCAAAAGCCTTCGCCTGAGAGAAATCCCCCCCTGACAGAGAGGGCTAAACCACTACATGAGGCTACATGAGTGGAAATGTTTTAATTACTGCCGATAAATACAGAACACACTGACCCAACCAGTAAATCTGCTGTGTCACATCGGGTTAGAGGACATCCAAACAACATTACACAATCAATTTATTGCAACGGTTTGACTTCCTGTTGAGTTTGTATCATGTTCGAGGGAGTTTTCCAGTTTAAGCCTGTGTATTACAACCATTCATCTTCATGGGAGCCACCTAAGAGCAATTTACATTTATTATCCTTCACAGCTGATGATCCCAGCGCTGAGTCTGCAGCTCCGGCTCCGTCTTCTGACAGCTCTGAGGACAAACCCAAAAAGGAGGTCACCGAGCAGAGCCTTCCTCCACCCGTGGAGCCAGACATGGAGGAAAAAACTGACGATGAAGGCGTCAACTCCAACAAGACCTCCGTGGAGTCGCTGAAGGAGACAAACGAGAACAACAGCAACAACGCTGATGTGAACCAGAAGAAAGGTTGTGTTTTTGAATGTGTTGCTCTAATATAAATGTCTAAACACTGGGGCAGGAAGAAGTGCCCCTGTAAACAATCACAGGTACATGCATGTCTAGCGGCACAACCCCCGGCTGCGATTGCGACTTTACATTTATATCAGTGTTATATCGAACTTTAGCTTCCATATCAGTGCCCCAAATAGAGAAGAGGAAAATATGATTATTTACTGAGTTATTGAGTTAACTGAATCAGGAAACTGCACATAAGTCATCAGATGAGTACTGACAACGTAAATATGACAGAAATAGTGGAATTCTTGAATTCCATATGCAGTTTTAAGGCAGGTATCACTATAAAAACAGTTCCGTGTAACATTTAGGACAGTCCGGAGGACATCACATATAACATGTAGATCTGCCTCTCTGACTTGAACCTCATGTACCTGTTTTGAGTTTGACTTGAGGACATGAATCACCCCTATACTCTTGATTTTAGATGACATAAAAACAGCTTTGCAGCTGGGTATAGTTTGAGTTACTCAGTTATTTTAAAGATCGAAACGTTGATATTTCACTGTTTGCTTGAATGATCAGCTCGCTTCCAGTTTGATTTCTGATCCAGCACTTATGTACGTTCTGAACACCAAATACAACTCCCAAGCGGTTGAACATCCTGATTTTGATGCCACTGACCTGCAACCTGGTTGTTTGTCTTTTGAACAGATCTGACGCTGGCCAACAACTTTTGGGAAGTTCCCCTCGACAACCAGGTGAGATGAAGTATTTCGGTTCTGTCCCTCTGCTGGTCTTCAGAAATGTGATCAGACCAGAGAGGGTATAGATGCTTGGCTGCAGCTGCTTCACCACTCAGCCAGCTCAGGTGTTAGTAACTGGAGAAACTGGTTGAGTGTTTTACAGTGCTACATCCTGAATTAACATAGATAAAATATTAATAACCCCATACTTCTGTCTAATAAAATGTTCCTTTCCGCTAACTTGTTAATCACGTTGATGGTGTCCAGCTGTTTATAAATACACATCCAGTAGTGAGGCGGTCTGTCAGCGACACTATCACAGCATCTACAATATCTTCCTTTTCATCTGTTTGCTTTTCACTCGTAACCCTTTTCTAAATCAAAGATATCATTATGCAGCATTTCTAGTTCAAACCCATACTTTAAGTATTATTCTGATGATTTATTTTTTTTTACATATATTTATTTTGATGATACACAAGGAAATAGGTGCTTCTTTTGTTCCAACTCTTCTTGCACAAGGTAATTTGAGCTCGTCGTGTAGAAAACTCTCCTAGTTTTGCTTGTATCACTAGAAGCGTGCCCGGCATTCGCAGTTTAGAAATTGCACTTCATTTTGACACATGAACGCGATCACAGTAATGAAATCAATTATCAGAATGATGGATTTCACAAGTTAATCAAATGTCGGGTCATCTTCTGGTCCTCTTTGTCCCAGTCGCTCTGACAGTGTCAGTTCTTTGACTCCAAAGCAGGCAACTATATCGTGCAGCAATGTGCTAACTCTCCTCATAACAGATTTAAAAGTGTTCCTTATCTTAACACTCAAGGAAAACGAGAGAAATGAGCATGACCTCTCAATACTAGATCGCATGTTGGTTGCACGTAGCGTGCATCAATCCTGAATTCCTTCTCGAGCCTTCTAGTCGATCCGTCTGGTCTCGCTGGAGGAGATTCCTCTCGCACGAGTAGTGACATGGGGGCTCTCAGTCTAATCATCAGGTGCTTCAGGGCTTCATCTGCACCTGTGATTCCTCCTCTTCCTCTCTGGTCAGAAACACTCAGGGTCTGAGGAATTCACACAGCCGATGATAAGCTCACGTCTGAGAAGCTGTGTTACAGTTACGGATCATCTACCTTCTCACCAAAACACCAGAGGGGGTTTCATTCCATTTTCTGTCTGATGGTATTAATGCCTGAACCAAACTCTTAGTGGTCCAAAATAAGAGTGTTTTATCTATTTTAGGTTCAACAGCACACAAACTTGTCACTGGAACAGTCTTCCTTTCAGGGATTTGTCAACGATGTAATATTAGAGCCAGAAAGCCAAACGAGGGTGACAAAGTGGCTCTCCTTGATATTGAGAACAAAACCCGGTGATGTCACATTGGCTCAGCTGAGGTATGCGCTCTCTAGCTGTCCTCAAGCTTTCATCTGTGTTTGTCCTAATGTCAAATCTCAAGAAATCTGAATCCCTTTAATATATTTAATGCGACGGCAGGGTACCTAGATGACTTTTACCTCTGCCAAGGAGGTCATGTGATCACCCGTGGTGGTTTGCCTTCCTTTCCCTTTGTCTGTTAGGATAATTCAAATATTTGTGGAATGGTTTTGATGAAATCTAGTACAGTGACAGTGAACCTAGGATGACCAACAACTCATTCAATTTCGGAGCTGATCAGGAACCAAATCCGTGATCCCGCAGAGCTTTTCAGTTATAAAAATGAAAAACAAAAGTAGAACCAGTATTGAACTTGCAACAAGGTCAATAAAGATGCTCAGACTATAAAAGAACACTTTTATAACCAAGTAATTCACATGCAATGCCACTGGCCATGATTCATTTAGGACTGACTTTTGTTTTCCATGCAATAGGAAATGACCCTGATAGACTGAAGACTTGTAGCCTGTGAGAAATAGTTTGGCGGCTCTCGTGAACATGAGTCCGCCCTCCAAAACAAGACAGTGAGCAGATGTTGTAAAACAGTGAATAACTCAGTTTGAGGAAAGAAAAAGTGAACTCTTCACTTATTCCCACCTGGTTTAGATACTGATGAGCAAGCTGGAAACTGAAGTTGAAAGGCTGCGCGTCATTCTGCGACGCAGGATAATAGATATGAAGTGACAAGTCATAAACTAAACCAGCATAATTAGACCTGCAACTACACTGTGTTATTTTCCAGCCAGACCTTGGCTTTCATGTTTGACAGCTAAAGTCAGAGGAAACGGTCTTTCACTGAGAGGAGGAGTGAGAGACGAGACGCTGATCCTAGTAGTTGGCCAGACACAGCGTGATGGTGGAGCGGCTGCTGGTGTTGGTTCAGAGACAGGTCACAGAGATTGGGGGGGGGTCAAAGAGAAAGCTGACGCTTTTCTATCAGCAAACATTATCTAAGCATGTCAAATAGTAATAGACTCACTAATACACGTCCGGCTGCCTTTTTAATTTTTCCACACTGCAAAATCCTGCCAAATATGTGTTGTTTAGTTTGTTGTAAATTGTTACATATCTGGATAACCTCCTTATGATAACTTTATTTAGTTTTCTCACGATAAGATAAATAATGGCTAAGGAAATGGCATAAGAAATGAATGGAACAGCATGGTTGTTATCAGCTCCCACAAACAGCCAGGAGTTTGAATGGTTTATTTTGCTTAATATTAGTAGTATAATCAGTTTAATGAGGATTTTTTGTCCACTAGGAATAAGTCAAACATACTTGGAATACCTGTTGTTTTCTTTGTTTTTGTTTTTAGCAATGATTGCAGAATGGTGTTGGGCAGGATGTCAGGGGCGATGCAGTGATTGCAGGATCTTTATCTTAGTAATAACGGAAAAAAACATCCTGGTGGGGATGTTTGATGTGGTTCAGACTGGAGGGCCGGCCGTTACACCTGGGCAGCTTTACAGGAGGGAGGGACTGTCGGAAAGTGCAGACACTCCCTTCAGACTATGGAAGAAGGGGACAGCTGGTGGAGGCTGGTCCTCCCCTGGACACTTCCTACCACAAACTACCACAGTTCGGTCAACAAATTGAGCTTGTAATTGGAAAGCTGAGAAGAAGATTGCTATTATGCCTGCAGTATGTGCCGTACGTGCTGACGATGTGCTTCGTGCATTGATGCTTTTACAAAACTCTCCAGTGCCCAGTGATTAGTCTAAAAATATATTTCCTGAGCTGCCATTGAGACAGTTTCCACCCAACAGTGATGATATGTAGACGTGACGAACGGTTACATGGCAGCTGAAAGCATACATGGGTTATTTGATAGTGCTGTCATTGAAGTGTTGAATCCACATATTGATGGGTTTCCTTCAAGGACGGAAAAATTCAACTCGAGGGGAAAAACACTGAAGCTGATTGCAATTTTTCATCTGATTAATGATCATTTGAAATGTTAGTACCAAACAAACCAAAAATACACTGGAGCTAATGTCATTCACCTGAACTCACGCTGATTTTGTCAGACTTTAGAGATTTTTGACCTGAACGGAGAACATCTGAAGTCTAAAATAACCATCATTGTCAACAACTTCAGGAAAATGAACTCCACCCAGCTACAACGCCTTCATAAGTGAGGGTTACAAGGAGAGGGGAAAGGTCTTCTGCACCAGTCAGTAACTGGAAGGATTTATTGTCCTTGGTGAAATCACCTTAACTCTCCCAAGGCGAGGTACTTGTACCTGAGCCCCGACCTCAACCTGCCTTCCCCTGGGTGAGCGCCCCTCGTCCTGCTAGCTCGTCACCCACCAGCCCAGTGTTGTGGCCTGGCCTGCTAGCCTCAGCCTCAACCCCGATGACCCAACCCTGCACCCCGGACTCTTTGAGTCACTCAGACTTGGTTTTGTGAGACTACTCTACTTGCCTGTCTTGAGCCGGCAATGTTACCATGTTCTTCGACAGCTCCTGTACCTTCTGCTGCTGAACCCTGGCTTCCATTTACCTTCATTCCGTAGCAAGATCATCTTCAAGCAGTCATTGTATGCCCACACCAGACACATTGTCATCTCCTCCTTTTCTCATAATTTACCAAAAGCTCAGGGTGTGTCTTCCCTCCCTCTGCAGTTCCTTTACCTGCCTAGTCTTCTGGTTGAAGTCTGTTCTGAAGGTCGTAGGTCAGACAGTCCTAATTAAAGGGTACACAGCGCCTGCGAGGAGAATAATGTGGCTCAATGTCAGAGTCAACTGACAAACATTCTTTACTTGTCATGGAGCAAGTCCCTGCAGAGGTGGTGGGAGCTGGGATGAGCAGCCCAGACTAGGATACGTTTCAGCAAAGAAAACTATCTCAACAATCTGAAATACATTAAAAAATCCAGCATGCAATTTTTTATTGTGATTTTAAAACAAGAATGTCACTGAAGATTTACTGATTATAGGTTGATTTTGATTCAATAAGCCGTCAAGTTGGCAACTTTTGCATTGCTTTGGTGTCTCTTTTGCCTGCTATCCAGTATATGGAATAGAATTTTTACATAATCATAAAAAAGCATTATATCTATGTAAACCTGAGTTCAGTGAGGCCCCCTAGTGCACAAAAATGCTGGAATGAATTCTTGCCAGGGCGATTTGGACAACATCTTTCAAAATATGCTGTAACAATCTCTCATAACTGTCCTACAAAGCAGAGGTGGTAGATGGTTAAACTTCCCCTTTAGCCAAACCCACAGGCTTTTATCTAAAGAGATGTTGTCGGCTCGAGACCTTGACCTTCACTATTTCCACCGTAGACATTTACAAGATCCACATTTTCTGGATTCTTCCTTTGTACCTCAGCCTGCGCTTTGACAGGCGGTCTGCAAAACACACATATATATGTATATATTGGAATGAATTAAGTTCATCTGTATTTCACGCCATGGAACTCATCTGTCCATGAATGATGTCTAGGTGACGTAGAGATCTGTGGAGAACATAGGAGAGGAGTAGTGAATACATCACCTGTCACACGATGTGGCTTATATGAATAGTCGCACCTTGGACATTCTCTGATCTTTTGACTTTGTTGTTTCAGCTCTGCTTTGTTTTGAACTCACCTTCTTAGACAAGGAAACAGCTGCAACTCATAAAGCTAACGGTGATTTCCTGTAGTTCAGAAATTTGTCATCACTGTCCGTTCCACCAAGCAGCTTTGTTAATGTTCCCTGGGGACGGGTTTAGAACATTGGTCGGACACCTAGAGAGAGATCTCCTGGTCTGATTTCACTCAAAAATGTGTGTGCTTGTGTGTACAGGTTCGGAATCGGTCAAGCAAAATAGATATTGTAGATTATTTTGAAAAAATAATAAAAAATTGAGGAATATCTTAAGGCGGCACGGTGGTGCAGTGGTTAGCTCTGTTGCCTCACAGCAAAAAGGTTTTGGGTTCGAGCCCTGGCTTGAGCACTTTCTGTGTGCTGTTGTTTCATCTTCTCTCGATATGCATGTCATGTGTGTTTTTAGCTCCAATAAGGAGATTCATCAATCCAAAAAAGTACATGCATGATTTGTTCACTTTAATGCTGATTGTTGCAATAATGCTGCCGTTTGTTGAGTTTCTCTAGCTGTGGTCTTTCCAAAAGACAATTAATGTTTGCTTCTGATTGAGAGAAAAAAGAGTAGTTAAATAGAAAAGAGAAAAATAAATATCCAGTTGTTACCGACTCACTCTCATCTCAGTGGAGGCTCGGGGGGAATTTTTACGTTCACAATAGACTGCTGGAGTTTCGATGATGTCTTTCGAAACTGCTTGCCATTTTAAAGCTTCAGGACACTTGGATGACTTTAGATAAGCAGCATGGAAGCATCCATCCATCCATCCATCCATTTTCTTCCACTTATCCTGTTAAGGGTCGCGGGGGGCTAGAGCCTATCCACTCTAGACAGGTCACCAGTTCATCACAGGGCCAACTCAAAGAGACAGACAACCATTCACACTCACAGTCACACCTACGGTCAATTTAGAGTATCAATCAGCCTCGTCCCCTCTTGATGTCTTTGGACTGTGGGAGGAAGCTGGAGTACCAGAGAGAACCCACACAGGAACAGGGAGGACATGGAGACTCCACACAGAAAGATCCCGTAACCGAGCCAGGACTCGAACTCGGAACCTTCTTGCTGTGAGGCCACAGTGCTGACCACTGCACCACTGTAGGTTAGGGTTATGGTTTTATAATGTCATTTTCTTTATGTTTGAAAAATGCTCACCATTCATCTCAATTGTTACTGCATCGCCTTTTCCTGTTAGACTCCAGTCGTGCTTTGGGAATTTAAAAAAAAAAAAAACCTTCATGCAGTCTTCCATCAGGGTGAGAAGAACTGAATTGTCATTTTAGGGTGAACTATGCCTCTAAGATCCCTAAAGTGTTTCTTCCAAACTATCGTATTGTTTTACCTGCACCATCTTTGTGAGCTTGTGTGTTCCTTGTATGAATGAGAAGGATGAACGTGGGATTCAGCCAGGCATTTTCTTACACACCGCTAAATCCCCCGAAGAATGCTGAGTCTTTTAGCGGCCAGGTCTCTCTTGTGCTTACTGGTCTCTACAGATCTGTATCTCTACCTGTGACCCAGCTCAGCCCTGCTGTAGACCAGGATCAATATGAAGTCTTACCTGCAACCTGAACCTCTCTAATCACATTACCGGTCTCAAACCAAACTCTTTTATACTGGTTTGCAGTGCAGATTAAGTCATTTTTGAGTGTACAGGTTGTGAGAACTTTAAAACAAAAACCTTTTGGAGCTTGAGCATTTGTCAAAGTTTAATTCATCTGTTAAGCATAAAACCCATCAAGTGAAAGTTTAAAAACACCATAGTTAAAACTTCATTCAGACAAATCCAAAGGTAACCGCCGGCGCTGCTGTCATATCACCTTCGGGGCGCGCTCTGATTTGCAGCCACCTCTCGCTTAAGCGTAAATCACATCAATAGATGTGGAGTAGGATTATGTCAGCTATCCTTTTCCTCAAACAGATGTTTCTCCAAAGAGGTCAAAGGTCATGGCAAAGGCCACATAAACTTGGCCAAAGCAGAAGTTACAAGTGAAAAAAGCAGGTGACTGCAGGACACGTGACTGTGGCCCAGGAGTTTTATCCTTGATCTGAGCTTGTCCTCTTTTCTCTCTTTCAGCTTGAAGAAATACTCATCAACTGAAGAGACGACGGCGGTGGGAAAAGACTTCTGCCTTCACACTGTCGGAGAAATGTAGCCGGCCATACAAAATGTTATTCCAAGCTAAACATCAGCACCCGTATTTTTTCTGATGTAACAGAATCCATATCAATAGATGTGGTTTTATTATAATTACAAACTCATCTTTGCCTTTTAAATTGTAGATAAATACTATGAATATGGTACATCAATGCCTTACTTGAGTAAAAGGCATTTACAGCAGTATAAATGTAAATACACTGTTTGTTAGCCAACTTTACGTGTGCTATTTAAAATTCTCTATGATTTCATTTATCTTTTACACCTTTATAACATTATTTTTGGAGAAAATTTGTCAGATATTTGGAAGAAAATGAGAATATAAAATGTTCTTTATACAATCTTATCTCTTCTGTATAATGTTGCTTACTTTTTTCTACTCTTCCCACTTCCTCTCAGCTGTAATATTTTTATGTATAATAATATGTGCTGTGCTGAAATATTGCTATGATATTAATGTCATTTAAATAGATATTGGTCCCAGGAGCTGCTGTGGTATATTAAAATACTATTTTACAGACAGCCACGGAAATATCTGAATAACTTAACTCACGATTTCCTTTTTCACCTGAGAAAAAAAAAAACGATTGGGTTTGTCAGGTATTGTTCAGTTAACATTCTGGATTTTGTCTGAAGACTTTTACTGATGGCTCCATGCTGGTTTTAATATAAACACACCAGTTCCAGGTGCAAACATATTTAGTTGAAAGTGACGGTGTTAAAAGACAGGAATCTTCCGACACCGTGCGGCACGCATTCCTGGGTCCGTCGCCAGCTTTCTCTTTTTGGAAGCTGTGTTGTCGAGGAGTACGAGTGTTGTAAGGTCATTAATGCTGCTAATTAAAGGTTAAAATGGAATGGGAAGTCAGTCATTGAGTGAAGTATTGACATCTTTTATGTGTTGTGCTTTTTACAAATGATAAAGACTAAGTAACTGCCAGGGCTCATGGCGAGAGATAGATAGATACATACATATGGATGCAGATCCTTGTTCAGATTAATGGGGTCTATAATATTTTTATGATTTCCGCTCACAGTGATGCATTTCCAGTGTTTGGGCCTGATCCAGCTGCTATATCCAGCTTGTTTCCATGGGCTCTGCCTTAATGAGGGCACCGGCCTATATCAATCCACCCACAGGATGCTTGAATCCACCTTTGAGCAGATGAAATGTTGCTGTTACTGAGCCTGTGGGCATCCCCCCCTCAAACCTGACAACAGTCATGGACACCCTGCAGCAAACCTCTTCCTCCAAATGTCTCAGGTCTCAGTATCCTCTATTTATACGCTGTGTATATTTACAACGGGCCGGATGATAAGCATGCTAGCTGCTGCTGCTGCTCCAGTGAAGGGAGTGTAGAAGCAAACTTCCACAGATATTTGAAGGAGATCAGGAGTTTATCGGAGGTGAAGAAACGTTCTGCCGTCCAAACTTGCTTTTAAAGAACGTGGATACCTCGCTAATCCACACACACTGCAGTTGATCCTTTATCCTTTAACTTTATTCAGTCACTGTTGTCGACTTCTCCTCATAGCAGCAATTATAATCAGCACATAAACGGAGCAAAGACTGATGAGCAGGTTGACTTTTTTTGGGGGGGGGGGAAGCAGAAAAAGGAAAGATATAACATATAAACATATAAAAATTTTTGAACAGTGATCACGTTACAATCATGCAAGACAGAATCATATCAGTGAAGACGTGCTGCTACATAATGTAATTGTAATTGTATACTTAACTGTATTTTTATGTCATGCAAGTTAAGTGAAATAGTAGCAACATCTATGGATTCATGTTGGATGTTTACTCTTTCGACAGTTGCTCTGACAACATAAATGGAAACGAGTGGTAATCTATTGTGAGACCCCCACGACAGTTTTTTTTTTAAAAAAGCCTGCTTTATCTCAAAGTTCATACGCTTTTCTACAAAGCATCATGGTTAACACAATAAGAAACATGAGCGAACTAAAAGTGTCCACAGATGAGAGCGAATGCGGTGATGAAAATACACTTGACACTTGAAGAGGAAGCCATCAAGGATGTTTGAAATGTTCAGTGCAGCAGAGCTCTAGCATGATCCAGGAGTATCAGAGAAGAGATGCCATGACACGGTTCACATGGTCAGCTCATTCTTGTGTTGTAGACCTTTACCTGCACACACACACACACACACACACACACACACACACACACACACACACAGGAGTGTCCTGCACAGCTGGAAGAATCTGTTCATCAGCTGTTTGAATGGTTTGAGATGCTCCTGAGTGATAAGACTTACGGATGTGCTCAGAGCGTGAAGAATGATCACTGAGATTATTGCGTTCATAAAGTCAAAACATCCATTAAAGCGTCTGTCAGTGAGCCAAAGCTGTGGAATGTTCAAATGATTTATGTTTATCATGTCATGGTTCCTAATCTTTTTTTTCTTTTTTCTTTTTAAATTTCCTCAGCATATTGAATTTAGTTAATTCACAAGCGCTATCATGGCCCCGTTTTCATTTTGCCAGGCTGGACAACTTCAACAGAAAAGCAGGGCAGAAACTTTGTTCTCCCTCCGGGATGGCTGTTATGGAGGGACGAGATACTCCTGGTTTTTTGGTCTCCGTGTATCTAGAGGTCATTAGTGGCAGCTGTCATCATGAGCCGACCCTGGATGAAGTGTTGATCCTGGGCAGCATAACCTGACCTCCACCCAACATCTCTCTTGGTTTACTCTCACCAAAGAGGTCTGAAATCTGAAATGAACAAAGGTAAACCAGGACAAATATTTTGAGGGTTTTTTTTCGTATGAATTTTCCCGTGTCCGAGGCCGGAGGGCAAGTTTGATTCTGACCATTCCTAAATCCTCGATACGCAGTTTTGAAGTCAAACACAAACAACCAGTTGCCGCTTTAGTCCGTCAGTTTTTACAGCACACTTCTCCACCACGAGAAGAATGTGAGTGAAATCCAGGAGTGACAGAGTATAAAAAGCTTGGTGTGTTTGTTTCTATAGTTACACCCTGCGGTCTGTGCGCCCCCTTTTTTTATTTCTGGCTGGTCAAGTGAGGAGGGCAAGATTTATTTAAAGGATGCTCTGAAAAGTGTGATACAGAATGCACATGGCATCTCTGCTATTCAACCCACGTTACATGTGAAGGTTGCTGAGTGGTTCACAGTGTTGTCCTCAAGGTAGTTTTATGTCCAATAAAGACAGGAATGTTTGCAGGACAATAATTTCAGCGGTGCAAAGGACAATATCAAATTAGACAGCCTCTACTCATTGCTTTAAGACATCTTGAAATCACATTTTAAATGCATTCATGTGCATTAAAAATACATTGACGAACACTTTTAGTCAGTGTGGAACTTAATGAATTCACTGGACTAATCAAATATTGGATGTAATGTAATAAATAATATCATAAAGCTGACATTGTTGATAATAAAACTCAAACATTTCATAAATTTAGAACACTGCGCCTGGGTGAAAATGTTTGAGCAATGCACAGATCACTTCATCCAGTGTCAACTCAAAAGATTATCCATACAAGGTGACTTGGTATTTTTATCTTGACATGACCTTGTGCACCATATTGAGTAGACTTTCTCTCTTCATCCACGATGACTTGGTTTCTTATGCCGTGCTTTGTCAGTGTCGCTGCACAGGAAATCGATCCTATATTTCTATTATATTAAAATCAAAATCTGAAATTAGAGGAAGGGGATTTCACTTCACTTCCCAGCCATCACCATGATCTCTGTAGACTCCCAGATAGAGAGCCCACTAGACACAAGAGCTGTTGTTGTTTTTCCTCTGTGTGACACCCAACAGAGACCATACACCTGTCCTGCCAGCTGATGCCAGGTCATTGTCCCTCACCGAGGGACCAATGGCCACTCCGGTGCCGAAGCGTCCCTTTGACTTGACCTCTGACTTGTGTTTTCTCATTGATGTTAGTAGCAGTACACTGAAATGACTGGATTTTTTTGCTGCATCTATTCAATCTGCATTTGTTTTTTGTTTTAAATGTGACATTTTAATCTAGATTTTCTGTCGTATTTCAATTCCTGCATTTAACAGGAAACTGGGAGCTGTATGAAGTTGAGCTTTGGAGCTTTCCTGCACACACAGTTCTCACAGAACTAGCTGACTTCACATGGACTTTTAAATCACTGCTCAAATGACCTGAATGTATTCTGTTACAACAATATAAAACATAAATTGTCTGGTCAAATCTATTCCAATAGCAGACAAAATTTGATCTGATAAAAATTGTAAACAAGATGAAATACTTTATTCTTTGTATCACAACAGGGACTCTACTAAATAGGGTTAAATAAGTTTCATCCCCTAGCTTTTTTTCTGCGAGACTGAGGTAGAAGGGTTGAGGGAGCACTTTCACAGTCTTATCCAATGGTCTTTCTTAATTTAGCCATGGGGGCAGGAGGCTCCCTCCTTGGGCTGACAGAGGGAGGAGCCTGCGTCACTCACTGGCTACTGTTTCATTATTACCTGCACAGCCCTGCAGCCTTCACCACACTTGTGTGTCTGTGTGGGCACGTAGAAACACAGAGGATAATCTCAAGCCATCACACAGAAGTTTTTTTTTATGCTTTCCCCCCCGCCCCACCTGAAAAGGAATCTGCTTGCTGGTGGTGGTGCTACTGCTGCTGCTGCTGCTGACCTTTACAAAATACTGCAAAGTGGACATGGCAGGTTGTCTGCAAAGTCCACAACTCTGTAAAAAAGGAGCAGCTTTAAGATGCTTCCTTGTTACTTTTGCTCTCGCCTTCTGTCTGGCCTCAGTCAGTGCAGAGCCATTTGACCAGGCTCACCTCTACCACCACAGATACGGACCTAATGAAGACAACATCATCATTGCTAACAATGGAATCAGGGTACCTTTTGGGAGGTCTGTGTTCCTGGACCCTGTGAGTGACCTGGTGACAGAGGTGCAACCTGGTGACCGCTGCTACATCACAGTTCTGGACAATGACCCACTGGCCCAGAAACCTGGGATGCTGACCCCGAAAAAGTTCCCTTGTTCGTTTGGACCAGAGGAAGTGAAATACACTCATTTTGGATCTCGGAGCCCTAGCAAGGATCGCGTGAAGCTGCAGCTCCGTTATGATTCCCAGACGGACACAGTTATCATCCCTTTCATGTTGGAGGTGGAAGTGGTTTTCCAGCAGCTTGAGATCCTCACCAGGAATATGCCTCTCAATGTAGAAAAGCTCAATGGTGACAGCAATCCTATTGACAAAAAGGCTCTGGAGTTTTCTTTTGAAGATGGTGTCACTCAGTGTAAGATCACCACTCTTGTCGGCGCCGGTGGTCTTCCAAGGTATGGCACACTTTTAAATAACCCAAACAATGGCCAAATGGTAGATTGTGATGACTTTGTGAAACAGGGGATCCGTTATAAGCACACAGCTACAACCAATTCGCCAAACAGAGACTATATTCCAATGGTGGTAGAGCTGCAGGATAATGACGGTAACACCATCATGCAAGAACATTTCCAAATGATGGTTAGAATCAGAGAAGGTGCTGAAAATACAGCTCCTAAACCAAGTTTCATAGCCATGATGATGATGGAGGTTGATCAGTTCGTGATGACAGCTATAACAAGTGATATGCTGGCTGCCGAAGATGTCGAGACTCATTCAGATGATTTAATATTCAACATTACTTCATCGCTGGGCCCTCAGCAGGGTTATATTATCAGCACAGATGACCAGAACCTGCCCATCACCTCTTTCTATCAGAGAGACATCAAAGATCTGAAAATAGCGTATAAGCCACCGTCAGAGGATTCTGAAGTGGAGAGGATTTTCCAGCTAGAGTTTGAAATTGTAGACACTGATGGTGCTGTGTCTGATCCCTTCGCTTTTATGATTGTGGTGAAGCCTATGAATACCTTAGCTCCTGTCGCCACCAAAAATACAGGGCAGCTATTGTTTGAGGGCCAATCCCGAGCTCTCTCCAGCTCACAGAATTTAGAGATCAGTGATGAAGATAACCTGGAAGATGTGAAAATAACTGTGGTTGACGGCCTAAAGCACGGAGAACTGAGCATTCTTGGCAATCGAAAGAAATTCTTTACACCTGCCGATTTAGATGCTGGGATTGTTGTGTACCAGCACGATGGTAGTGATACCTATAGTGACAACATTATTTTCAGAATGACTGACGGCACTAATGAAGTGGAGTTTTTGTTTCCCATCACAATTGCGCCCACGGATGATGAGCCTCCTATCATTAATGCTAACACCGGTTTGGTGCTGTTCAAGAATGATGTCATGCAGATCTCTCCCTTCATTCTGAGCGCCACTGACATTGATTCAGAAGACTCCACCATTAAGTTTATTTTGGAGGCCCCCTACTCCGTTGTAGGTGAGCTTCTGCTAAGACAAGTTGAACCTCCATCTGACCCCTCTCTCTGGAAGTTCAGTGAGACAGATGAGATGTTCGAGCAGGTGGTGACCGAGTGGTTTCAACAGGACATTCTTGATGGAAAGTTATTCTATCGCCACATCGGACCTCATAGTGTCACCACTGTAATTGACCAGTTTGTGTTTCGGGTCCAGGATGATAACGACCCTCCTAATCAGTCTGGGGAACAAACGTTCACCATCAAAATCCATCCTGTGGATGATCTCGCTCCAGAGCTTGTTCCCGGCACCACTCTTCATATGACGGTCCAGGAATATGAGCTTACACACTTCAAGAAGAAATTCTTGTGCTATACTGATTTAGATTCAGACGACAGGGACTTAAAGTACACCATTACTAAGTCTCCAACCGACGCAGATGAGAACAACCCGGCCCCCTTAGGTGAAATCGTGCTGACTGACAACCCTGACACTGTAATTACAGAGTTCACACAGGCCCAAGTCAATCACCACAAAGTAGCTTACAGGCCTCCTGACCAGGAGCTGGGCATCACTCCAAAAGTGGCTCAGTTCACATTTGTTGTGGAAGACACTGCTGGTAACACAGCGGATGGTCAATTCACTATTTTCCTTCAGCCAGTTGACAACAAACCTCCAGTTATCACAAATACAGGGTTCACTGTTATGGAGAGAAGCTCCTATGTCATCACGAGCAAAGAGCTGCACGCCACAGACACCGATACAGATGATGAAAATATTGTTTTCACTGTGACCCAGATTCCTCGATATGGACAGCTGACATATTTGAGCATCGACATGTCAAACGGTGAAACGTTCGTTCTTGAGGACATTGTAAAAGGCCGACTCATTTACATCCATGGTGGAGAAGAATCCTTAAATGATGTCATCAAGCTTGATGTAAGTGACGGTTTCCATGAAATGCCCATCACTATTAAGGTCACCGTTGAGCCTGTTGATGATGAGACCCCCACTATTATGCTCCCTGCCGGCCTGCTCGGAGCTTCTATCGATGTACTGGAGAACAGCGCCACTGAGATCACGAGCAACGTAATTCAGGGTCGCGACGAAGACACTGATGACCTCATGTTGACTTTTATTGTAGAAGAGCCTCCTAGACTGGGTGAAATCTTGGTTCATGGTGCTCCCACTGAGAGATTTACCCAAGAGGACATCATCAATGGGGCTGTGGTGTATGCTCACACGTCGGGCGAAATCGGGCCTGTCAAAGTCCACGACTCCTTCAACCTTACTCTGTCTGATATGTCCGAACAGTGGGTCGTTGGTGGCAACAAGGTCCAAGGTGTAACAGTCCACGTTACCATTCTTCCCCTTGACAGCATTCCACCTGTCGTCAATGTCGGGGAGCAATTTATTGTAGTGGAAGGGGAGAAGAACGTCATTACCCTGAATCACATTCAAGCTGAGGATATTGACACAGATAATGATGACATTCTGTGCACCATCATTGTCCAACCATCATCCGGTTATGTAGAGAACATCTCCCCAGCTGCAGGCTCTGAGAAATCCAGGTCAGGGATGGCCATCACTGCCTTCAGCATTAAAGATGTCACACTTGGTCACATCTACTATGTCCAAAGCATCCACAAAGGTGTTGAACCTGTAGAAGACCGCTTCACTTTCCGTTGCTCAGACGGTATTAACTTCTCTGAACGCCACTTCTTCCCTATAGTCATCATTCCAGCCAATGATGAGAAGCCTGAGATCTTCATCCGTGAATTTGTTGTTATGGAGGGCATGAGTCTTGTCATTGACACTCCAATCCTCAACGCGGCTGATGCCGATATCCCTGGGGACGAACTGCGTTTTGAGATCATCAAACATCCCAAACATGGCACAATAGTTCAGCAGCTCAGTACCGGCACCATCCCAGTAGACAAGTTCAATTTGGAACAGATCCAAGAGGCGTCCAACATTGTCTATGAACATGATGACTCAGAGACCAAAGAGGACAGCTTTGAAATCAGGCTATCAGACGGTAAACACAAAGTAAATAAAACAGTTCTCATTATGGTTATTCCTGTTGACGATGAGACACCAAGAATGGCTATAAATGATGGACTTGACGTTGAAATTGGTGAGACAAAAATAATCAGCAACAGGATTTTGAAAGCCACAGATCTTGACTCTGAAGACAGCGAGTTAACGTATGTCATGCGATACGGCCCGGGACAAGGCTACCTTCAGCGCATCAGCAAGTTCGGTGAGGTTTTAGGTAATATCACCTTGGGAATGAACTTCACCCAAGACGATATCGACAAACAGCTGATCCAGTATGTACACACTGGCCAAGAGGGAATCCGTGACCTGCTGAAGTTTGACGTCACTGATGGTATCAATCCCCTTATTGATCGGTACTTTTACATCAACATCGGAAGTATCGACATGGTCTTTCCAGATGTTGTCAACAAAGGTGTGACACTCAAGGAGGGAGGAAAAGTAACCCTGACCACAGATCTCCTCAGCACCTCTGACATCAACAGTCCTGATGAATACCTCAGCTTTAGCATCACACGTGCGCCCAGCAGAGGCCATCTGGAGTGTACTGACTATCCAGGGGTTCCCATTTCCACCTTCACCCAACTTCAGCTTGCTGGCAACAAGATCTACTACATTCATACCTCAGACGACGAGATGAAAATGGACAGCTTTGAGTTTGAGGTGACAGATGGTTATAATCCTGTCTTCCGCACATTCCGAGTGTCCATCACCGATGTAGATAATAAGAAACCTGTCTTGACGATAAATAAAATGGTTGTGGAGGAGGGTGAAACCAGGCTCATCACACCATTTGAGCTGACAGCTGAGGATCGTGACACCCCCGACAACCTGCTGCGCTTCATCGTGACCCAGGTGCCAGTCCACGGGCAGCTGCTTTTTAACAACACGCAGCCAATCACAACCTTTACCAAGCAAGACCTGAATGAGAACCTTATCAGCTACAAGCATGATGGCACTGAGACCAACGAGGACAGTTTCTCCTTCACTGTCACAGATGGCACACACATCGACTTTTACGTCTTTCCTGACACCGTGTATGAGACACGCAAGCCCCAAATGATGACCATTCACATCAACACAGTGGACAATGGTGTCCCCCAGATCGTGGTTAACAAGGCTGCAGCCTCACTGAGGGTCCTCCAAACAGGCCACCTGGGGTTCCTCATCACCAGCAAGGCTCTTCGATCGGAGGACCGGGACAGTCCTCAGAAGGTCCTGAGGTACAGTGTGTCGGCGGCTCCTCAGCATGGCTTCATCATTAACACAGCCCTGGGAAACGACAGCATCAAGACCTTCACACAAGGTAAGCTCCTGTCAATCATTCAGTCACTGAACAGAGTTTTATTTAAACAATAAATTAAGGGAGTGGGGAAAAAAAGGGGTCAAAAAGTAAATGCAGAGATTTATAGTTCCTAAATAATGTATTAACTTTTGATTGAAATACTACACTAATATATAGTCTTACTTTAGGAGTATAGTTATGATATCTGGTATTTATATTGAGACCCGAAGTCACTTGGAAGCTTTTAAGGAAGAATAAGCAATTTTGCATTTAAATATTCATGTGAAATTTAAAAAAAGACAAAAACATCAGTAAAATACAATCAAAGAGGTGCATTTCATTTGTCTGTCACTGGTTTTGCATCACCGATGTGCCAGCTACTGAAAAAAAAAACACATTTCCAGTAAAATGTTCCTTGAAAAGAGAAGAGGCATTAAAAAATCTACTTAATTAGATCATTAACATTCATCCTGCGACAGTTTAGTCCAACCTGCTAAATGCAGTTGAATTAAATGTCAGCTTTCTAAGAGTTAAAGATATTTCTGACTGATAAAATATTTTTGAATGGTTAAAACAAGCCAGCACGCATCTCATCTAACGCCATGTCTCTGTATTTGTCTAACAGCCGATATCAACGACATGAAGATCTGTTACGTGTTACTGGACGGGAGCAACGCCACAAGTGATATCTTCTACTTCACTGTTGAAGACAGTGGTAAGATCTCCTTCATATTTCATCCTGAAATGGTTCCCATCACAAAATGCTCCCCCCCCAGACTTTAAATGGCTTCTTGGCGTTTAAAGTCAATCTCACAACTGTTTGCATCACAAAGACTTAAGGCAGTTGGCCATGACTGACACCCGGTATAGAGCCGCCATCTCTTTTCGCCCCACTGGGAAGGGTGGCAGGTTTAAAGGACAGGGGTCAAAGGGGGCTTAACCCAAACACTGACTGTGAGCTGGAAAAAGTGACGGACGCTAAACTACCTCACGCTCTTAACTTCATAGAACAATAGGTTCCCTTCCCCCGGGGTTTCTTTGAAAAGCTTCCAAATGTCCCCTTTCATCATGTGTTTTAAATGATGGTGTGAAATGTGGAAAGTTATGTGTGAAACAATCTGCCTTCTCATGGAAAAAATGAGAACAAAAAATAATGCCTTAAATGTAAAAATGGCACCATGACCATGAAATTCAGAAGAAGAGATCCTGTTTTCTGCTCTCTATTTTCTGCTTTACAAGCAACAATCATCCAATAGGATCCTCTATATTTTGAATTAGATCCACCCTCTCTTTCTCAGTTTACCGGTACACTTCGTGAGTTGGTTTTAGATTTCAGAAACTATGTGTATTTACTGAATATTATATTTCCTTTAGACTGTCATACGAGCCTCACTTTTAAAATACCTCTGGGTTACATGTTGAACATCATAATTCTGCAGCTCTCTTTTCTGGAACGTGTTCTTGTTCACGTACATGAAAAATCTCGCTCTGCCTCGCCGCCTCAAACGCTGCTGTAGATTTGTGAACAGCATTATAAATATAACCAATGTGAGGCATTAAAATGTAACAGGTGGTCTTAGCTATTTTAGCTTCAGCTATAAAATACAAAACAAGATTGGAAATGCAATCGATGCAGAGGGGGAAAGTTTAGGCTATAATTATGCTGGATTGAGGGCCGTGTAAATGATAATACTAGGGGGCTGTCGAGACTGCAGGGCCACTGTTTTTCTGTCTAATTACCGTCTTTTCATCAACAGAGATGAAGCCTCATATTAGCCTCGACTGAAAGCCCACTATTTAAGTTTTCCTCAGTCTGGAAGTGAAAAGAGTTGTTATTTTACTTCTAATTAGCTATATTATTTTCAGTTTTATTGCATTTCTTACCTTTTGCAGCCCTTTAATCTGTTTGGGGTTGAACTACAAGAAGGGAACACGCAGAATTCAGTTGGCTGGAGACTCGTTTTTGTGTTTGCTTTCTTTCTCACTCCAGCTGAACCGTGTGCATCGGTGAAGGATCAGACACAAAACAAAACCACCTTCAGCTGACTAGCATATGAATTAATAGCATATACAAAAATACATATACACTGATTTACATCCCCCCACCTGGGCTCACACCCTCCGTGATGTAAGCACACTAACCCTCACACACACAAACGACAGAGAAACATCTGGAGAAAGATCGAATAGATAAAAGTCAATAAGTGAGGCACTAAGGTGAAGTGTTGAAGGGGATGGGGGGGGGTCTCAGACATGAAGCGACATGCCGGTGGAGATCACACTGATGGTCAGCTTATCTCTTCAATCTCTTAATAAATCTAAATAGGCGGGGGAGGAAAGAAAACCTTGAGAGCTTTTCACTCCAGTTTATCCGCACAGACACTGATTGTTGTTATTTACAGACTTTTAAGTGATCATATCCCATATAGAATAACTTCATCATTATTGTGGCTAAATCTTGCTGTTGTAATATACATGTCTTTTTGAAGCTACAACATTTTTAGAAAGTTAGATAGCCTTAACATCTCCACTTCCATCAACCCAAACTCTCTAGCTGCTTTTTTGCTAATGGACCCTCAGATACTGGCAGCGATGTGAGGGTCTTAGTAGCCTTTAAAAAGGTACTAGAGCTGCACTGATGCTTCCTCACTTGAGAGTCAAAAATACATGCGTGTGCGCACACAAATACTCACACAATACACACAGTCCAAATAGTTAGCATACACTAATGGAGTAGTGTAACAGTTTGGCACACCTTATAATGCCCGAGTGCCGTGTTAGTTTCTGTGTTTGTGTCTGAAGATCTCAATCAGTGTTTGTGTGTGTATGTGTGTGTGTGTGTGTGTGTGTGTGTGTGTGTGCCTGCGCATGCAAGTGTGTGCGTGTCTATGCGCGCGCATAACAGCAACAACCCGTGTGTGTGTGTGTGTGTGTGTGTGTGTGTGTGTGCACAGCTGAGATGTGACTATCAAGATGGTGGAACAAGTGTGTCTTCATAAGAGGTCAGGAGTTGACACTCAGTTTCACACCAGGAGTGTTACTGTGGACCTCCTGGTCATCTGGAATCTTGGTGGTGGTGGTGGTGGTGGTGGTGGTGGTGGGGTGAGGGTGTCAGTGTAGCTTCATCAAGTCAGGACTCATCAAGATGTCCTTTCAGCTTCTCAGCTCTGCTCCGAAACGCGTTGCAGCTTCCCTGACAGCATCATCAAATACATTCGCTATTATGTTCTGCAAGAAATTAATGCGAGCAAATATCAGTGCAAATATTCAAAATCTTACAAAGCAATTTATCTAATTTGTTGTTTAAGCATAACATTTAATCCCAATCTCTTAACAAGCAGCATTATCCAGGGCCTCCCTTTTTTTTCGCAAAAAACAAAACAAAACAATTCTCGTCAACTAAAATAACTCTGCATGGCCAAATAATTTCTTTGATTTTCTTTTTTGTCATTTCTTCCTTCAATTCATTGTTCATCTTTCAATGAATCGCTTGTCTTTTTCAGTGTAAGTGTAGTTTGAATAAAAATATGAAAGTATTCTTGATTTTTTTTTTGCCGCGTAAATCCTGAGGAGAGCTATCAGGTGGTTCCTCATCCGCTATGTTCAGTCAAACAGCTTTAAAAGGTTAGTGATTCATGGGCTGAATATATTATTGTAGTTTTTTCCCTTCATTCTAAAATAAACATCATGAAGTTTTATTTCTAGAAATGTCAACACTATTAATTTATCCGACTTACTTTACGTGCAAACGTCGAACAGATACATTCTTGCGGAACAGTTAGAGAGAGTAATTTACTTCATTGCCGCCGCTGACCTCAGACACAAACTTTTGTTTAACCTGTTGTCCTTTTACTGGGAATTTCTATTGGAAAACCAATAACCTGCATGCAATGACCAGGTCAGCAAGTCCCTGAAGCCATTCAAAGAGTGGGACACTGAGGCAATAAATACTTGTTTTTACAAGTGGATACTCAGCTCACATATATCTTTGTCCACCAGACGCAGGCTGAGTGAGCCATGAGGTTAAAATTGACACTCTTACTTATTGTCAGACATGTTCAGGCGTTAATTTGTCTCTAGACTCATAACTGGACAAATGCGTAGATTTTGAGACCTTCATGGAGTATTAGCTAATGTTTGGTGCAGGTTCCCTTTAGTACAAATAAGACAGAGCGAACAGAGCCTCTACATTCAGATAAGTTGAATCATCCTCTCTGGCAATAATGCCTAGATTCTTCCAGCTCTAGAGAGGGCTCACAGACCTCAGGCGGCTGAGTGTTATGTGATCATTCAGAGCCGGGAGAGGAATGCACTTCCTCCGAGACTCCAGACTCCAGGGCCACAGACAGAGCAGGGCCTGGAAGTGAAGTGGTATCCCGAGCAGACAGGTGTGTACGTGAGAGCGAAGGCTCAAGTTGGATCCCCTTTCAAAGCCCTCGTCACCCCATTCCCCGGTCTGCAGAAATCCAACCCAATCTCAGATAGCCCGATAACCTGCAGACTTCCACTGAGAAGTTCGGCAATAGTTGCTCCCTAGAGAGTGCAGTGACGCTGAGCCAATAGAGAGAAAGAGAAACAAAATGCACATGTGATTGTGTGTAACTCCTCTGCCGGTTTTCCTCGGTGCAGCATCTACATTCATCTGTACGGTGGGACTTTGTGCTGACTGGCAGAGCCACATAACACCCCTACTTCCTAACGTGGCTCCAGATCTTACATGTCACGCGTGTCAACAGTCACCAGGAGATTTACAGGCTACTGGTGCCACAGTCGGGCCCCCGTGTGACATGAAGAAGCTGAGGCTCCCTCCACCTCACCCAGCTCTGTTCTAACCTTCCCTCCTTCTCCTCCTCAGGGGATTCTTTTTCTTTGTCATCTCTTCACCTGGTCGTTCCCTTTTCTTTCCTCTCAGGGTTAACACATTCATTTCACTGAATAGCTCACCTCACTCTCTTTTTTGTCCTATTTCTTAAGGCTTGATTTATGGTGGGTGGAGGGCTGCTGGGTTGGGGAGTTATGATGTATAGCTGGAGTGGTTATTCTTAACTGTTCTCATATGGGAAAGCTGTTGCTTCTCCAAGCCAAGCTGTCATTGAGTTACTCTCATACCATTCCTCACTCTTTTCTTTTTTGTTTCCTTCTCATGGGTAGGATACATGGCTTGACACTGACAAGTGCTGCCGCGGGGCGATGATGGGACAATGTTCATGAAAATCCCCTGCCTCTTTGTTTATGTCTGCTTTCTTGCATCCCTGTTTGTCAACGATTCCCAGAGACGGTTTAATTTTATTAAGATTTACAGCCTTCCTCACCCTAAAAAGTGTCTTTCAAATACTTACAAATAGACGTCTCGAGCTCACAAAGTTGTTATTTCCTTTCTGCGTTACTTCTCTGTGACTCCAGATTGCAGAGGGCCAGCTACGTATATTCAGATTGGAGCTAATGGTTGCTAACGAGTAAACACAACTACAGCAACAAAAAGACAGCAAACGTGCCCAAAAATGTCAATTTAAAAAAACCCTATGGTTCACTGTCCAGTACAATTCATGTCCTCATTATCCAGCTTCATGCCCAGCAATCCAACTTTAACACTTCATCATTTAGAGTGTAACTAACGAGCATGATTGAGTTGAACCAACTTGCTCGCGCTCATTCACTGTTGCACTGAACTGGAGGCCTTGTAATTTGTTATTTATTCTTAATGGCTTTCAGGTGCTGTCAAATTCTGATTTATGATGAGTCACTGTGCTAAAGCACCAATCTCTGTAAATGTGTTCTTCTATTAATACATTTCATCATGCAGCATTCCTAAAGCAAATTCCTTGGAACCTAGAGCGGAAGCCAAGATACGGTTTCACTATTTTAAAATTCCTTTTCTATTATTACATTTACACTGAAAACTCTTGCATTTACTTTTGACATCTCCCTTATTAGATATGCCACACAAGTCTGAAACACTCTGAAATGTAAATATGGCGCACAGAAGCTAACTGGAACCTAAACGTAACTTGATGAGGATATTCTTAGACGGTTGCTTGTCCTTGCATCATGCTTAATATTGACCTTATATCTTGCCTGACCCACTATCCCTTTGCATCTATGTATGGTGCAGCTGCACCGCTATGCCTACACCGGCGGATGTGACATCAAATGATGCTGGTGCAGAGAAAACATGAGGCTATAATATTGTGTGCTTGCGACGTGTAACAATTCTATCAGAAGTTCTCTTTTTGCTAAATGCCGAACACTCAAAATATTGTGCAACTTTATGAGATTCTTTTTGCTGAAGTGAATGGCTTTACTTTAAATAGATTACCCAGATACCTACTTGTGCCAAAATATAGCCTGCCAGAGTGGGATTATTGCATTAGGGGAAGTCAGGCAGCTTGTAATGAAGGTCTGGAGAGCATCCAGCTGGTCTCACTCAGGTCCTAAAACAGGAAAACATTATCATACTTCTTTAATATTCTCTCGCGGCCTATGCCAGTGACTAGCATCAATCATGTTAATATATTAAAAAGCTGTAACCCATTTAGAAATATGGGCAGACCTATAAAACTTTTCATCCCAGCAGAAATTATGATGATCCTCTCTTTGAAATCTACTGCAAGCCAAGCCAGGCAGGATAGCTGCATCTGATAGCTGGCTGTATATAGTGTATGTGTCATGAAATGTGATAAATTAGACCGCTAGTCACATAAAAGCTCTGCTCTGGTTGCTAGAAACTCAAGTCTCACATGTTGATGGTTTCTCGATCAGTTAGTAGTCCTGCCAGCTCCGACTTCCCTGTCTGGCACTGTGGAGAAAAGAAGTCAGAAAGAGTGAGTGAGCTTCCCCTCTCTAGAGTGGTGTGAACAATGTGGAGGCAGGCAGGGAGGCACGCCATGGTGGTAAATCTGGCCCACCCACACTGTGGCCTGCTGTCCCTCTCAGTTGTTCATCCCCTTCGCGAACAAAGCTGACACAGGGATGGAGGGGGGACGTGGGGGGGGGGGGGGGGGGGGGGAGTGCAGCTGTCACTCTAGTCCACATTATCTTGGACTTATTTGGGAAGGAAGAAGCTGTTTTCGTGACTTTGGAGCGAGATGCATGGGGATGGAGCAGAATGAGCAGGACGGTGTGGGATGAGGAATGTGACAAAGAAAAACAGGACAATTTTAGCCCCCTCCGTTCAGATTGTACAGCAGAAGAGAAACACCTGTTGACCACACAGTGTGCAAAAAAAAAAACAACCTAGCAGGGAGATTGCATTCATTCACTCAACTCCTCATTCTTACTATAATTCAGTGACATACGTGTTAAAAAGCAGTGTAAATCATGAGGGTAGCATGAAGCATGTGAAAAAAGCCAAAGAGTGACTCCTGCACTGTAGCTCAGGTTACACATGAAAACCACTTACGTCATTTTGTGGATTGTCATGTGACCTGGGCTTCTGTTTCACATGTGTCTATCAGGTTCCACCGTGACACCATGGAAACACACATTTCAACTGATGAATAACCGCTGAATACTTTTGTTTTGCTTCGTCAGCAGCTGAGCGTTTAATCATTATACAGAGGAGTCAGTGTGTTCAGTGTCACCCTTCCGCACACCCCATAACTTCAGCGACTGACTGAAACATCTCTCTCCACCCAGTGATTGATGGGATACATTCAGAGCTTCTCTATCTTGACATTTCATTGAGTGGTGAAGCTGGTACAAGGTGCTGGTAGGTGCAGAAACTGAGTAGATATGAAGGTTTCATTACTCGACATCATGTTAAGGGAGCAAAGTACAGTTAGCGTAAATCTTCTGCACGTACCCTATCAACCCTTGATGAATCTGCTGTGAGCAAAAACAGACATGATACATGTTTCCTGTATTTTTAGCCATGCTTGCAGGAAACCTGAGCACGGTGAAGGGTAGCTGTACCGGCTGGGTCTCTGCTGCTCCGTGTCTCCTATCCTAAACCAGCGGGCTTCTCTGGAGGAGTCCTGGCATGTCATAAAGGATGGTTTAGGGATTAGGAATTAAAATGATGTTTATTTTTACTTTTGAGGATCTATGGACAGTCATCCCTCACATCCTGCCATTATAATTATCCAAGTAATTAACACTCTGTCATTGTCCTGGAGAATCCACTCGTTATCACTACCATCTGAACGCTCCTCGGCCTTTTGGCGAGTGCGGTTTGTTTCGGACTCAGGCTTGTTTGGCATCAGTGTTAACATGAGGGTTTGAGGAAGTGGCCCCCCTGCCCATTCTGAATAGCCACACTCTACCCCCCCCCCCCCCAAGTGTTTTCATTCTCCCCAGCCACATAGCAGAAAGACTGCAGCGTCTTTCTTCCTCACTGAGGCAAAACCGTGCTCAAAGCTGGTTTATTGTGAGGACCATCTCAAGCTTTTTGCAAATACAGAGAACAATTGCGCTCCTTTGCCGGTACGATGGCCACTTAAGAGAATAAATATTTCAGCGTCAGGTATCATCTCAATTTCTAATTTATCATTTGACATTTATTTTTACTCAAATAGTTTATCTTCCAGATTAAGGTGCAGATTTTCTGAATTTAACTCCCCCAAAGAATACCCTGAGTCTTCCAAATGGACTTAGGTCAACAGGGCCACTGTCAGTGTGACCAGCCATGCAGGACTAAAGAGAGACAACCCTCGCTAACCTCCTTGACCCAAAGAATCCACTGACCGTGACCCATTTCACATCAAAAGTTGCAGGTCATCAGGCTCGTTTTACGAATGGAAATATACCAGGTTGTTTAAAAAAAAAAAAAATTCCCATTGTGCCTTATAATTTTAAATATCCTTGAGCCTCGCAGTCAGTGTCGAGTCAGTGACCATGAGAGAGCTGATTTGAGGGATAACCCCGGTCATGAGATATTGCGGATTAAGGATCAGGGATATAGTTTGTGGCTCAGTGGCAAGTGGCTCTCAGCTTTGGGATGTTTTGTTCAGGTGCGTGTTATAGGAGAAATACTTCTCTCATAAACGGAACACCCGTTTTAAATCAAGGTCTTAAAGTGTTGTGGGACTAAAATAAATGACTGAGGAGGATACAGGCTTTGTTTAAGTGTAAAATATGCTTAGCTTTAATGATATTATGTGTTTGAGATTTTAATCTGTATTTACAGTCATCATTTTACTCCATGAAAACACTCCCGGCTCAAACTTCAACCTTACCTTGTTTGAGCGTGTTGGAAAGAGGAGGATGATTCAAGAGTTCAGTTTATTTAAGATATAAGTCTGTGAGCTGAGAATCTTCATCTTGACTGTGAAAACCACAAATGAGGAGAGAATGGATGGAAAACGGAAACTGCTCTCAGGGGCCTGGTGAAGTGTAGAGGAAGCCAAGGTATTCAGTTATCATGTTACCCTTTCTTTTCTTTCATCGCCATGCCCAGAGAAGCAGTTTATGCCTCAGCAGTTCCTTACATGAACAAAACTGATATGGTGCCGTGCAGTAAAAGAGAGTGTTGGTGCATAATGGGTTTGTCTTTGTTTCTTTAGGTGGAAACAAACTGAAGCCTCAGCCATTCCGGCTCAACTGGGCCTGGATCTCTCTGGAGAGGGAATATTACTTAGTGGACGAAGATGCCAAATTCCTGGAGGTGACACTCAAACGTAGAGGATACTTGGGAGAAACCTCTTTTGTCAGTAAGTCATTTGTTAGGTTTTTGTCTCACGTGGGCATTTACATCATTTTTTACAACTTTGGTGATTTTTCAAAGAAAGATAATGAAACAAAACAACATTTGCTGTGGTAAAAATGATATTCAACAAAGACTTATTGCCTCAGTAACTCTTCCTCTTGTCTTTAAAAGGACCTTCTTATTCATGGCCCACACTGATAGCTTTAAAACGTGAAAGGAGTTCTTCGTTTAGCTTTGGAGAAAATATCAACAACTGCAGCAGACACTGCAGGGAAACATATTTTACCATGTGTACATGTACATTCAAGGATATAAAACAGATTATAGGTTGAATAGGTTGACTTGTAGTTCTAATTTTCTGCCGCAGACATCTTGCAGACTCTTTCAACTTCCTTGGTGCTCAAAACTCTTGTGCGTCACTGTCTCATAGGTATCGCCACTAAGGACGGCACAGCTGAGAAAGACAAAGACTTCCGAGGTAAATCCCAGAAGCAGGTTCAGTTTAACCCCGGCCAGACCACAGCGACGTGGAGAGTGAAGATCTTCACAGATCAGGAGTTTGAGACCTCGGAGACCTTTGAGATCCAGCTGTCAGACCCAGTCATGGCGGTGCTGGAGTTCCCCGATAAGGCAACAGTGGAGATTGTGGACCCCGGAGATGGTAATGTAATAAATGCTTGAATAAATAGGTAACATTTTACAATAAGAATACATTAATAATGCTTGGTTATTGCTTAGTAGGGGTTTATTACCCATTTATTTATACTCCTTGTGACCTCTATTGTAAAGTGCGGAACGTGGATCCCTTTTGTAACATCTCTTCTTTGCTTCTCCTCCAAAACAGAGTCAACTGTGTTCATTCCTCAAGCTGAGTACAAGATTGAGGAGGATATCGGGGAGCTGTTGGTGCCAGTTCACCGCTCAGGAGACGCCAGCCAGGAACTCATGGTTGTTTGTTTCACTCAGCAAGGTAAAACAAGACTTTAATGATTCTCAGGGTGAAACGTATTTCACGGCCACTCAGGCTGCTGCTGATATAAAACTCTTACAACAGTGTTCTTGAGTAAAACACTTTTATTTGTATGGGTTTTATTTGAATTAAATGTAACGCATCATTATCATTTTGTCGTGTAACTTTCTGATTTTCTTTGTAATTCCTCAGCCACGGCCACCGGCACCATTCCCAGCACGGTCCTGTCCTACTCTGATTACATCACGCGACCCGAGGACCACACCAGCGTGCTGCGCTTTGACAAGGACGAGCGGGAGAAAGTTTGCCGTATCATCATCATCGACGATTCTCTTTATGAAGATGAAGAGAGCTTTAACGTCACCCTCAGCATGCCCATGGGTGGCCAAGTGGGCGCCAACTTCCCAACTGCCAAGGTCACCATCCTGGCAGACAGTGATGATGGTGAGTGATGAATCGTCATCCGCATTGAGCAGATCTCAGTTACACGTGCGATAGAAAAAGTGCAGATGTGGCACGCTGTAAAGATGACAACCAGATCACCGTTGAGGTGATTTCACATTAAATTAGATTAGATTAGATTAGATTAGATTAGATTAGATTACACACATCAACGTTAAAGAATATTCATGATTATTTTCAGACTTTTAAGTATGAATCTTTTGAAAATCTTCTTACATGAAGGAGGCTGTTAGATCATTCCTATAACAAAGATGTAAAAATGGAGATAAATCAACACACGCGTACACAGGATATTCTTTAAAAAAAAAGTTTTCATCACTTTTTGCTTCAAGGGGCTCCTGTGCTTCCCCCCGTGAGAACTATATTTAACACTGAGTATGGTTTGCATTGAGAGGATATTTACAGAGATATGTGATCAAGGAAGAGTGGCTTCATATCCTGTGGTTGAAGCGGCAGGTGTGTGTGTGTGATCCTGCTGCCCGGTGCCACTGTGATGGCCGCCTTTGTTATTTTAGTATCTGCTCACGATTAATCCATCAAAGGTACTCAGGCGGTATCATAACCAGTTGCCAAAATAAAAGCACAAGATTATCTATACTTGCTTTACTGTCTTTATATCACTCCGCAAGTGCATGACCTTTCCTAGCGCTAACAGCTCACTTTACACTCATTTATCTGCCACCCTGGGTGTGTCTGTCTGTCTGAGGGGTAGAAACAAGATAACAATAGACAGGTGTTGAGGAGAATAGCAGCAGCGGTGGATGTTATGTTATACTGTAGCCTGTCTGATAGATAAAAGGACTTCAAGCTGTGCTCCCTGGGCCAGCTCCCATCCTCGCTGGCATTCAGAGGAGCTCGGGGGAAACAGAGGGCATCCCTTTGTCAGCAGGGACCAAAAAGCAGGTGGTGGACAGAGAGGGACCATTGTGCAGGGAATCCAAATGACTGGCATGTTTTTACTCTGTCCCCTGTTTGATGGCATTCAACCCCATGTTGCTGTTAGACTTACTGCGTTTTCAGGAATGTGTTTTTGAACAACAATAAATCAGACTCCTGACAAGGTCTTTCTTGTCATTCTTTTGCAACCACTAGTTAGTAGTAGTATCTCCCTCACGTTCCTCCTCTGTCCATTCACACGACTAATGTCCTTTCTTTCGCTTGCTGTAGTGACAAACCTGCTCACAGAGCAAGCTTCCCACCCATGTAATTTGGGAGAGGAGTGTAATTGAACTTTGTGTATAAATAATCAGCAAGCATTCCCAGACATGCAAAGAAACAACAGAAGACTTCTCAGGGTAAACCTCTATTGTGGCTCTACTTCTTGGTGGGTCCTTAAGTAACACCCCACCATAAATCTCATTTGGTGTGTGTGTGTGTGTGTGTGTGTGTGTGTGTGTGTGTGTGTGTGTGTGTGTGTGTGTGTAAACCATCTGCCAATCTGTATAAACTTGTGGTTTGGATTCTTCCCAGCATCCAGCCTCCATTGTTACTGTATTTGTCTTCGTCTTCCTCCCACTGATCTTTAAGGTTGCCGTGTTGGTTGGGACTCATGTCCCCACACAACCCCCTCCCCACCACACTGGTACTAAATAGACAGCTTAGAGTTCTGAAAGGAATTGAGAGTTTGCCAGAAATCTTCCCTCCAGCATCAGTAAAGTCTTTTACAGCATCCATTCACTTCTTGTACTAGATGGTCCTCACTCATTCTCAAGCTCTGTTTACCATGCAAACTGCATCACATGTGCTTGTTTGTGTGATGACCTGAATGAAGGCTATAGGCTGAAATCATTCGGGTTTAAAGCCGCAATTATGTCCTCTTTTAAGATACAAACTTTATTGATTATTTTGCAAGTATCTAGTTGGAGACAGATTGTATTTTTTTTAACCTGTCGATGATGCGATGAGAAGCTGAACAAAGTTGAATCATCCTAAGAGGAACATGCACTTGCTGAGCCATTTCACTCAAGGCCTCCTTCATGGTGGCGCCAGAGGAAAAGACAGCAGGTCACCAAAGTCCCAGCGTACATGGTTTGGGGACAGAGTCGGCATTAATGGCAGCATGTAGGGGAGGAGCAACACACCCACAGACAATGCCTTAAGTGGTTTTATCTGGAGAATTTGAGAACAACAACATTGGTCTTATTTCATGGGGTCGTATCTGGGAAGTAGAGACCTACGATTGTTTAATTTGTTGCCTCCTTCCTCAAAAAACCCTCATCCAACAGTGAAGATATTTCACTCAAGATAAACGTGATGGATCTACTGACCAGCAGTCCGTGGAGCCTTTGAGGCCTGACACAGAGTGATGAAAATACACTTCATACTGAAGTGAAGAGAGATGAATGATGAATCCTCCCGACCCCCCCTTCCCCTGCCGCTCATTAGCTTCTCTCTCATCAGAAGCTGGGACCATCCCGTCACTCATGCATCACACTGAGTGCACACACAAGCGCACGCCTCATTGTTCAGGTGGCTGCTCGACCCTTTGGCATTGGGTTCAGACGTAACCGCCTGGCTTCAGATTAATGGGGGAGGGAGGTTGAGGGAGGACATGGATAAGAGCGATGACAGCTCTCTTCCTGTGCTGAGCCCAAAATGGGCCATTTACTGATCTATTCATGACAATCAAACAGAGGCAAAGGTCGAAACATACTCAGAAAATAACCATTTACAGATAAACTACAGATAAACAGCAATATGGATGATAACACAATGTACAGACGATCATATCTAAGATAAACATGATGTTGATGTATTTTATATGCTCTATTTGCATAATTTTTTTTACGTAAGTTCTGTCGGGAGGGAAACTGGAAACGATGTGTTGACCTATTCTATTTTTCTCTTCCTAAAATACAACAGAGCCATCACTGTACTTTGGGGAACCTGAGTATACGGTGGATGAGAGCTCAGGCTATGTTGAGGTGAAGGTCTGGAGGACCGGCACCGACCTGTCCAAAACAGCTACAGTCACTGTTCGGTCCAGGAAGAGCGAGCCCGTCTCTGCAGAAGGTAGCAATCGCATTTTACACAAACAGTCATGCAGTATTAAAGATATAATTAAACTTATTTTACATCCTCTCTTCCTCTCAGCTGGACTGGACTATGTTGGCATCAGTCGCAACCTGGACTTTGCTCCTGGAGTGACAATGCAGACCTTCAGAGTGACAATCTTGGATGACCTGGGTCAGCCAGAGCTGGAGGGTCCTGAGACCTTTGACCTTGTTCTACGGATGCCAATGAATGCTGTGCTAGGAGAGCCGAGCAAGACCACCATCACCATCAATGATACTCTGACCGACTGTAAGATTGCTGTGGTTTTACATCGTATCCTTGATCAACGTCGCACTCGGTTGCTGACTCACTTGTAACTTTTGCAGTGCCGAAGGTTCAGTTTAAGGATGGGAGCTACAAGGTGGACGAGTCTGACGGCGAGGTGAAAGTCATCGTGTACCGTAGTGGAGACATCAGCCTGCAGTCTACTGTGCGCTGCTACACCCGGCAGGGCTCTGCACAGGTGATGATGGACTATAGCGAAAGGCCCAATACTGATGCATCACTCATCACTTTCCTACCAGGTGAGACCTCCCTCCCTCCCTCCTCTTTGCTTTCTAATGTTTGGTAAATGTCCACTGTATCCTGTGTATGTTAACCATTCTTCTCCAGGCGAGACTGAGAAGCCCTGCGTGGTAACTCTGGAGGATGACTCCATCCACGAAGACGACGAAGAGTTCCGTCTGGTCCTGGGAACTCCCAAGAGCAAGTCCCCATATGGAGCTTCTATCGGGGAACAGAAGGACGTGCTGGTCACCATCACAGATGAGAAAGACAGTATGTGCTTCCTTTAATATTATTATAAACGTATCTCCCTGAGGACAAAACCTCAGCATCTTAGTATGGAGCATCCTTGTATCCAGCTGATTTTCCTTTTCCTATAAACCGTCCTGATCATATTTAATGAGCACTTTTCTTTGCTGATCAGCAGTCATGGTTCAGTGACTTACTTTCCCTCCTGTTCTAGAGCCCATCATCCGTTTCGCTGAGATCAAGTACAGTGTGCGTGAACCCCAGGTGAAAGGCGACGTAGCGATCGTTAAGATTCCCATCTTGCGTGTTGGAGACACCTCAAAGGTTTCGGTGGTGAGGGTGCACACCAAGGACGGCTCTGCGACCTCTGGAGAGGACTACAACCCACTGTCAGAGGGTGAGAATCTGGCTGCTCACTGCCTCCTGCTTTTGATATTGTATGTTTTTGATTTTTATGTTTGGGGTGGTCGTTTCTCACACCTCTGTGTATTATTCCTAGATGTGGAGTTCAAGGAAGGGGAAAAAGAGCACTTTGTGGAGATTGAGATCCTGTATGATGGTGAGAGAGAGATGAGGGAGGCCTTCACTGTGCACATGAAGCCTGATGACAACATGGTGGCAGAAATCCAGGTGAGACAATGGCAACACATAACTAAATATAAGCAAGTAACACGTCTTATATGTACGCATGTACAGTACTGCACATCCACACACATGCAGGAAAGCAACCCCGCCGTGTTAGCCAGTGTTAAAATAGCCAGGCAGCAGCTGGCGTTGCTGTCAGCACGCCTGAACCACAGTCTTATAAAAAGATTTTCCCTCTGGAATGAGATGCTGAGGGGAATGTCCTGGCAGAGTCAAACAGTAGATGAACCTAAAAACAGAACTGTGACATTCTACCCATATACTCCACATCAGGCGTCAGCCCCCTCACATGACAGGAATAGGTTAACTCTGACTGAATTGTTGTGTGCTTTTAGTGTGGACTACAAAGCATTCTGGGAGTGCATTCCCCTGTCACGTCCGCACAATTAAAATGAGTCATTCTGATCACGGAAAATGTATCTGGATCTGTTGAGAAGCTAGTCTGAGAATGTTCAGGCTATGTACAACATCTAGCTGTGTAAATACCACAGCATCAAATGGTCATATTATTGGATGTCATTAGACTGCATCAGATGAAGAAAACTCCAAAGCCCACAAATTGGTCAGAAGCTGCACATTATTAGCATTGCTAAAGCATTTACAAATACAAGAACTATGTTGCCATTTAAAACAAATGAATTTGTCTTGTGAAATATAGATATTTTATGACATGTCAGTGTGACAGTTGTGGTCTACAGACACAAGGGTCAGGGGAAGGGTTGAATTCCTTCCTGAAAACGGCCATCAAACCATCCACGGTTTGTTTGACCTATCCATCATCCTACCCCATGTCCTTGTGCCGTCTCACCCTGTTGATGGTAGATTACGTACGCCATCTTCTTTTCCCTACTCATTATTGTTTCCGTCACTGGAGGGCATCTATCACTTGTCCTCAAGTATATTCCTCCTGATTACAACCGATAAAAAACATTTAATGCTCTAAAGATCCACTGAAACATTAGTCAGGGTCATGACAATGGTTGCCGGAATGATGGCCACCTCATCGCTGGGGCAAAGGCTCAGTGTATTTAAGACTACTCACATTCAAAAATGGGAAAACATATTCTAACACTAAAAATATAACCTCTTTGATCAATTGAAAAGAATAATTATTATTTTCTGATTCGACAGTTGAAGTGTTGGTCAGGTTTTAACGACTAACAGCTAATTCCTTCTTCCCATTAGATGAACAAGGCCATTGTGTACATTGAGGAGATGGACAGTGTGGCCGATGTAACCTTCCCCGCCGTGCCCCATGTGGTTTCCCTGCTCATGTATGATGACACGGCTAAAACTAAAGACTCACCCAACCCACCCAATGGATACGCTGTAGTGTGTGTGACAGTAAGTAGGACGCCGCTTTTATCTCACTGTGCTAAAATGTACAGGAACACTGATTTCAGGGTAGAATTTAAAACGGATGTTTAAATCACCGTGCAGGCCTGCAACCCCAAGTACCACGACTTTGACAAAACTGGTTCCATCTGCTCTGCGGAGAACATCAACGACACCCTCACCCAGTACCGCTGGCTGATCAGCGCTCCTACCGGGTCAGATGGAGTCACCAGTCCCATGAGGGAGGTGGACACAAACACTTTCTTCACCAACACCAAGTCTATCACCTTGGACTCCATCTACTTCCAGGCTGGTTCCAGGGTTCAGTGTGCGGCCAGGGCCTTCAACGCCAACGGCGATGCAGGTCTTGAGCTGTTGAGTCCCATCGTTGTGATCAGCAAGGAGGAAGGTGAGAGTCGGGCAGCTGGTACGACTCATTGCGGGCTGTAGCTCATCAAGAGAATTTAATTTTATACACGTCTTTGCAGGAATGTGTCAGCCTCGTATCCCTGGCACTGTTGGAGCTGAACCTTTCTCCGCTAAGATCCGCTACACGGGGCCAGATGACCCTGACTTCCCAAACCTCATCAAACTGATCATTAACATGCCCCACATGGACGGTGAGCAATAAAATAGTTTTATATCCGGTCACTCATGACAAAGACCTCTAAAAGTCATGTGTGCTTGAACAACACACTCTTCTCTCTCAACAGGCATGCTGCCAGTCATTTCCACAAGACCTCTGTCCAACTTTGAGCTTACCCTGAGCCCCGATGGCACACGTGTGGGTAACCACCGCTGTTCAAACTTGCTGGATTTCAATGAGATCCAGACTGGCCACGGATTCATCACTGATGCCACAAAGAACCCTGAAATCATTGGCGAGACCTCGCCTTACCAGTACAGCGCTGTCATGCGCTCCTCCAACTCTCTCCGGTTCTACAGGAACCTCAACTTAGAGGCCTGCCTGTGGGAGTTCACCAGTTACTATGACATGTCGGAGCTGCTGAACGACTGTGGAGGCTCCATCGGCACCGATGGACAGGTAGGACATGCAGGTTGTAAATGATGGACTTTTGCTGCAAAATCAAATAATTTCGGTGGAATTACTGATATCTGTTGCTTTTTGTTGATAGTTATTTTAAAATTGAAGTATGTGTCACTGCGTCTCCTTTGAAGAAGCATAAACTGCTCCAGAATCAAAAGTGGGGGAAATCTTCACTGTCTTAAGAAACTACACCTGACTGTTATTTCCAACTCAGACTTTGCCTGGATTTAACTGAAGTAAATTGAACAATGTATTGCCGAAGTAACTACAGCATGATGCAGATTTGTACAAAGTATAAATGTAAGCTTTGTGGCGTTGTTCTACAGAGCAACAACAGAACAACTTTTAAAATGTTTGTTTCTTGATGGAGTTAGGATTTGTTAAGTAAGCTTGAGTCTTAGGTTTTGTTCTATCAGGCGACATAAAATTCAAACAGCTCACAACATGTTGTGACGTTGACACACATGCAGCTATGTCCCTTATCCTCCTTGACGCTGTCTTTTTTTCCCCTCTTGTTCAGGTGCTGAACCTGGTCCAGTCCTACGTCACGCTGCGTGTCCCTCTGTTTGTGTCCTACGTCTTCCACTCACCTGTGGCCGTGGGAGGCTGGCAGCACTTTGACCTGCAGTCAGAACTCAAACTCACCTTTGTGTATGATACTGCAATTCTGTGGCAGGATGGCATTGGCAGCCCACCCGAGTCTGAGTTGCAAGGTGAGGTTTTAGTTCACTGCTGACCCCTGTAGGTGCTCACAGAAGGGCGTGTTTTAAATATGTTAAATGTCTCTGTTTCCATAGGAGCCATGTACCCCACTAGCATGCGTATAAATGAGGAGGGTCGCCTGGTGGTCAACTTCAAGACCGAGGCTCGCTTCAGGGGACAGTTTGTTATGTCCCATCCAGGTAATGACACACTCACACCCATCTAATAGTCACTCTTTACAGGCAGTTGGCTGACCCTCGGGCCCACATCTTCTCTTCATCAATTTCTGGAATTCCACATTAGGGGTTCTTCCAGTGTGATACTGTTGGAGGTCATTCGAGCAAAAGTTGAAGTGACCCTGCGGCCAAGGAAGCCAGACGCTCTGACAATATTAAAAGTCACTTTATTCGCAAAAGTATTGCCAGTTTAAACTTGAAGCGAATTATAAGGTTTAAAACATGTTTATTTTCAGGAACCAGCGTGTCATCCATGGTGATGTGTGCGGACCACCCTGGACTGACCTTCACTCTCACCCTGGTCAGGACTGAGCCTACGTACAACCAGCCCATGCAGCAGTGGAGCTTCGTCTCTGACTTTGCTGTGAGTTCATGGGCCATTAAAACGTTCTTACTTCAATTATTCACAAAATTCATAAACAACCTGAACAATGTCGTGTCTGTGTGACCTGTAGGTGCGTGACTACTCCGGCACATACACAGTGAAGATCATCCCCTGCATTGCGTCCCCCAATGGGGAGTTCAGCATCCCCCCTGTGTGTCACCCAAGAGAGCCTCTTACTTTCGATATGGACATTCGCTTCCAGCAGGTGAAACTAAATCGTCACACAAAAATCCCTCTTCATTTCATATTCATACATGTTCATGAATACCCATAACCAAGTCAAGATCACGATTTTTGTTCAGATGATAAAAATCCAATAAATGACGGGTTCCCCTGTTTTGACTACATTGTATTTACATAAAACGGTGAATTCCGAGAGAGCTTTTGTTACAAATACAGAGAAAAAGAAATAAAGTTTGAGGTTCCCAAAAAGAAATGTATGAATAAATACCTCATTATTCAATAATTTAACATTTGCAATATTTTTTTTTTACTTTGGAGAGTTAATTCACCCTTTATTGCAGTAGACCCCACATTCACATTGTTCTGTTTAGGAAATAAGTAGTATACAGGGGAAATACTTCCTCTGAAACCCTGTGTTTGAACAGAACTGTCATTTAAAGTTTTGAGGACCCAAGAAGATTTTCAGGTATAGAATTGGTTTAAACAGGTTAAATTTGATTTGACAAAAAAAAGGAAATTATATGATTTACCCGCAACCACAGATTGTCAGTTTCACTTCAAACGGTCATTAATTCTGTGGTCACTTGCGTGCTCCAGGTGAGCGACCCCGTGGCAGCTGAGTTTAGCCTCAACACTCAGATGTTCCTGTTGTCCAAGAGAGAGTTGTGGTTGTCTGATGGATCCATGGGCTTTGGAGAAGGCACTGATGCTGCTTTCTCAGAAGGTATGACACTGCCACCTACTGGATTATAATAAACATTACAAATGATGACCCTCATATGTACTCCCACTGTATTTTTCTCTCTTCTTCAGGCTCCATCATCTACGGCCGGGTGATGGTGGACCCAGTCCAGAACCTGGGTGACTCTTTCTACTGCAGCATTGAGAAAGTCTTCCTCTGCACTGGAGCAGATGGCTACGTCCCCAAGTATAACCCCACCAATAAAGAGTACGGCTGCTTGGCAGACGCTCCCTCTCTGCTTTACAGATTTAAAATCCTGGTGAGTGAATTTATAAGACTACTGTTTAATGATGTCAAATTTAAGATTTTAATTATGGTGGGTTTTTTTTAACAGGACAAGGCCCAACCAGAAACCCAGGCTGGAGCATTCGGTGATGTTGCTTTTAAGGCTTTGCTGGCCCAAGATACACCAGGAGCTCTGCCTCTGGTTCGGCAGCCGGGATCAGATGGCTTCTCGGTCTCCTCATCGCCACTCTTCCAGGTAGGGATAATTCATTTATGTAATGAATCCAAACAGTATCATGGATGACCTATAAAAGGCATGAGGTTTCTTCTCCAGGTGGCTGCTGGACGAGAATGGTTCATCCACACTATCTACACTGTTCGCTCCCGAGAAAACGCCAACCGCAACATTGGCAAGCGCAGTGTTGAGTACCTCCATCACAGCCTGTCTTCTGTTGAGCAACCTCAGACCTCCAGCATCGCCGCCGCCCCCCGCCAACGTCGTGCTGCCCCTGCTTTCTCCGGCCCTGCTGTGGCCCAAGATATCGGTGTGGAAAACAATCGAGGTACCAACATCCAGCACATCTCCCTGGATCGAGCTGACCGACTGGTGGTGAGCCAACGCCAGCCTTGGTCTCCTAACCGTGACTCCCCATTGGAGCGCCCCCTGCTTGAGAGTTCTGGCAGAGACCCACCCGAAAGCTCGACCATCCCCATGTTAGTGGGCCTCGCAGGTCTGATCCTCCTCATCTGCCTCATCGCCACCATTGTCATTCTGCTGCTGCGGCGTAAGAAGAGAGAAAAGAAAACCCAGTTCCCTCCGTACACAACCTCATCATCCTCCGCCTACGCTGGATACAGCCAAGGAGCCAGAATGTGGAGCAGTTCAGACAGCTCTGAGGTCTAGACGCAGGCCTCCCTCCCCACCCTGTCCACCTGCCCCCTATTAAAGACTATGATAGTCTCCTCCACCGCTGTGCCTTCATTTCCCAACTTGTGTAGCACTGAGAACAGCCCAGTACAACCTGTGGACAACACAATGTCGGTGCTCGGGCCCACATGCAGAGAAAGCACCGGTTTTCTGATGGGTAGTTTTTTGGTTTTTGTTTTTCTGCTGTCATGTACTGTAGGTTTTTACAGCCTACTCAGAATGTAGATGCCCTTTCTAAGATTTACCAGCCTCACTGGTTGCCAAGTTGTACAATATCTGAATCTTGCAAACGCATGACAAGCCCATTTTAGCAAGTTATTTAATCACCTCAAGCGACCTTGTTTTAAAATACATGAATTTCCTAGTTTACCAAATTTTTTTTTTTATTATTATTATTGCTGTATTTCACTGTGTTCATTATTTTGTTCTGTGGAGAGTAGAGTAAAATGGAATGAATGTTAGCTGACCTTAATGAATGATAATGTGATGATTTTTAATATCGATATATTTCATATGTGTGCTTTCAAAAACCTGCAGTACACCAACTGTTGAGTTAAAGTATCAATAGGATGTAAGTGAAAGGGATTGTAAATGTTTTTTTTTTTTTTGGAGAAAGTCAATGTGCCTGAAAACCAGATACAGAACAATATGTGCACACTTCTGATGTAGGACTATGAAAAAAAGAAAAAAGTTATTAACACACCCTGGTGAAACTTGAAAGATTAACTGTCTGTCTGGTTTGTCCATCAAATCATCATCATCATCATCGTATCAAGAAAATTGTAAGATTCTTCCAGAGGTGACAGTATATTCTCACGTGCCAATTGCCAGCTGTACACTTTGATGGGTTCTTAGTTTTGTGTCAATTTCAGAAGTTTGGATGTATGTAAACTGCCAAATATAAATGTCTTTTTTTTTTTTGAACCAGTACCATATTTATCAATGTGCAGTTTTTGTTTTGTTTTTTAAAAAGGGGGAAGTTTATTCGTGATGTTCAAAAACATGTTCTCGACTTCACACAGGGAGATAAAAGAACAAATGTTTTCTTCAGAATAAAAAGCGTACATATTGTTTCAAGCAATGGAATGTGGTACAACCAACAGGCATAAATACATTTATTTCAATTAAGTACTAGTAAAAAAAAAAAAAAAAAAAAAAAAAAAAAATTAAAATAAAAAAAAATTTTAAAAAGAAAAAAGGAACTGGCAAACAAAACTAAACCAGCACAGCTGCAGTGTTGAGGTGAGTGATGAGGCAGGCTTATAAAAGGAGCACTTCCTAAAACCTACTACGACCAGTCAGTCCTTGACAGGGTTTTACACGGTACGCCATCACAGCCTGCAAAACGAACAGTCACTAACACTAATGTTGCCGTCACTCACGACTTACGACATCGCGTGCTGTACATCAAGTGTCGGCTTCACAACTTGAGTTTTTTCCTGCGTCCACGACCGTCTGGGGTTCCTTCAGACTTCCGTTTCTGAGCCTAGGAAAGAGAAATACATGAGGCCCATCAGAAAACATACCAGTTGTCTAAACTGACAGAGTATATCTGTGCGACAAGCGGTGTGGTTTAATACAACATAAACACACTGAAATAAATCCATTAACAAAGAAGGTGTCTTTTTTAAAAATCAATTTTAATTGAACCACAGAGAATATAATACCCCTTTAATACTTTACTACCACTTTTTCTAGAATTTTCTGTCTTTACTCCCCCACCCCAAAACTTTCAAGGCCTGGACATGGCCATTTCAAATGGACTATTCCAGGTTTTTCATGAGGGTCCCAACCCTGTTCACTTACCGAACCGGACTTTGGACCCCGTTTCTTTTTCTCTGCCTTTTCCCTCTCCTCCAGCTCCATGTTCTCTCTCTCTATCAGTGTAATCAGGGTGTTGCATCGCCGCTGGAGCTCCTACGAATGAATCACGACATCGTTTTTTTTTTTAAAGGCTCAACATTTAAAAAACAAAAAAACATGCAGAAATAAAAAGGGTGAAAACTGAGCTGAAGCTCACCATGGCAGTCCTGGATTTGAGGAACCAGTCAAAGCGGAACTGAGGGGAGTTGCGGATGCACTGGCGCAGCTCGTCGTACACGCTCTCCTTGTCGAAGCCGAGTTTGTGGAGCATGCAGATAAGGAAGCGGTCCTCCTCTTCTGTGTAATTCTTTCCTTTGTTGGTGCCATAAGAGATGCGGAGCTGGTGGAATGGAGCCTTGTAGCGACCAATCTGAGAACAGTGAGGACGAGCGTTATTATTCAGGAAGAGCGGATGATGAGGAAAACAATTATGTAATTCGTGTGAGAGTCGCAGTGTTTAACACGAGGCTTCATGAGACAAATTTTTTTTTTTAAAAGTCATCTACCTTTGAGTCCAGTGCTTTCTTGATACTGATCCTTCTCTGAATCCTGGCTTCTCCTCGTTCGATCTGAGCCATGATCTTTTCGATATCCTGCAGCTCATTGCAGCGTTCCCAGAATACAGCTGCAGAGACACAACATGAATATATTAAACATGCATTAGTCAAATGTCTGAATTTCTTTTCTGAATTGAAGCAAAAGCGAGACTTTACCGGAATATTCCATGACTTCCTCGGGGGTTTTTCCTTCAACCTCTCGAGCGATGTTCTCAATGTCATCTCTTCCCCACTTCTCGTTGGCTTTGATGAACTGGTTGAAGTCACGTTTGTTCCAAATTGTAAATCCCTGTGATCACGAACAGTTAATCATCATGTAGACACACATTTGACACTGATAGGCAGCATATTAGATTTGGCAAAATGGCTACCTGCTGTAGAAGATTCTCCTTCTCCTCCAGCTCCTCCTCTGTCAGAGCCTCAGCCTCATCAATCTTCGCCTGCTCCTCCTTCTGGACCTGGGCTGAGTTAGGCATGTCTGGATTACGAGGAACCTGAGGAGACACAGACTGGTTCAACACATCTCTTCAACTCAGTTCAAAGAAGCTCACACTCATCTGGAAAATATTTTGTACCTTATAGCCGATGGTCTTTCTGTAGAACAGAATTTCTTTTTCTAGAAGCTCAAAAAGCCGAGGAGGGAAGAACTGGAAATCTTGGACGTTGGGCTGCTTGGGAGGACGAGGAGCCTGGAGAGTGCAGTCAAATAAGTTACTCTCCGCAAGAAGAACACTAATCTGACATCAGGTTGCATTAACATCCTTTATCCTGTGAGTGATTTGTATATCGATCCAGCCCTACCTTGGGTGCTTTGGGCTCACTGACTCGAAGAGCTTCTCGAAAGTAAGCATCTACAGCATAATTGGCTTTCCTCTCTCTCTTAGGAGGCTCAATCCAGTTGGTAATGACCTGAATGAAGGAGTGAGAGAACAAGCTGAAGTCCAATACTCATATCCAAGGTGGTGGAGATGATTTAGGACTCATTATCGTGACACCTCTTTACCTTCTTCTTCTCTCTGTAGTCTTCTCCTTCAAATGTGTACACGCTGCTGTTCTCCGTGTCCATGGTGAAGTTTCTCAGCGAGCTCTCCCCCAGGGAGGACAGCTTCTCCTTCATCTCCATCGTCTGGGACATGATGGGTAAATGTTAAAGTCCCCCAAATATCACTATTGACAGATTTTTATTCCTGCAATGCTTCCACACTCACCTTCCGTTCACCCTTCTCTAGGATGACATCAATGTCATCATCGGTGATCTCGCTCTCTTTGGAAGCAAACACATGTGTGGCACCGTGGCGGATGATGGACAGCATCTCATCTTTGCCCAGTTTGTTAGCACTTGGATCCACAAGTCGTCCTAAAAAAAAAAAAAAAAAAAACACAAACCAAACAGACAATTTAGTGGTTTGGTTTCTTCTCTGGTCTTCCAATTTCTTTGACCCAAGTATGTTTCAAGCATGAGGAGATACAGACTCCCGGGCCCCTGGACTTCTAATTACAATAGTAACCCTCATGAGCACTAAGTAGCTCACGGTGGTGACGAGGACCAGGAGGCTGCTTCATACGTAGGTAAAACAAAGATTGGGTACCTTGCTGAATGACGATGGAGTCCAGCCGCAGTTTCATTTCAGCTCGCTCCACGATCCGCTCCTCCACCGTGTTTTCAGTGATGAAACGGAACACGCGTACCTGCTTCTGCTGGCCGATCCTGTGAGCTCGATCCTGAAAGGAAAATCACTGGCTGAATCTACTGCCTTTGAAATTCCAGGGCCGTCAAAGATGACGATGTTACCTCAGAGTACTAACCATGGCCTGAAGGTCCACCTGGGGGTTCCAGTCCGAGTCGTAGAGAATGACGACATCAGCTGTAGCCAGATTGATGCCGAGCCCGCCGGCTCTGGTGCTCAGCATGAAGATGAACTTGCTGCTGTTGGGCTCGTTGTACGCATTGATAGAGATCTGGAACATACGAGACATGAGGTGTAAGTTCACGAGTGCCAGAGCACAACAACTGTCCCATTCAAATAAATTTCAAGTTTCTCAACCTCACGTTAACCCGCTGAAAACATCTGATTGACACAAATTCCAAGCAGATGAGTTGCCTTTAGGGTGAACAAACTTCAACACCAATTGTCAAAAAAAAGTTACCAACAGAGCTAACAAGTCACCATGGTACATGGCTGAGTCTCGATGATGTGACCTATGTGGGTCCAGCACAGCTGCAGCTGATAACGCCTGCGTCTAAATAAGGTTAAAAGGGTTTAACCCTCTCCCGTTGCGTAAAACAAAAAAACAAATGTTTATTTTCTTGGCCAGTGAGAGAGAGAGGTCTTACAAAGAGTTCAACGAGAGCACTTCACCTGTCTCTCCTCGTGTGGCGTCTGGCCATCCAGGCGACAGTAGCCGTAGTTTCTCCACATGCAGTAGTCCTCCAAGATGTCCAGCATCCTGGTCATCTGACTGAAGATGAGTACGCGGGATCCTGGAAATACAAGGAGGAAGATTGTCAATTACTATATGGAAAATCCCCTATGATAAAAATCAAGGCCTTTTCAATGTCAGGAGTAAAGACTGCCAAGCCTCCATTACTGTTGAATGATTCAAAAGAACTCCCATCCACATACCCTGCTCCTTCATCTTGGGTAGCAGCTTGTCCAGCACCGCCATCTTGCCACTGTTGACCACCAGGTGCAGGTCAGTGGTGTAGGGAGGACCTGGTTCGGCTCCGTCAAACAGGTACGGATGATTGCAGCACTTCCTCAGCTGCATGAGAACATTCAGCAGGCGCATCTTGTCCATCTTCCCCGCCGAGTTCAGAATGTCGATGTCTTTCATCAGAATTTTTGTGTACCTTAACGGATGATGGGACTTGTCACAGTCTGCTGCACAATAATGTTTGTTAAACTCGCTTGTCTTACTCACGGCCACTTACCACTCTCGCTGCATTTTACTGAGACCCACATACATCTTGATCTCTTTTTTGGGGAGAAGTGTCTTCTCTACATCAGCTTTTATACGACGGAGCAAGAAAGGACGCAGCACCTACACATACATAAACAAAGCGGGAGGTCAAAGGCAGGCTGTGGACCAAATAAACACAACCTATATCAAATTAACACATCGTTACTGAAGTCTATACATACAGTGTGAAGACGTTCCACCAACTTCTGGTCACCTAAGCAGTTGTTTGTGTCAAACCAGGAATCAAAGTCCTGAGGGTGGAGGGAGACAAAATTAAAGAAAGACACCAAACAGAACTGTCTGATTAACACTAGAAATACAAACTGGACATAACCTCAACTCTTTAACATGCCTAGGTTTTTCCTACCTCTGCTGAGTTAAAGACGTCAGGCAGCAGGAAGTTCAGCAGAGCCCACAGCTCATGCAGGTTGTTTTGCAGGGGAGTTCCAGTCAGCAACAAACGATTGGTGGTCTTAAATTCTCTGACAATTTCAGACAGCTGTTGGAAGTAGAAGGCAGTGTGATTACCTTTTCTTGTGAGAATGAAATACAAAGTTATTCTGGAGAAATCTCTACATGTTTTTATCTTAATAGGCTGTAGTTGTATTGGAACCTTTGATTTCTCATTCTTGATTCTGTGGGCTTCATCAATGACCAGATATCTCCAGTTGAACTTCTTGAACACGGCCTTCTCGATAATGAGCATCTCATAGGAGGTGACACACACGTCCCATTCTCCTGGCAGCAGCACGTCTCTGATCAGGGCCGTCTGACATTAGAGGAAAGGCGTTTTGTAACACAAGATTCATACGCATTGTTAACAGTACATTTCCAGGAATTTTTCACCTCTGTAGGGAAAGTTTACATTCACACATATGAAATTGATCGGAGAAATCCATGTCAAGACTTACCAGCAGTACATTTCACTAATAAAATTACAAGCTGCACCAGTTAGAACATTAACATTTAAAAAAGAAAATCAATACCGCCTTAAAAATAACCTCACTTGTTCTTGACAGAACATACACTCTTAACAGTGTGAAGCAAATTTCCATGACTTTTCCTAAATTTCTGTCTTCTTTTATTTATAAAAACTTTTCCAGGGGTGGAGAAGTTTCAGATTTAAAGACTTTTCCAGGTTTTACACAACTACGTAACCCTGTTTAAAAACTACGGTTTTTAACACATGGTTAATATTTCCAGTTCAAATGCAAACGCAGCTCACCCTCTGGTCTCTGTCTCCAATCAGGCAGACTGCTCGGAGTGAAGGCACCCATCGCTTGAACTCATTCATCCAGTTGTAAAGTGTGGACTTGGGCACCAGCACCATGTGGGGACCTGGAATGTTTCTGTAGTGCTTCATATAACCCAGCAAGGCAATAGTCTGGAGAGTCTTTCCCAAACCCTGATGAACACAAAGAGTGTGCGTGCGTTTCAGACACAACCATGAACAAAAACACATATGTTACATGGATTTGATTGTGAGGAAGTACTGACCATTTCATCGGCGAGGATGCCATTGATTCCATTCTCATACAGAGAGATGAGCCAGTTCAGACCACGGATCTGATAGTCCCTCATTTTTCCTGTTTTGACATCTAGATGACAAAAAAAGAAGAAAACTTTCAGTCAAAACTTTAACTGGACATTTATCCAGTTGCTTGTGCTTGGTGGGCTTTCCTTTCAGACTAAACAGACAGAGGCCGCTGCTTACAGGAGGGAGAATCATCAAAGCGAGTGCAGACATTAGTTGTCTTTGTGCTCTCATTCAGGAGCTCCTCGTCCTCCTCCTGCTCTGTGCGGCGATGGCGGTTGCTGTCAAACACAGATGAAATGTGTCAGATTTTTAAATGCGAGTCACCTTGCAAAAATTTTTATAAACCCGTTTACTGTGTCACATGGAAACAAACTCACTCTCCCGCTGACAGCAGGTTCTGCTTCTCATCTTTCTTTATGCGTGGACGACCAGGTTTCATCTTCAGGGGGGAGGTGGGGGTCTTCTGTGCTGCTGGTTGGATGAAATGAGCAAACAACTCTGTTTGCTTCAACAGATACTCAAATCTGTTGGTCCGGTCTGTTTGCTGCACACACAGGAATAACAAGCTGGATTAATCACTTGTCCAAGCACATAATTACCGTCCGTATTTTTTTGAATAAGTGTCCATACCACTTTCTCTTCATAACCTGGAGCAGAATCTTTAGTTTTGGCTGAAGAGGAGGACGATGCATCCTGTCCGTCAGGCCCAGCATCTGAGGAGGATTCTTTTCCAGCATCCGATGAGTCAGACTTTTCCTGGAAAACATTGATATAAAACACTTGACTTACGTTTTCCAACAGGACAAACGTACAGTTCATAAATGGGGGTCTTCTGCCTATCATGGACATCCCCTCACAGGCTCACTGAGGGTTGCCTGGAAGATTTCAGCTTCATGTTGTGGTATGTGAAGGGGTGCATCTGCTGGCATTCTGTCCCTGCTACTATCAGCATTATCCCTGGCAAACACAAAAGCTTCAGTTTTATGATTCAATCATAACGATGATCAATTTGCCTTTCGTACTACATAGTTAGAAGTTTCTTTTAATGCCAGAACTGCCCACAAAACAATCACATCTTCTCCATTTTGTATAAACTGTTCATATGAGACACAAAAAAGTTTCTATTTTGTCAGAATTCTTACAGTCTTCATTTTGTGCTTACCAAATCAAAGCAATGTAACGTTCTGAATCTAAACATCAGTTGTTCTACATCTGTTGTTGTTACAATTCCCTATGTGGTATCACTTACTTTCAATCGTCTCATCCTTATTTTTAAGATCTGCAAAAACACAGATTTATTCAGATTTCGGTCAAACCTTAAACACACCGTAACGCGGAAGCAAAAGTTGCAGGGAGACAGTAGCGATAGCGTCCTTTCACGGCTACAGCCTTTGCCGCACTGTGTGTCTCTTTGAAAACAAAGACGCGGACTGTGCTGCTCTCCTTGATAATTCCCAAACAAGATACATTCCTCAGGTCCCGAAGCAAACAAAAGGCACGTTGAGACTTTAAACGTGACATGAATGACCATTGGTTGGCTCGTGGGGCGATGTGAGCGTTTTCGTAGGAACTGTTATGAAAGACGCCGGCCTGGTGCTGTAACATTAGCTTCAATCCCGGGTGGCTGGGACAGTGCCGCTGTTGTCGCAGCTAATGGTAGCGCCGAGGCAAGCTAACTAGCTCAAACAGGCAACACTGACCGAGCGGAAGTTTAAACATAAGCGATTGTGTGAACCCCGTAAATACCGGACGGGCGTTTGGAGTGTTTTATAGTCGGGAGGGTGGTCTGGGGGGGATTCACGCGGTGCTGAGGCAAGACAATGCCCATTTTTAAGCATCTTACCTCCGCTCCTCCGGCTTCTTCAAGTTCAGTCTGCTCTTCCCGCTGTTCAACGCAGTTTGGGCTTTCGGACATTTTCTATCGAATATCCGCTTCAACTCAGAAATATCCTCACTTATTAGATGCTCGGTGTAATCCCGTATTGGATCCGGTGAAGATGTACGAACTTTCTTGCAGGAAATTGGAAGTATCCTGTTGTCTGTAATGAAAGACACACCGGCTGGAGCTAGCAATATTTTTCTCGGGCACCCGCGTTCTCCCCTTAGTGTGCGCCAGCCGGTGTGTGCGCTCTATCGCGAGAGTTGGCCATGCAGCATTCACCAAAAGGGAAATGTGGGAATTCCGTTTCAAACACAGGACATTGACGACACAACCAATGCAAATTCCCATTATAACGTGTGTACGTTAATGCTAAATGAAATGAAGTTATGTTTCTTAGTTTGATTAATATTGTTATTTGGATGGATGACATGCATTACACCACTGCCTGCTTTGATTTGTTTAATGTGCTGACATAATGTGCAAATTCTAAAATCACTTATAGTTAATGAAGCTGATCTTATATGTCAAATACTGTTTAATTGCTTGCACAATTATTTTAATGAGAAGAAATTAGTCAACCCAGTTTCCAACTGCAACGAACAAAGACAATTAAAAGTCAGCAGATGAACTACAATAAGGTCAACAGAACAACGAGGAACTTGAATGCAGCACATAAATTGTGCAGAAATCGCACAAAAAGCGTCAAAACGTTGTAATAAAAATTCGGACTACTTTCTTAATAAATTCACCTCAATATTAGGAAATATTCTTCACGGAGTACCACTATTTTACGATTACAGTTGAATAACAGAACAACGGGCAATGTTAAGACAAAAGTCGGAGCGACTTTCGGGTCCTATCTACATCTCTGTCCGTAAGAATGACGCAGGCGTCAGGTTAATCAGCTGATTCCGGGCGATCACATTAACCAAAATAACACGATTTTACTTGTCAAAAGGCTCATAACATCAGCCGACTGTTGAGGATCTACAGGTCTGACATAGTTGACATGCTTGATTTGGGTAAGCGCAGATTGTACACCGTTTATGTCTGACCAGTACCTATCGGTATTTATGCCAAGTCAGTGGCACCTAACGTTAACCAGCTAACATCGGGCCTGTTTGACCGCTTTGTTCATTTTTGGCCGTTGACCGGTCGATTATTTATGCTAACTGTAGCTGTGGTAACGGAATATGGATCCCTTGGACCGTTGTTTTTAGTGCTCGAGTCATTTTGTGCTTCTGGGACGTGAAATGTCATGGCTACATGTAAAATGCTAACTTTAGCTAGCTCCCCGGCATGAAACGATCTGCCTCCCGAAGTGGCGAGATTTAGCATAACAGAGGTGAGTCACTGGCATGCAAATTTAACGTAATGATCACGTCGTTTGCGGGAATGTGCAGTTTATTTTTAGTTGCAATTTTTAAAACCCACAATACAGTGAGCTATATTTAAAAATGAACGACATTTGGCTCAAACCGGTGCACTAAAAAGTATAATTCTTTGGCATAAACCAGCAATTATGTTTGTCTAATATTAAAAAGTAATAAAGTGTAAGCATTAAAAATTCTTAAGTGATTACACTGTCACTTTAGAAATTTTTCTTGTTTGTTGATTGATTGATTGATTGATTTATTTATTTCCAGTCATCAAGTGGCATTTTAAATTTCTAAATGGATACATCTAATTTTAAATCCAGCACCATTTTCTTCTTACTAATGGCGATATTGATTGGTAGAGTTCTTTCTCAAAGCCATTTTCTTTCACCTTGAGTTCTTCAAGCCAGTAAATAAAGTGGCTGTGAAGGAATAGAACTCTCTCTGTTGTATCAAGTATAAAAGTATGTAAAAAAAAAGAAAGAAAGAAAGATTAATGGCCTGTTTTAAGATGACCAGAGTTGTGACAAGACTCTCCACAGTGACTTAAATTTTTTTCCCGTTCCATATGAAGGATCTGTTTGAAAAGAGGTCTATGTAGTCTACAATCCAGTGAGACAACCGAGTTGCCTGGTTCCACCGTCTGAATTTGAATGCTGACGGTGTTCACGCAACAAATCCACACGATGCTTGTGATGTTTTGGGTGGAAAGTGAAACTCTGTACGCGCGTCAAGGACAGCCTCTTTAAAAGCAAAGGGACATGTTGTGATGTAACAAATGTATCTCATAAATGTGTGTAAGCATCACATATAAAGTGTTATTGTTTCCTCAATTTGCCTATTGCAGACTTTCACAATGGACAAGATTTTGGAGGGCCTCATCAGTTCCGATCATACTGTTCCGGTGAAGAGGGCCATTGTGAAGAAGGTTGTTGAAGCCGCAGAGAAAGAAGTGGCAGAGGAAGAGTGTCAGGCATTGTTCACCCTCACCACTCGGCTCATCTTGCTTGGTGATGATGCCTTTCAGAAGCAGGTTGGCTACCAGGTTTTGGAAGCCTATGCTCGCTATCATCGCTCCGACTTTGAGTGTTTCTTCAGTAAAGACTTTGTCGTGAGTCTGCTCCAGCAGGGCTTTGACCAGCTGGACCGCAAAGACCCAGCCGCCATAGACTACATTCACTGCTGTCTGCGGCTGCTCATCAGCTGCCCCTCAGTGCTGGAGATCTTCAGTGTGATCCAGGTGGAGGTGCTCAGGATGGTGTGTGAACGTCCTGATCCTGCCCTCTGCGCCCGCCTCAGCACCATGCTGTCAGACTTTGTACAGTGCATCCCGAGGGATAAGTCTGGCATTTTGTTCTGCCAGCAGTTGGTTAGGACCATCAGTTACTTCCACTGCTTTGCCAGCCAAGAGCAGGAGCTCAGAGAGTATGTGGGTCAGGTGACTAAGGTCAGTGCGCTGCTGCAGAACATCTGGAAGGCTGATCCAGCCACTCTGCTGCCCTCATTGCAGGAGGTTTTTGCCATCATCTCTTCCACAGGTGAGAGTATTTTGCTTCTCTATATGGAGAATGACATCACACAAACAACTTGTCAAACAATGGGCACTACACTAATAAGAAGGGAACGGCCCAACAAACAATAAGTACTGCGGGGGATAAAGGGGTAGGGCATGTACAGTAGTAAACATGTCAGTCAGAGATGAACTCGGATTCTTCATCCAACCATACTCAGTACTATTGGCTTTGTTCAGTTCTTTTTGCAGGTAGCCTCATTACACACATTGTTATTGTTTTGAGCAATGGCTGATTCAAGAACTACAACCACAAATAAACATTTGCTCCGGTACATGTTTTTTTTTTTTTATGGCATCAGAGAATCACGGCAAAAGTAAAAATTGTAGTTTTGTGTTAGTGATCCTATTCAGAGCTGTCCCAAAGATAGTTTGCAGCTTTGGTGGGGCACAAATGATAGAAAAACTTTGCGTGTATTTGTCGTAGGACGTGTGTTTGTTTGTTGTCTTTGCATCTGTAGAAAATACAGATATTGTATTAGACCCAAAACTAGCAAGTAAGTTAGGGAGAGGACAAATGTAACCAAGTAAATGTCTATTTAGTGAAATTTTGAAAGCTGCCATCAACTGCATTGATATCTGCTCTAAGAATGCTCTGTATGGGATTTTTTTTCCTGATATTTTACAACTGGTTTCAAAGATAATGGATATTTGCAAACGTTAATGTGATCTGTATAACAAGTTTATATCATATTTGTATTTTGTGCCTGGAAAAAACACTTGCAAACATTGTCAGTTTGGACCGATCAGTCTAACACAAATATATTTATTAAATCATATTTAGAAATTATCTGCCATTGTATCCCTAATCTGTACAGGAGTCTGGAAGTTGTTGTACTAAACTCGATTATACATTTTCTTTACAATTTTGTCCTCACTGAAATATTCATCAATTCATAATTCATCATTAATTCTGATCTATATTTCAGACCCCTCCTTTGACCCGTCCATCGCTCTGGCCAGCCTGGTGCAGCACATCCCAGTCCAGATGATCACGGTGCTCATCAAGAGCCTCACCACAGATCAGAATGTCAAAGATGCAAGCATGACTAAAGCCCTCTGCAGGTTCCGTCACACGTCCAGTCATTTCACATGAGTTGCGTTTGTAAATTCATGGAGGAGGTGACAGTGCAGTTTATTGACTCTCAACTTTCTCCTCTGTCTGGTCAGGATGATAGACTGGCTGTCCTGGCCTCTGGCCCAACATGTTGATACGTGGGTCATTGCTCTGTTGAAAGGGCTCGCTGCAGTTCAGAAGTTCACGATCCTCATAGATGTCACTCTGCTGAAAATCGAAATGGTTTGTTGTCACAATTCCTCTTCCTAATGTCCTAGAAATATTATTCAGCCGTTGAATAATCACAGAAGTACTTCAGTCATCGGAGCGTTTACGGTGTTTCTGTACATCTCATGAGGATTTTTTTCCCCCCAACATTTTTCAGGTATTTACTCGCCTCTGGTACCCGATAGTGCGGCAGGGGGCGCTCGCTGTCCTCTCCCACATGCTGCTGAGTTTCCAGCACTCTCCAGAGGCATTCCATTTGGTAAGAGATCTCCTGCCTCCTCACAGCTCATTTCCCTCTCATATGGCCACTTTATTGGTTTTCACATTTTTTCTTCTGTTCTGGATTAAATTAATTTTTTCCCAGAACCCCTGGCTCGCCAACGGCCTCCCACTAATGGTGTGTGAAGCACTTAAACGTCGAGCAATGGCCCTAGAGTCGGCCAATTTTTATTAGTCTTGAAAAAACACGAACAGTCTCAAAAATCCTTTGCAAATGAGACTGAACCCTCTGTGGGATTCTTTTTGTGCGCCACCCCCTCCGGCTACAGATTTAAATGATTCATATTCGCAGTACATTCCAGTGTTTCAGTGCCATGGTGTTCTTTTCTCTTCATCCCAACAGATTATTCCACATGTGGTGCATCTAGTCCAGTCTTTGAGGACAGATGGACTCCCCACCAGTAAGGCTTTCTTGCTACAGTTCACTGAACTCATACACTGCATGATGTATCAATACTCCGGCTTCCCCGACCTGTACGACCCCATATTAGAGGCCATCAAGGTAAAGTAGTGCAGGTCTTTGGTTTTACCAGTCAGCCAAAATAAGTTCTGTTTCAGATTGTTTCACTTACATCTCATCAGGAACTTCCAAAACCTGGAGAGGAGAAAATCAAATTGATGTTAAATCAAAGTGCCTGGACATCCCAGTCAAACTCCTTCGCCTCCGGCCCACTGAGGCATGCTGGGAAGTCTGAGACAGGCAGGACCGGCCTGGTCAACCTGGGGAACACCTGTTACATGAACAGCATCATCCAGACTCTCTTCATGGCCACAGAGTGAGTCATGTGTTCCTAGTTGTATTAAACTTTTTCCACTGTGAATACATTCAGCTCAAATAAGAATCTGGTTTTCATGCTCAGTTTCAGGCGGCACGTCTTATCGTTGCATCTAAACGGCTCCGACACGCTAATGAAGAAGCTCCAGATGCTCTTTGCATTCCTGGCACACACTCAGGTTTGTGTTGTTTTAATCAAAGTAAGATCACCAGGTGGATGTATGACAGTTAATGACACAGCAGTGTGTGTGTGTGTGGTCTTTATCTGTTACCTATAGAGGGCAGCATACGCTCCCAGAAACTTCTTGGAAGCGTCTCGACCTCCCTGGTTCAACATGGGCGCTCAGCAGGACTGTTCTGAGTACCTGCGCTTTCTTCTAGACAGGTACAGTTGCATTCAGGTTTACATATACTGTCTAATGTATGTTTTTGCATTCTTTGAGCTTCAGAAACTATTCATATGTCACAATGTTAAAATCTCTAAGAACCGTGTTGAGTGCATTCTTTCCTGATTTTCCAGATTCTCAACCATTTCTACAAGGATTTCTACAATGATTTTTACACAAGAGAATGGAAACTTAAATTCCAACTTTAGAATTTTAAGGTTTTTTTCCGTTTATGCCATATTTTTTACCTGTTCTTTATCTTTCAGTTTATCCCTTCATAAGTTTTTTTTTTTTTTCAGCACTGCCTCAGTGAATTCCTTCAGCTCACAGCTTTCACACAGCTTGTTTTTCAGGAAATGTTTCTTTGATATTTTGATATTAATCTGATTAAATCACAGTAAAGTATTTCCTATTTGTTGCGTTTGTCAAATGAATAATAACAAAATGTTATTTTGGTATTTATTGCAAAGTAGAAAACATAGAAAAACATGCACTTTCTGCTCAGACATCGCAGTGAATTAAAGGGCATGCTTCTGAAACATTATGACTGTTGAAAGGGACCAGTATGTGTATAAATCCTAATGAACACACTCGTCTTTTTTCTCCTTAAATGTTTGCTGCCTCGCTCCGCATCCAAAGGTTACATGAAGAGGAGAAAACGCTTCAGGTCCTGGAATCAGCGAAGCCAAAGGTTACCTCCCCTGCTGACACGTGCAGCAAAGAAACCACTGCTCAGACACCTTCAGAGACAGGAGAGGAGTCGTTTTTGCCTCCAGCGGAATCCAAACAGGATGATGACAGAAGGACTCTGATAGAAAGGACGTTTGGGGGGAGGCTAATCACAGGTATTCGCTGTATGCACTGCAACAGCATCTCTGAAAAAGAGGAGCCTTTTACAGACCTATCTTTGGCCTTTTGTCCCTCTGCTGCCTCCCAAGATGGCCTTCAATCTGCAGGGCCCTCTGAGGAGCCCAAGGTTCTTAGTCAGGGGTCTGTCAATGGTGGTAGTGAAATGCCCGAGCCCGGTTCAGGCAAAGCCCCAACCAGCCATGTCCATTTTGTGCCAGTGACAAATGAGCCTCCCCTCACTGTACCTGACCTGGTGAACTATTTCCTGGCTCCAGAGATCCTGGATGAAGAGAATGCCTATTTCTGTGAGAAGTGCAGCTCTCTCCGGCGTGCAGAGAAGACCATGAAAGTGGTGTCAGCGCCTGAGTACCTGATCCTGACTCTGCTGCGCTTCTCTTATGATGCCAAATGCCACATCCGCAGGAAGATTCTAGACAACGTGACCATCCCGCCCCTTATGAGACTTCCTGTGCATGACCCTTCAATGCTTTCACAATGTTCCTCTTGCACATCCTCCCCTCTGCAAGTGGATTCCCCGGAGAGCAGTGAGAATTTGGCCAAGAAGCTCAAACCGTCTCAAAGAGATGAGGAAGAAGATGAGAATGAGAGAATAGATGGAGCAGAGCAGATAAACGGAGGAGGAGACACACCAGTCCAGTCGGTGCCCTATGTCCTCAGCTCGGTCGTGATGCATTCTGGTATATCATCTGAGAGTGGCCACTACTACTCATACGGTCGCAACATCAACGGCACAGATGGGACACAACACCCAGCCAATTTCTTCACCCTCAAGGAGAGCGTTAAGAACGGGCAGGCCAAGTGCAGTCTCTCCGCTTGCTCAGCCTTCTCAGTTCCACCTGAGCAAGGAGAGACGCACGCTATTAGTGGCCAGGAGGCAAGGGACTGGCTGCTGTTCAATGATAGCAGAGTGACATTCACATCCTTTCAATCAGTGCAAAACATTACTAATCGCTTCCCCAAGGACACAGCTTATGTGCTCATGTACAGGAAACAGGAGCTACCAGGCCAGAACATAAATAGAGGGCTGACTGCAAATGGAATGAGACTGAGTGCTGAGCCTCCGTTGCAGAAAGAACTACTGGACGCTATTATCAAGGACAACAAGCTGTATTTACAAGTAAGCCAGAGGAGGACACAAAACACCTTTCTCATGTAGACGCACAACCCATTCACGCATACACTGTTTATGTATGTGCCAGTAAATATGAAGCTAATTGACATTCAGGCAATGTGTTATTAAAGGGTTAATTAGAAATTAGTAGCATTTTTCAATGTTTTCAGACATTCGATTTTTTTTACTTCTTTGATGCTTTACCCTCTCAAGTGTCAGAGGGGGGGTTATGAGAGCTGAGCAATGTGCAAAGTTCTCTCATGTGGAAAGCGAGGGAGGAAAAACCAGATGTACCTTTAGAAGTAATCAAGATCCTGCAGAGTATTGGATTTTTTTTTTGTCTATACTTTAAACCAAATCTGAACTGTCCTGTTATAAGAAGCAAGGTGTAATTTCACGAGTCATTGAACTGTGCTGTGTGAGTTGATGTTCCGCCACACTTTTGCTGGTGGTTTAAAATGAAAAACCACTAGAGGGTGCTGCAGGAATGTTTGGTGAAAAAAATTAAAAGAGGTATTTTCTGAGCAGGTGTGTTTATGTGTGTTAGCAGATTTAGAAATAATTTGAAACATGTTTCTCCTCCGTAGGAACAAGAACTCAATGCTCGGACCCAGGCTCTCCAGGCTCCTTCATCCTCTTGCTCATTCAGGCCCAACGGTTCAGATGACAATAACCCACCAGGGAGTTGTGGCCCATCTGGTGGAGGCGGCGGAGGAGGGGGCTTCAATACCATTAGTAGACTGGTCTTCTGAAAGAACACAAAGCTTGTAGGAGGAAACCAAGATGAACTAACACCAAGGGAGATCAGGACTGCTTCATGAAGGAGCTCGTACTGTCATAGCATTGATGTGCATACAACCTCGTTTAAAAAAACAAAGCACTGAAATGTTCTTAGATCGCACATACAAACACTTGCAGAACATCCACAGTGGTTCTGGGTTTGATTTGAAATAGTTTTTTTTTATACCACTGTTTAATTTATTCAGTTTTGGGTTTTTTTGTCATCATTTTAACCTTATAAATTAAGACCTTCAAATGCGCAAGTCATTGATGCAAATAGAGAAAAATATGGTATAAATGATAATTTGATATATTATTAAAGTAACTACTAGTCTGAAGATGGTTATTATTTTTACATTTTCATTGATAAACATAAATCTGGTTCGGTCTGGGACCTGCTCGCGTTATCTGAGTGTTTATAATGTTACCTCACAGGCAGCCACCTACACAGACGCAAGCGTGCATGTGCACAGGAGAATGCATTCAGCTGTAAGATAAACAGATTTTTTTTTTTCTAATTTGTAATATCTCGAAACAAGCAGCTCACGGTTTTTCTTTACTTTTCTGATGTGCATGCAGATTTTCGTCATGAGCTGTGGAGTTTGACACTCAAGATATTTGAATCTTTTTGGATGTGTGCTTTGGCATTTTATAGATTTCATATCTCATGCAATAAATGTAAATATGACTGAAATAATCATTCTTAATTATCCTGGAGTAGAAGATTGGAAATGCTTTCTGTTGCGGCACATGCGATCGGCCAGTTCGGGATCTTAATTGCCACTTGTGAACTATATCAACAGTTTGAGAGCATATGTACGCTCCTCTGATTTCATCATTCAGGGAGACTTTCGTGTCCGTGCTGATTTATGTGCCTTTTCATATTAAGTGCGGAGTTTTTGAGATTCATTTACCTGGAGACACACCTCATTATCCACCAAATTTGCTTTTGTTGCTATATTGTCTTACTTGACCAGCAGCCTACTTGTGTAAGATGAAGTCATTTGACGGCAGAATTTTGGAAAGCAAATGCAAATACGTAGATTATGAAATGCAAGAGTTGAAAGGAACATGAAGGGCAATTAATTCATGGTTTCTGGAAAACTAAATATCCACTGAGACAAACCAGAAAGCTAAGTTATGAGTTTGTTGTGGTCAAGTGTACCTCATTTTCTGCTTCATGAATTTACCATCCATATCATTTACATAATTTCACATTTCTCCCGCAGAGATGTTCACCAACGGGAGCAAACTCCCTGGACCTGTCAGGTTGTTTTTTTTTTTAGATAGAATAGATCTCCTGTCACACGTATTTTCTATCGTTTCTTTTGCAATATTTTTACAGCCAGCTATTACCTAGGCGCATGATCAGAGTGTGGCAGAATATGGATTTGATGATGCAATGATACATCTTTACCTCTGCCAAAACTTGCTTTTGTTGGTTTATTTTTGTCTTTCAGCAAGATTATGCAGAATTTACTGGAAAAATTAGCATATATTTTGTGGAAAGATGCACTGTGGCCAAAGACAGACTCTACTTTTTGGTGCAAATTTGAAATCAGAGCGTATTTGTGCTCACCTCTTCAAATTGAGATGGGGCATTTTTTGGACAATTTAATAAGTTCCTCAGGAAGTACAATTCTTCATGAGAAGATTTAGGCCTATGCACGGTGGCAATTAAAATGTTGGATCTGCAGAACTTCTTTTTTTTTTTTTTAAATGAAAACTTCAAAATGACTAAAAAATTCAATGTACGTAGATCCTGCAAACCTCAAGAGTTGCTCTCAAAACTTGCTATTTTTAGTCTGTTATTTTGTCAATTAAAAATGGAAAACTATTTGCTGTTGTATAATTCATCAAAACAAATCTGTCTGCGCTCCAATTTTCTGCTTTGTGTGCACAAACGGAAGTGAATACAGATGAAGCAGTGAGTGATGGTGTATTTCCACAGGCAGAGAGGGAGCCTGACAGTTGTAATGAAGCAGTACTGTTTGCAAAGTTTCAGTTTCGGTCATATGAAAATGAGATGGAGAAACGTTGCATTGCATCCCCTGTGCTTTTAAAAGAAATGAGGAAGAAAACTAATCAGTGGCTCTTAATAATTAATCAACAAGGTCATTACACTTCTAATTGCATTTGTGTAAATGTTCTTGGAAATGCAGGAATACTTGACATTTTTTAGAGGTATGCACCTGCACACATGATAAAGACTACACTTACTGGCTCTATAGGGATTAATTTAGAAAACTAATTCAAGTGTGCTCCAACTGTGATGTCAGCAGTCAGACATACAGATGTTGTGGAGCGCACAAGATTATAAGATTTTATAATAAGATCTGTGAATCTTCAACGCAAAACAACATGAGAAAGCCTAAAACAATGCCACAGCTCCAGCAACAACAGATCATAGAGTTCTCTACAAGAATACAGTTGTTACTATTTTCATAAAATTGGAGAAAGGAGAATGTATTTGATGTGCTAACACAAAAGCTAAATATTTTATGTCACTGAAAGGAGTTTCATTAACTGAAATCTGTAAAATTGTGTCTTCAACCTTTAATTGCACCCTGTTTCTTCATCAATATTCAGGCTGTTGCGACAAGTAATTTTCCTTTTCAATGGCAAAGTCATTAATCATAGACTAAAAGGACACATCCTCCGGGGGAAGTATTTACCATTACAATAGCATTCCAATAACATTCCTCAGATACCATTCTAAACCTACGGACACACATCTTTGCCATCCAGTAATAGATAGTGCTGGGCCCAGTATATTGATTCAACAGGCTAAACTGTATCGATATTAAGCTTGCAATTAAAACCTTTGTTTAATCAGTGTGGTGGTGTTGACAATGTCCCTGATAAATGCAACCGACATTGATAAATAAGGTTTTGATTACATCTTGGAATACAACAATGCTGATCTTGGCACCAAATTAATCTTACAAATGTAAGTTTTTCCTTTGGTGGTTGTATAAAAAAGACATTCCATTTAAATTATAGAGAATGTAAACCAGGTGTACTGCTGCCAGAGAATATAATCATAGCAGTAAAAGAGACTGCTCTATTTTTGGATAAATGTTTTTGGGGAATGCATAGGCAATATGGATTGTTTGGTTTAGACATGCAAAGGTTCGTTGGGACCTTTGTGTTTACATAAACGTGGACCCTCCTTTTGTCTCTCTTCAACTGTCTGACGCCCCCTTTTTTATTCAAACAGAAGCGCAGACTGCCTGACTACGTCATATGTAATTTACCGAACTATCTTACAGTCTTTTGTTGTTTTAGGGATGGAACGTAAACGATTTTGGGACTACATGTCCCATGTTTGTAGCTTTACAGTTGTCCCTCCGCGCTGTAGTAAAGCAAGCGGAATTATAGTAATGCTGTTTCTGGTAATAACTTTCACGATAAAATTTCCAACCGACGAGTATTATGTGGGAACGTAATTTGGGTAATGATGAATTTAACAAATTAAAAGCTGTTATGTAACATTCAAAGGCAAGACGTTAGCTGTATACTACAGTTACAGTCTTCAACAGTTAGCATAATTTTAGCTCACTCTGCCTACCACTGTTCGTAGCGCAAGACTCAATATTAATCAACGAATACCCAAAATAGAGAATAGCATTGGGAATATCTGCTTTAGCAGTTGCCGTCAAAATAATTGCGCGGCCGCTGAAACCGGTGACAAACGTCCTTGACGCGATATCGTTTTATTTTTAAAAGTAGAACAGCACCATTTCCGGTTGGTAAGCTATTGCCGCGGTGGAGCTTGACGCAGCCATGTTCCCGAGGAGGGTGAGTTTGGGAAAGACGGAGCCACCCTGTCAATCACAATTAAGGAACCATGGCAGTAAACTGGTAGGAAAGCTCGGTGGAACCACTGGGTTTACCGTGGATATAGTTTTATCTTGCTCATAAACTTAAAACTATGAGCCGGTACACTGTGGGACATTTATATGTGATCCCGCCAACTGGGAAGCGCTTCACTTTGACGAGAATTAGCATGAAGCGTTGCATATAACAACAAAAACTTGGCGACTTCCAAATTGCCTGTGCCTTTCTTTTCGCGTGTGTTCGAGTTTGAACAAAATACACAAGTCAGCGTTAATATTTGTACTAAAGGCGGCGCCGTGGAGGTTTATACTCACACCAAGCTCAGGATATATACGTCTATTTGTCTACAAGTCGGAGAAAATCTGGCCTGGGCATTTTTGGACAACTGCCTTGTTGGCGAGGCGACTTTCGAAGGAGGAGTGACGGTAATGTTCAGACACAAATATTACGTTTTAACTTTTAGTTATCGAACTTCACCGTTTTGAGTGTTGTGTGTATGTTTCCCAGGTATAAGCAGACACTCCCAAAAAGCCAAGGCAAACACCAATCTGCGCTCAAACTCCAAAGGGGAGCAAGAAACGAGCAGATATGAGTGGGGGAGATGTGGTGTGCTCGGGTTGGCTGAGAAAGTCTCCTCCAGAAAAAAAGTTGAGACGTTACGTAAGTGAACGTATATTTTATTTGTAACACTCTTATAAACTGACCTGTTACACTAAATAGACGTGTATTTTCCCCGTTCATGCGTAAGGGCACAGTGACAGACGTGTAGGCCTCAGCTTGTGTGCATGTCAACATATAAGTTGAGCTGTCCCCCCCCCCGCCTCTGAACTTGTGTGACTTCTCAGAGCTCCATTTGTCTTATGATCCCTTATAGAAAGGCTACAAGAATGACTGTGTTGTTTCGCTGTGGGGCATTGCACTAAAGCACAGGGCTGTTGTTTTGAGTCAAAACTGACATTTCAATGTGATATGACGAAATTGCTGGTGGATGCCACAACACATTTATCCAGTATGATATCTCGACCTCTGAGGGTTTTATTATCTAGGGTCAGTAACATAATATATTGATTATCTGTGGAAGTAATGCTTGGGCAGCCACAGCTCCATGTGTGCGAAGTGATATATGGTCAAGTCAAGGGGTAATTGATTCTCAAAACAACCAGAGGGTGACCTGAACATTCTGAACTTTAGTTTTTGGAGAGTTGGCAGATGTTTGTCATTGAATTGTTTGAGAAGTTGTATGTCACAGCCACCACAATGTTTACTGTAATATACGATATGTGCTCTCAAGGGCAGGATAATTGTGTGCAAATCTTGATACTTATTTGTTGTGCACTTGGAGAAAAAATGTTTTAGGAATTATAGGTAAATCATTTCAGTTGCATATCTTTGGCTGAATTCAAACCAAATCAGGCGCTGCAGCAAAGATGGAAGTTCTTGCATTTGTTTGAATTGTAGCTTCAGGGGTTGAGGCTGAAATGGCCCAAATCTACCTGTGCCAGAAAAATTTAACCAAAGTCAACTACCAGAAAAACACAACGTAAAGCCACGTAAACTGGAGATAGCCCGCAAGACAAGGACAGGAAGAATCACTTTATTACTGTTTACCATGTAGAATTCTGTTGTTTCTCCAACAGAAAGTTAGAGACTCCAGAGAATAGAGACGCCATCATCTGGCTTGCATTCGTCGCTTCAAAACAGTGATTTGAATCAGCTTTTTTCAGAGACCATTAGTTTTGAGTTCAAGGAATGGGTTGAAAATGTTCCTTCTTAGCCTTGTTGTTAAATGGCAGCTGATAAACTGCTTTTGGGCGCATTTTACCACTACTGTCTGGATTGTGAGGGTCACAGTTCACAACAAATGTCACACAAATTTTAATTTTTGCTGTGGATCATATCGACCCCAGGGGTTCGTGATAGGCTTCCAGGATGTCCTGAGAGAAAATTTAATTTCACAGTTTTGTTTCTTTGAAGTTCTGCATACAACATAAGTTTCCTCTGTAGGGTGGATGTCTTGTAGAAGTTACCGAGCTCTTGTATTGTCCCAGTTTACAAGAACCCAGGTCTGCATGTGAAGCCCCCTCTGTAGACTTGAAGCTGGGGCCCCTGCTTACCTAAGGACAAACTTTGCCTCTGATGCTCTGTTACAGAACTCAAAGGTGAAAGCAGTTCAGCAGACCTGAATATGTCTGAGCAGCCACAATCATTATGGGTGTGCCATCTTAATGTTTATTATAATACTGATATACATCTCAGTGTGAAAAAAATGTGATAAATCACAATACTGACTTTATTGTGTTGGTGTATTTATGTTATGGCTACAATATCAGCACATTACAAGTGAGTATAATGGTGTCTCCCCCCATCATGTAACAACATTGACCCCGAGAGCAGTTGCTTTTGGTTTCAGCTCCGGTGAAGATGATTGATCACTCGTGATACGTTACCTTCATATTGCAGTAAATATTCAGAGCATCATGTTTTAACATCACTAGAACAAGATTTTTATTTATTTGAACAGCCTGCACATCTGAAAATGAGATGAGCAGTATGAAATATGGTAGGGTAAATGGTGCCCAAATTCACAGTTTGGAAAGTGCCTCTGTTTTCATGGAACAAAAACATAGAATTGCTTTTTTTTTTCTCTTCTCTTCTGTTTGTATTTACCAGGTGTTGATGTGAATAGTTGGTTGTGTTTAATCCCTTATCAACAACAGAGGATGGTCATGTATTTGCTGTTACATGGCAAGGAATATATAACTGTGATTTGTCCTCAGGGATGAATACCAGACTTAAAGTATACTCTGAATGAACCAGACACTAGTGGAGCAATTTTTGTTGTAGCTGTTCTACAGAGGTAGATTATCTGTAGCTGATCTAGTCTTCTGGCTGTGATGTTTGTCATTTTTAGCAGTGAAGGTGACGGCCAAGCAAGAGCAAGGAAAGGTAAAAGATGTGATCAAAGATTTGGTGCCTATGAGAAGCGACACAAGCTGCCCTGGGTGCAGCATCTGTTTGAATCTATGGCTCTGATCAGAGTTATTTTTTATCAGTCAGCTCTGCATTGGTACCCAAAACAACCATCCATCACAGATCAAATGCAGCCAAAATTATGATATCAGCTTCATATTTTGTGAGAGGTGCTCTTCCTTTTTTGTCTTTCCTAATTCTTATGGACTGGACAGATCAAGGGGCATGACTCAGAGGTAAAGTGGCCGTCTAGCAACTGAAGGGTCGCTGGTTCAATCATCACTTCCCCCGGTGACCATGTGGAAGTATCCTTGAGCAAGATATTGAGCCACTAATTGCTCCTGATGGCCCTGCGATGACCTGTCCAGGGTGAACCCTGCCACTCAACCAATGTAAGCTGGGATAGGCTCCAGGCCCCCCCCCCCCCCCCCCCGGTGATGCTTAACAGATAAGCTGAATAGAAAATGGATGGATGGATGGATGGAAGGACAGATCAATGATAAATTAACATTATAATCCCCATATTGCTGTATTACATTGCAGGTTTAGCAACTAAATTGGGAAGTGAATGTTGACAGAATAGACAACACACAGCCTCAGAAGTGGATGAATCTACAATTACAATCAGTTTTCAGAACAAGAGCACTTTCCGGCCATTAATGCATCATTTAGCAGTGTGAAAGTATCTAACCACAATAGCTTTTGTAGGACTTTCCCAGCCATAGTTTGCCATCACTACATCTGCTGTGGTTTTCCATTTCATTGACATCGCATTTTCCATCTGGTTCTCCTTTTTCTCTTTCATTTCTTGTACCTTTCAATCTGTGTTTCTGTTGAGGTCCAGTTGTAAAAACCTCTTCAAGGAGGCAGCTAGAAGACATCTGTAGTGTGAGATCATGGGCACTCGATGAAGTGCAGGATTGAAGGTGCAAGGTCATTTTCTATGCAAGCATCATTGTAAAATTATTCTTTTTCAATTTTAAACTCCTAGTTTGGCTTGTTTCCTCTGTTCATAGCTACATAAAACATTATAATCTGGGTTGTGCATTTGTTTGTCCCCACTAGAATCAGATTAAGAATTTATTGTACATCTTGTCCAGCTCTTAATAAGTCCTGCTTGAGCACTAGGCTGCATGGTAGGCCTAAATAAGGAAAATACTGAACCCTGAAAGTTCACCTCTGTAAATAGAAAACAAGCTTCATGGTGAACCTCAGGTCCTTTAACCTTTAGGAAGTGTGTTTACACAGACCCCACATTGGCCAGAGGATATTAATCTTGCCTGTTGCCTTCTTGAAACTGTTGTCAGTTGTAAACTGTTGAAGAGAAACAGGTAAACCAAAAAATGTGTCAATGCAGTCAATGAAAGCAAAGGCATAGCTCCAGATTAAGTAGGGGATTCATTAAATCTGCTTAGCAAGTGGAACAGAGAACAAACACTCAACTTTCTGTTAAACCCCCTCCCCACATGCTTGAAGAAACAAACAAACAAGCAAGCCAAACTGGATGCAACAGAGGGGTACTTGTGCAGCATTAGCCTCTTAGGCTAACAAAGAGAAATTACTGGACCATGTCTTGACCACCACAATGCCACAACGCTCCATTTGAAGCAAGCAGACTGACTGTGTGATCTGCCACAGCTCCAGAATGGATTGCATGTGCCATTAATTATTTAATGTCCATTAAAAACAAATAGCCATTAAATATTAATATATGTGCTACTACAATTGTTATTCTTACCGGACTACTTTTGTTCTAGACACAGAATGTTATCAGTGTGTTACACATAAGCGGATCAGTTTCATCATAACCTGGTAAGCCAGTAAGCATCAAGGTTCTAAACTTGGGCAGACAGTACTTGGTGAGATGTGAGCAATTGATTCCAAAAACTGCATGCATTGTTGGTTTTTGAATCCAACTTTTCAAAGCATTTTAGTAGTTTTGACCTTCTGTTTCTAAATATCATAGACATGATTGTAGAAGGTCATGTTGGCAGTGCATAGCATTTTTGTGGCACCTGGTAAATATCTAACTAGTTCCTGGCAGCCTGATGTAGGTGACAGTTTGTGAGTGTTTGCATTAAAATTGTTGAATCAGACCTATTAAAAAAGAGCTACCTCATTTCCTATCTTGAAATTCTTCCCATCACTGTTTTGATGATCTCAGTAATACTCACTAGTACACACGGCCCACTTGATTTTTATGTGCAAATCATTACAAAAGATGCGTAACTGACCTTAAACAAGTTCAAGTCAGTCTTCAAAGGAACACGCCAACATTTTGGGAAATAAGATTACTGCCCAGAATTTTGAGTGCTACACAACCAAAATGTGATACGCTTCTCTCCTCTGTGCCTGCGTTACAGAGCTCCAGACTCACCAGCTAGCTGGCTACAGGTTAGAGTAGCTGCAGTGAATGCTATCAGTAGGGCTGTTGAAAGCCAGTTCAAAAGTCATCAAATACACTTTACTTCACTTCTCTCCAAAATGGTCTTTGCCTGCATTAATAGAACCAGGCTTATGTGTAACGTTCTATGCGTGTAACATTCTGCTGCCCCACGGCGAGCGTTCATTGCTGCTAAGGCTTTCAGTCCATTGGGGTGTCTGGAGCTCCAGAATGTTAGACTCTAAGTGTGTCTCCCCAAAAGTTGGCATGTTCTTCTAACTTCCCAAGAAATATTTCACAAAGTGTGACTGACCTATGAGGATGCGTTGTTTTTTTTGTAGGTGCTTGATAAAGTTTGTGGTTGTCAATCCTGCGTCCTTTATTTTTATGCCTTTGTGCTTCACAGTTCATTTGTTGAGAAATTAGGCTTTCCTTCAGATGTACTCACCATGATGCACCGCAGCTCACAGTTTGCTTACAGTCAGTCTGTGGGAGCAGAGTGTACATGGATAATGACACATGCGCAGTAAGTAGGAAATGAAATCCAGCTCGTCAGACTGATAGTACTGCACAAAAGAAGGATATAAGATTTTTCACGAGTCGAAAAACTTCCGATCTGAGTTGAGGCTAAAGTCTTTTTAGGTCCAGTTTGAATTCACTGTGTGTGTGACTTAAATGACACAGTGATGACATAATGAATTGATTATATTGTATCAATACTGGCACATTTAACAAAGCCACAGACATACGTCTTTTAATAATAATAATAATACAACCAGAGGACTGAAAAAAGCACGGCCATTTTTATGTAAACTGCTATTGTATCCCTCTTTAAGGGTGTTTTATTTCCTTCTCTTTTGTGGAACACTGACATTGTTGAATTGGATGGGTAGGTCAATGACATCACGTGTCTGTTTTTTCACCTGGTGCAGCTGTTTACTGTCCTGTGTGCCAGCCAATGTGTGGAGTGACTCTAGAGAACTGGTTCTCATGCAGTATTTGCAAACTTTGCAGGTTTTCCTGTTTAAAACCTGGCGTTGTGCAGTCTATTGGGATATGTGCTATTTGTTTCACATTGAACAGTTTCAAGTGAAGCTGTTATTAAGTACAGATGACAGAAATCTCAGCTATTTAAAGACTAAATCATGGTTTTTGTCTTTGTGATGACTATACTGACATAGATTCAATTTCATGGCTTGAATAAACTTCCATAAATGCTGTACATTATTTCTCATGTTTCAACTGGTCAGCTAATGGCTCTAGGCAGTCAAAATAATTCATGTCACAAGGCAGCTTTCTTTTGCCGGAGTGGAGTTGTAGTCTGCACTGGACATAGAACAGGGCTAGAAGGAGCACACAGACGACTAGAACACTAACCAGACAAGAAGTCTGTACTGGTCTCTTTTCCCATCAGATTAGTGAGTGTTATAAAAAAAAATAGACAAACAGAAGTTGGGCCAAATGCATGATAATGTGCATTCCCTGAATTTTTTAAAGCAGGGAAAGTTCTTCTAGGATAATGGCGTAAGATCATGTGTGCAATGCAGCACTGGCTGGGATGTACCACAATGGCAATCAATAGCTTTGTCATCTTTGTTGAGGAAGGTGGAGAGAAAACAAGCGGGATGAGAAACTCTGAAGTGCTTCTCAAAGCAACACCATTAGCCAGCCTTCAGAGAGAGCAGCTCTCTGTTCTCTCCCTTTCTTTCCGTTCCCAGCGCTTCTTGGCAGGCACATACAGCAGGAATGTGAGGTTGCTCTATGCTCCTTTTTGCTGGTCTGCTGGGGTGTGAGCGCCTGATCCCCGGCTGCTGCTGGCCGCTCAGCTTAGGCTAGGATGGGCTGGACTGGACTACAGTGCAATGCACTGAAATGCAATGCAATGCACTGGACGATTGTTGTTTCTGCAACACCAGGAGGGAAGAGGAGCCGCTCCCTGGCGCCCCAGCAAGGCATGGCCGCCCCTTCCTGTGTGAGGCACTGATGGCTACCAGATGGCGGGTGAAGGGAGAGGAGGAGGGGTCCTGCACTCTCTCAGTCTTATTCTGTATTCATTCTTCCTGTCTTCAATTTTTTTAATATATTTACACTAAATTGCTAATATAAAATATTTTTCTTCACCTCATATTCATTTTTGTATGCTGTTATCACTCAAGGGGATAATTGTCCTGAAAAAATTGAAAGCACTGAATGAATGAGGATGAGAAGGAGTGATGGTGAAGCTGATGTTGCAGGCATCCTGCTTCCTAAGAACCTTGTAATATTACATACCCTGAGACACAAAAGATGTTGATATGACTCACTTGCGATCAGTGACTCACCTTAGTATATGTTCAGAGCCTATATAACACAGGTGTCAAACGGATTCAGTAAAGGGCTGGTGTGGCTGCAGGTTTTCATTCCAACCGACCAAAAGCAACACCTGATTCAACTTAAATCAATCAAGCTGTGTCCACACAGCTCATTTGTTGGATCAGGTGTTGCTTTTGCTTGGTTGGATTGAAAACCTGCAGCCACACCGGCCCTTTACTGGATCAGTTTGACACCCCTGCTATATAAGGACACTGAACCTCCAAAGCACTCTGTGCTGCAGCAATAAATCAATTAGGCGATTGGGGGGGGGAGAATCACCAACAATTTTGGTCATTGATTAATTGTTTCTATCTGTTTGTTTGAGAAAGAATGTTGAATATTTGCTTTCTCCAGGCTCAGAAGAATAAGAATTATTGTCGTCGTCATTATTGTTATGACAGGAGTTAAGTCATTGGATGTTGGATGGTTTTATGGACAAATTTTTTTTTGAAGTAGCAGCTTTGGACTCTGGGAAACTGTGATGCTTTTTTTACATTTCATATACAAAATGATTAATCATGAAAATAAATGTCACACTGTAAAATGATGAATGTAATCATTAGTTGCAGCTTTAAAACCAGTGTATAGGAGTATTTAGTAGTATTGTTGACTGATTGAGATCCAAATGTTGACATTTTCTGGATTCAACATTTTTCACGTCTGTTCAGGCAAGTGGGTGAGAAATCTGCTTCCTCATGATAGCGTACAGAACCAGGGTTGTCACAAGAACTGATAACTTCAAGTTGTTGCCAAAATTCAGAAATTGTAGTAGTTTTCTATGTTACTGTAAGTACCATAGGTGCAGAACCAGGTCTGGTTATGGATATGGGAAAGAGAAACCCATCTCAACTGGAGGTTAAGGGTTCCAGTGGTGTTGCACTTGCATGCTACAGTTTTCGTTATATCAGAATTTTAGCTGAGTCCCCAGGGTATGTTTATGGTCACAAGTAAAATAAGGTAAGAGACGATATTTCTTTATTAATCCCACAACGGGGAAATTCACAGACAAATGAACAACAAATGACGAAACACACCTGTTTGTTGAAGTGAAGCTTCAGCCATGGGTCGTAAGGATTTGCGGCAAACCGTACACATACAGATCTGCTTTTGGCAGCGGTGTTGCTAACATTTTAATGCATTTATCATCTTACATGATTTGGGAATTGTTGCCTTTGTGGACACTACTGTACTCCCTGGATCAAACAGCTTTTCAGTAGTGAAGCTGTTTGATCCTGAAAATGGCGCACACTACTAAGAATTAAAAATGCCCCTACTTGTAGCACTGCTACTGCCTCCTATTGCAGCACTCATGCTGCAGTGCTATTTTCACATTTGTCATGTCACTTTATACTCACCATCACACACATTCTCACTCTTTCTTTGTTGTACGTATTTACCTACAATATGCACACAAACCTGCACGCTGAGTTAACTTTGGACCAGAGGAACTCTAGGGTTGCAATATACTGAAAACGCTCTTGTTGTCATAAAATAGCTAGATGGCCACAAAACACTGTATTTTTTTTCCACAGTAGAACCCAAAATGCATCCACACACATCTTCTCAGATGTTCTAGTGTTGTAATCAATCCAAAAAAAAACTTAAAAAAAAATCAACTGTGAAACATAAAACCATGTCTACCTTGCAAGACTTTATGTTACCACTGTTAGCGCACTTTTGAGCTACAAATAAGGGGACAGAAAAATATTGGCCAATGTGATGTTTATTAGATGTCCAGAGCTTCTAAAGACATTCTCTTTGTAGGGTAAATGACTTTTGAGATGGGGAATATTTTACAAATATCTGACCTTTTCCAATGAAACAAAACTAATAATTGTATACCAAAAAATGAAAGAGCAATAATAAAAGCCCTCAAGTTTATAGAGGTAATAGAGGTGAGTGTTGTCTGTTTACAGTGTCTCTCTGCTGTTTTCAAGACAAACTTTCTCGCTGAGCTTTTATTGTATTCTCTTGCTTCATCTGAGCCCTCGGAAAGTGTGTGAATATGTGGGCTGATTCCAGCAATCAGGTTGGAAGGCAGCTTTTGAAGGTAAAAATATGTTCGACTTTATCTGTTCACATTTAACTCTAAAGGCTCACCTGTCATTACACAAACACATGCACACAAATGCAGCTGGCACTCAAGTTATGTGGTGCTGTGTGATCTGACCCTAGCCGCTGTGTCTGCAGCCCCTTAATATAGCCCACTGCTGTCATGGAGGTTTTTTCCCCCTCTTCTCATGCTCTGTGCTGTGTGTCAGCCAACATGTGTGCATGTTTGTCGAGCTGAGTTCGACAGGGGGGTGTTGGGGTGTCAGCCTGGAGACTAGATGTGAAATATTGCTACTGACCTGTGTAATTTCCCAAGTTACTGTGAGTCAGACAGGCCTGCATTAAAATGGATCCAATTTAATTGGTTGAAATTTGTCTTCTTGTTTGTCTTTTTAAAGATTTGATTTAGCCTATTTTAATCATTATTTTGTGTCGGATAAAAAAAAAATACCTCAGAAGAAACCAAAGTGGACAAAGAAACATGGAGGGCTCTTTGCTTTCCACCATAGGTCCTGTTGTGGCCACTGACCCTGATTGCATTTGAGTTACTATGGTGCTCCCTGATATCTTTGGCCTGGCCTCAAGCCAGACAACATGGATACACACACACACACACACACACACACACACACACACACACACACTGAGACAGACACAGAGATGCAATAGAGACCCCTGCTCTCAGAGAGTATTCGTTTCAATCCTGATTGGAAGCTGAGAGGCTAGAGGACTTACTTTATTCGTCCACCTACTTTCTTGGCATTTCTCTCAACTTTCCTTTTATTCTTGGTGTGTATAAGAAACCTGTGGATTACTTTGACAGTTTTTGTGATAGCACTAGACCCATGGCGTTTGGATAACCAGCAACTGGGTGTGTGAAATCCAAGCAGAGCTCAAGGTTGGTCAGCTGTATTGCTTGACTTTTAACAAACAGCTTGATTATTATATTTTAATAATATAATTATGGTAAATTGTACAGAAAGTTGATGTCTGTAAATTGTCATTGTTTGTCTGAGTCCCTGTGCTTGTATGTCCCTATGCCAGTTAACCCTGAACTTTATATAATTTAATGAAATTTACATTTACATTGAGGATTTGAGTGATTGAATGAATATATTGGCTATTGATGATTGGACCTTGCTGGTTGTGTTTTTGGAGCTTTATTGTCTTTTATTTTGATAGGTCTATAATGCATGTTGTTGCTTTGTCAAAACTGGGAAGTGACAACATCTTTAATGGTTGCTGTCTAATCATTAAGGCGAAAAAAGCAACATCTGTTCATACAAATTTTAACTGAATCAAAAACTGCATGTGTAGATGTTTGTTTAATGAATTATGTTTTCCTCTCCTGTTTCTTCTTTTGGAGGCTGCAAACAAAGGCGATCCTCATCTGACGCCATCAACCCTTTTTCTTTCCAAATAGTGTTAGACAGCTGTTTTTCTGGCAATGAATGCTTGCAAAGATATAGCTTCATCTTAACACATCTGATTTAAAACCATAAATTAATTTTTATTTTTATTTTCAAAACAAATACTTTAGCAGTTGCATGTTCTCCCACACTGGGACAAATGTATCAATATTTGCTGATGGACAGTGGCCAGTTGGAAAATTTTAACATATCACCCAACCCTGTAGTGTGTAATTATATGAGTTGTTCCCTATTATGTTGCAGTTGAAAAAACAGCTTCATCTGTGGCCATTCCTTAAAACGTTATACACATTATCTGTGTGTACTTTGGTACTTGTTTTGTGTTTTATGTTTTTTATGCCACAGTCTATTGTTCTCTGTGCTGCATAGACATTTGGTTTGAGTCCACTGTTTAACTGTGTACAGACCAGTAATTGCTGAAAGGATAATTGTTTAAGCCCCCTTATTTGTGGTAAAGGGAAAGCGTGATCATGTGAACCAAGTCTGCCATGCCGAAAGAATGTGTTGAATTCTAACGATGCAGCTTTGACAAGTGCATGTGACTCTGTGTAAGAGCTGAGATTGGTGAGGGCAGAGAAGCAAAAGCAGATAAGATGAATACTAAAGAGAGACAGCAGGTAGTCAAAAGAAAGAATGCAATGGATACAAGTGTCAAGGTTATGGAAGAACACAGTATGCAACATTTTTGCCTCTTGCTTATCTGGTGAGAAGAGTATTAAAATGTAAAGACGTAACAACTAGGAGATGCTGCAGGAATGTGATAAACACTATCCCGAAGTCAGACGAGCTGGTCTTTATCTCTGGTACTGCTATAGTTCTCATGACTGAGAGAAGGCTGCCATCTGCACTCACACACCATCCTCCCAGTATGCAGATTGAATAGGGCACTGTATGAGCCAGAGTAAATAAGTACATTATGTCTGGGAATCATTTTCACCACTGATTCCCATTGGTTATATACAGCAATTAACTTTCTCTCAGGATGTTACTTAATGAAGAGAGGAATAAAACACAGAGACAGATATTTTTTTCATCCCTCAATAATTTTGAAAGAAAATGACCAGGAAATGTAATCGCTTGATAGTCAATTTCATTTGATATTACGAGTCAGATTTTCATCAATGCATTTTGAAGCAGTATGGCATCACTTAAGGTTGTTGGACATGTCTAAATTTGGAGGGAAAAAAATTTTTTTACACACCCATTTGAGATGGTTTTTGGCCTGTGGGAACAGAGTAAATGCAAAAATGGGAGATCTATATAATGGGAAAACTATTTTTTGAATTAGCTCTGATGCAGCTGATCTGACTGACCAGCTGTTTCTGTTGTTGTCGTCTACACGAATATTCCCCAACTTTGTCTTATGCATGCAGCATGTCCAATATGAGCATGTATTTGATGGCAGTTGTTAGTCCAAGCAAAAGTAATTCCTCAAGATGTCTTATCTTTTGGTGCTGTCAGACTCCTCCTCTTCTTCAATTCTTTGTTACTGTCACAGCCATGCGTAACATTGCCTGTATCGCCATCTTCTTGTGGCGTTATGAGCCTATTTTATTCACTCCAAACCAGTTGATGGACACACCGTATGTGCATTTCCTTTTGTCATATCCACGGCTCACATACAAATTGGAGCTGAATTAATGTAATGAGGAACTGATTAACTTCCATAGTTTTTGTAGGTGAAATGAAAGGGACATGCTCACTTTATCTTTTATGTGTATGAGTACAAAATTGATGAATTTCCACACAGTGGATGCTCTATCTTGTCTTCTTCTAAGTAGGACATTAGGTATTGATTGGTGATCTGAGATTTTCCCTCACTACCACAAGCATGTTTGAGTGCCTTTTTACCACACTGGAGGAGCAATAACTACAACGTAGAAGAATGTTGGAGTACCATGAAGTATTAGAGAATATTCTGCATGGATTTTGTTTTAGAGTTCTTCCATGTATGCACTTAATACACTTTAATTCCTGTTATGAAGATATCCAATTTGATCTTTATGGTTGCTGGAAATTAGGAATCTTATTGTTGGCAGGGTTTACACAGTCTCTTATCCTTCTATTAATCAGATTTCAAAAGTTCAACCCTGGAACTTTTCTCAGAAACAAATGCACATTTAGTTTGAAATGGGTGAAAGTAAATTTAACTGTTCCAGTTATTTTCATTTTAGTCAAGTTGAACATTGTTGCCCCAAGTTCACACAGCACTGATGTCTTCCGTAGTTGGTCAGCATGTGTTTCCCATAAAAGGTGGTTGTTTCTTAGTGGTGTGCCTTTCTCATGGGAACCAGTTTTATTTGACTGATGCACTAGTTTGTGTGCTCCAATATTTGATTTTGCAAAAATGTTCTATAAAGATGTGACCAATCTGCAAAATTGGATGGGAATGACCAGTGGGACTTGTAGGATTTATTAAATAAAAAATGTGCCTGATGTAACTGCTACTTATTTACAAGTTGTACGTCATATTATTATTGTGACACTGCAGCCAATCAATTAGTCTTGCTATTTAAAAAGAAAATATTAAATGTCTGAGCTGTATCTCTTTGTCCTTTCTCATCGTTGTCACCAAAAATGCCAGCTTTTATTTAATCATGAAGATAGATCACATGTTTTTGCGTATTTGAGGAACAGAGAGGCTGTGGTCAGGACTTTTTGTAAAGCTGGGGCATTTAGGGATAATTGTGGTGCCAGCAGTGGCATGACATCACCGTTGTGCATATTATAGATGGCCATGAATTACAAAACACACAACAATTCTTATTTGGACAATGTAGAATTTAGAGTGAGAAATGTGAGTGCAGGTGAGTTGAGAACGAAAGCGTGCAAGCTGTTAGAACAAATCTACAGGCATGTAAGCACACACCCACAGAAGCCAACCCACAGACGAAGAGAGGGAAAGGATTTTAAAACACTGACATTGTTAAAGGGTCATTTGCGTAATCGTCAAGTTGAAAAAAAAATAGTTTGCATTGTTACCTTTTACTGCCTGTATTGGTGGCTTAAAATGAATGTGAGGGATACCATACATTCCTCTTTAAATGTGAGTCACTGTGCTGGAGTCACATGAACACACATGCAGCACACAAACTCTGAGGTATGTGTTTTGCGCCATGCACATTCCCTTTCAACTGAAAGTGAAGGAGTATCATCTGAGTGTGACAACAGAGTGTGGAGGTGTGTTCCAGTTTCAGGGTACTGGCTGAAAATGGAGATGTATCTCTTAAGTTGGCTGAGAAACAAGCTCAGGCATGTTCAACACCTCAGCTGGTAGAACAGGACACCAAACATGGTTAACTGTGGATCAGCATGTTGTAGTTCCTATCTGTGACTGGCAGTGTATTATTTTCAGCAGCACCTGCATGTGACAGTTTCTTTTTGATGTGATTGTTTAATGCTTAACTGGATTAAACCAGAATTGTAATAGTTGGGGAACCTTGTTTCATTTTTTGCTTTACTGCGTAACCAGGCACCACTATTTTGAATGCAACACCGCAGGCAACACAGAAGTGCGTATCATAGTCCATTTCCTTATCTCTGTATACGGCGTCTCAAGCCATTTCCTAGTGGATGGAGTCAAGAGGGACTAATTAGATCACGTCCAAGGAAACCTCTTACTGGCCACTAAATGTGATTTGGAATAATTTTCATTGGACTGATTGGATTATACCACTGCTGCCCACTGAATGGATACAGATTTGTTAAGACACACAGAGAGTGGGCGAACAATACCTTTTATGCAGTTTTTTTCTTATTGTATTTTTAAAAATTTTTTAGGTAGGGCTGCATGATTGTGAAAACTTATCATTATTTTAATTTCCATTGTAAAATTAATAAAAATGATAACAGGGTGATTTTTGTGGGGTTGGATATGAAATATCTCTTCTCGTGTCTGTCAGGTACAATATGTAGCCAGTACATCTTTGCAGTTTCACACTGCTTAATTTTAAATGGCATTTTGATGCATATTTAGCCTTTAACAAATATTGTGCCTTGTCACAATTTGATTACACTTTGATTAATTGTGCTGCCCAAGGCTATCAAAAAGTTTGACTGCAGCAATTAATCAATTTTTTTTAATAGTAAAGTAATTAATCACCAACAGTTTTCCCCCATATTTCACATGTGTTTCTTGCATAAATATCAAACTGCCTCCAGTTTAATGGATAAAAGAAGCAATTTGAACATGTCATTTTGGGGACTGGTACATTTTGATGAGAATGTCTTAAACTTTCAAGACATTTTTAGATGAAATGATTCATAGATTAATTGTGTAAAAATCTTATAATGATTAAGATAAATTGCGCCACAAAAAGCCTTGAAATATAGGAATACAATTTTCCGTTGCTCCTCTGTTTTACTATATATTATATGCAAAAAAAAAACACATGTACATGCACTCATAATAAGTAAGCCCAACAAGCTCACATGAGCATGCACACACATGTTTACACTCACACACACATGCTTTTATGGCCTGACGATGAAGAAGTCATCCATCTCACCATGTCCCCCTGCAGGAAGACGTGGGACTGCCCTGGGTCTGCCTCTCAATCTACAACCTGTTGTAGTGTGAAACCCTCTGCTCCACTGAGAGATGCTCAGCTGTGTAACTGTGCTCTGAAATATTAAACATCTTGGAAGGTCCATAATACATTGTAGACTCCAGCTAATACCACTGCATGTGTGTGGAGCAGAAGAAAAAAGAATGCTGGAAATTCATAGTCATAGGGTGTACTTCTTAGCATGTGGGCAGTTTGTGGAGTAGTGGCTGATATTTTTGGTTCTACCCACCTATATTGGGTGCATGCATTGTAGGTGTACAGTAATGTAAATGCAGTGTGCATCGCTATTGGGGTTGGGGTGGGCAGTTGTTGCCAGGGGAGGTGGTGTGTTATTTTCAGTCCATTGTGTCTACTTCCTGTGGGTCAGGGGTTATTGGAGCAGGGTGTTGCAGACTTCACGGAGTAAAGAGGAGAGGAGGGAAGTCAGCAGAGTAAGCAGGAAAGTGGCCAGACTCACTCGACAACAGGCCGGTCAGCAGCTTGCTTACCTTGCTTCTTTCGCAAAGTTTTTTTGTCAGTGTGAAGCTTGGACTCTTCAGATCCAGGTAAAGAGCCACAAATTGCATGTAAATAGCCTACACGCTTGTCTACACGCTTGTCATTCAGTCATTGATTTTTACTTTGATCATTATGTATAGTTGTTGTGCATATTGTCCATAGTGTTTTATCTCCCAGTAATACAGAAGCCACGTGCCCTGTACTCGACTTGTGTAGGATGTGAAAGCAACTTTAACAATGGTGTTTTTTGCATCGCTTAGGCAAAAGCACTGATGAGTGAACTTTGATTCTACGTGTGAGCTCCCTGCTGTTAGTGAATCGTCCAGAAATAACTTAAAACAATGGTTTCAAATAGTCTTCAAAGGAGTGTTTGAATGGTGGACCATCCCAATCAGATGCTACAAAATATGATTTAGCAGGGTGTTGTATATGGGGATTGGCACTAATGTGTTAATTTAATTCAGCAGTCCTGTACTAAATCCCGAAAACATTGTGACAGCCATGGCTGTAAGGGTTTGGCTGTAATGTCTTATTGACAGTTCTTACATGAGATCGATGAGCCACATTGCATTTCAGTATGGAATCTTGAGGTTAATACATGTAGTGAGAAAAGTTCACTCTCTAATTATAATTTCTTGTCTTCTAACCAAGCCTTTGTTCTGCTCTCAGTTGTCAAAATATGTTGATGATCAGCAGCAGACATGAGGCTGGGTAGTTGTCATATACTTCATTAGTTATTGTTGGATTCTTGCACGCAGTGGTGTGGAGATATTCCTTTTTTTGTTTATGAAAGCCATTCAAAGACTTCTACTGGCCACGTACATTATTACAACCAATTTAGTGCCATATAATTAGTTCTAATCTATTCATTTATGTGTTTAGATTTTTTTTTTTTTTTTTTGCATTTCCCCCCAAATAATGGCAGGGACCAGATGACACATGAACTTTTAGAGTTTGTCCACTTCTACATATTTGAAAAAAGAATCGGAGAGAAGCACAACTCAACATCAAATGTATGTGTTTTATGATGTCAATGTTTGGATGAATTTCAAAATGATGCGGCACTGTTTTAGTTTTGCTTGAGGCTAACAGTGCCATGTTGTGTCGTGATGTCTCACTGAAGAAAACACATGAAGTTTCTAGTGAAAAATGTGCTGTGCACAGACGTCTTTACCGTTCCTTCTTCTGATGTTGTTGCGACACTCATGGCTCAGTATGTGTCTGGTTGTGTCATATTGATTATTACCAATGCAGCACAAGTTGGATTTGGCACCTTCTGCGCAGGTATCTGATATGACTGCTTCTCAATTTGGAAGAGTGTGCCATATTGTCAAATGCTAGTTATTCTGGTTAAAATAAAATCAAACTGGTTTACATAAGTACACTGGACCAGACCAACTCTAATTTCATACCCTCTTCCAGTAGTCTAGGTAGTCTTCAGTAGTAGAAGACATCTGTGTAGTTTAATCCGATCAATGTACAGTCAAGCTTCACTTTTAACGAATTTGTTATTTTATTCACTAAACATTATTGGGTAGACCAAGTATAGCCCCATTTTAAAAAGAAAAAAAAAAAAGTTTTGCAAAAAACCTGTTGCATAATGTTACCAAAGATGTCATATTCGAGAATCAATTAAGTGCATCAGGACACACTGATAACTGTTTTATCAGTAAACTGTGGCCCCCAGAGTTAGAACTGGTTTCATGACCACCCCCTTGTCATTATATGTTTTGAGTTACTTTTTCCCAGCTGAAATGAAAAAAGGTATGGCTACAAATGGGATTAGTACCCAACCCCTTGGTTTTCTCGTAGCATAGATCATAATAGCATTTGGGAACACAAAAACTAGTGTTCCATTTGTCTGTCTCATGAGCAAAAAGAAAGACGCTGTGTTGTCTGGTTGTCCGCTGGGTCCTCTCATCAATATTTGGACCACTTACGAGGCATTAGCTGTTGCAACATTAGGTAAATGTCAGCTGGTTCTAAAGATAGCACCCTACCGACCCCCAAACAGAACTACAGTGACAAAAGAAGGCAAAACAGGAAATTTTTTTGCCTAGAGTGTGTGTTGGGAACAGATGACCAGGAAGATAAAAGCGCTAACAAAGTGGAAACTTCCACTAAGGGATGTTATTTTGCCTTTTGTGTGTTTTCTCTCTCCTCTTCTGTTTCACAAAGCCCCACGTTTCCTGGAAAACACACTAAGAGGTAGCTGCTGTAGTTTAGGTGTAAAAAAGCTAATACTGTGAGTGCTTACAGTTTCCTACAAAATACGTAACTACTGCACTCCCTTGCTCCCTTAGTCATACATGATGTGAGGCTGTGTTAATATTTAAACCTGCTCCCTTTTGAGTTAATGCTTTACCCTGAGAGCATGTTGTAGCTCTGGACCTGCAACCTGACTTAGAGCTGTGGAGTGAGCTGAGATATTCGCTGCTGTCAGTGTTGCAGATTTCATCTTTCATTGGAATAATAACAGAAAAGACATCAAATGTCACATCCTCAACCACGTTGCAGAACTTCTGATCTTTCCCCCACGCCTTTGTATGTTCTTCTGCTACTTTTCCCACACCTTTCCTCCCTCTGTCTGTGGACACACTACAGAATGGTACAGAATGATTACTTGACTGAGAGTTCTTGTCTCCGCCCTTCAAGCAATAGCTATGCAGGAGCCTATCTAAGCCATTGGATTAACTGCAGTATGGTGGTGCTGTATGGAACAGGTATAAGGAACCAGGCTCTGTGTTATTGAGAATACAACAGAGGATATAATACTTTCTTTTGAAAACATTGGTAAGCATCTCTATTTTTTTACTGTTGATATTTCTTTTGACTAAGTTTTCCAACAGGTTTACAGAATGCCATTGCGTTTCTAAAAACAGAAAGTTTTTGGTGTGAGAATCATGACAGTGTCTCACTGTAATGCCTCAGCTATGAAAGCCAATAAATTAAGAAAACTTTTTGGCATTTCTGATGGTCTTTAATGCGGATGCTCTTCTTTAGTGGCCATCTTTACAAATAACATCTATGTTCTTGATACATTTGACATGGATTGTTGAGGCTTGGGTCAGGTGGTGCCTGGCTGGGTGAGAATTGCACAGCTGCACGTAAAAGCAGAGCGATGGTTGGATGTGTAATTGATAGAGGGGGTGAGAGATCACATAGAAAATGAAAGGAGGATACACGCAAGCTTGTTTTGATCCTAGTTCGTTATGGATCAATATATTGTTGTGGAGCTTTCACAGAGGATGTAAGCATTCTGGATACCAGCAGCTTTAGTGCCACCACTGTAGTCACTGTCTGACTCTGAGGCATTCAGTAATGCTAGATAGTGCTAGCATATCCGGTAATGAACTGGGCAGTTTTTAATGGAATCATCAAACACATATGAACAATATTGTTATTTGTAATAAAATAGCAATGCACAGATCCATATAGTATACAACCAGCTTTTAAATGTTACTGCTCTGTCTGGAGCTAACTTGTTTGGCCATGTGTGGGTGGGACACAATACAAAACTGTAAAAAACAAACAATCCATTCACTGCCCAGTCTACTGTTGGGTTTGTGTATGTAAAACTTCAACAATCTTTTTGGTTCCACTGGGAAAGACAAGTTATCATAGCATGCTGAGTGTGCACATACGACTTGTCAGCTCTGCTCTTGTCGTGAAAGTGCAGAGAATAATACATGCACTAGCGGTCATAAATGACTACAACAGGCAGTAGCGACTTTGCCTATTTATGCCATGTATTCCTTTCAGCTCATTGAGGGCTGTCAGGTTTCCATCCTAAAGTTTTAGAAATTTCAATTGAATTTTTGAAAATTTATGAAAAGACAAGATAATTTTCATCTCCATCCACTGTTTTTAAGTGAATATCGATATTGAAATTTCAAGCTTTCAAGTTTTCAGTGTTTTCACTGTTAATCTGCAAATGGAAAATGTACCTAAGAAGAAACATAGAATGTTCAAACACAGCTGATGTTTCTGCATTTTTCTGTAGTTGTTTGCCTTTTTTCCCCAAAATGTAGAAAACAAAAGAAACTGAACTGAAACTAGAACTGTTGCCCAAAAACCACAATGAAAACTGAAACCTTGGTTCGCTGAACCACTTCAATTGTACAAGTAACCTTGTTGTTTTTCCAATAATTAAAAACACGAATATCTTATCTTTATACATAGTAATATTGGACACGCATTAAGGTGTCTTTCATAAAATGTAGAAATGTGGAACATGACATAAAAACATTAAACTACATATATGCTTATTGTGCATTGATATTGAATACATTATGATAATTATCATTTTTCAAGGCACATTTTCTCCATGAGCAGCCACTGAATGAGGAAGCATCAAAGTAATTTTGAAACCACTGATGCTTGCAGTTCGTCACTCAAACTTCCTCCTACTGCCCATCTATTTTATAATTATTATTGCAAAACAAAAACTACTAATTAAATAAGAGCACATTCAGTAAGGCTTTTCCTTAGATAAGTCATTTGTACTCCATTGAAAATGGATGCCTAGTTTCTGAGGAATTGTGGATCTTGAGCTTTGCTTCTTCTGGAAGAAGTCTCGCTGTTGTGTTTCTGACCTGTGTGGGAAGATGGGGCACTTGCACACAAAGCAAGGATGCAATGTTTCTGTTTAACAAAGATTTGTTCTTGTTTTCTGTTGAAGAGGGGAGAAATGACGAGGTTGTCTATGACATGGGAGCAGCGTTAACTTTGGACAGGGATGATGATTTATATGTTCAGAAGAACCAGCTGGGAGTTACAGTTCTTGTTGCAGGCTTTCACAAGATGCACATGTAGGAGTTTAATAGGACACAGAGAGAGGGTGGTGGGGTGGGGGGTACATGAACTGGTGTTGCTCCTACTTCATTGTGTTTGCCTGTGTGGTCCTATCTCTCTCTGTTCTCACTCTATTTCTGTTCATTCCTCTTTTGACCTTGACCTTAATCCTTGGAGGGAAGTTTGGAAAAGGGTGTGTTTACTACCAATGGAGTTATCATTCTTGCTCAAATATTCACTTGCTGCCAGAAGCTGAAGAGCTGAAATAATTATATCAACTTAATTAACAGGAAATTATTTGGCTTTGTTTTTTGTTAATTGATTTATTGTGTGAGCAGAAATGCCAAACTTTCTCTGGTTCCTCTGTCTCATTTGTGAGTATTTGCTTCATAAATCCTCTTTTTATTGTAACAGGTATGTTTCAGTTTATGTTGTATTACAATGTTTGTCACTGATAATGAAAATTATTGTCACTTACTCACGCACATGCTATGATTTAAAGAAGCTTCTCATTTTTCTTGATTGATCCTCCTTGGTTTTCCTCAGAAGTAGTGAAAAAATTGCTTCAAGTTTCTATTCATTTCTCTGTTTCTTGTTTGCTAAATCCTTGAAGGAGGTTAGGTGATTGGTTCAGTTACCTAATTCAGTTGTTAAGTTATGGAAAGATTTTTTATTGAAATTTGACCATTGAGGGACCCATAAAAATTAAGAAATGGCACCAATTTGCACCAGGCAATGCGTTTTGAAGGATTATTCACTACAGTTTGACATTTAGTCATATATTCAGTTTGTGCAAAAATGGTGTTTGTGCATGTCTGATGTTCAACAATGCAAAGTAGGTAATAGGTTACGAAGCAATTCTTGAAAATTCATTGAAAATCAGGGAGCAGCAGTGCCATTTATTTGTACTTGACTTGAGAGAACTTTCAGTCACATGCTGGCTATCTTTGCAGCTTTGGCAGAAGGGTTTGGGGTTATTGCTCTACCCAGGGAGTGTTTTTGTGTAACAAGCAAGCAGAGGAAGCTGTCCATGCTGTGGATTCTCTGACCTCTTTTTATTGAGCATGCAGATGGGGAACAGAATCAGAGTCTCAACAGGAAGCAGAGGAAGGCTCAGATCCAGGGAAGAGGAAGGAGCCTTCAGATGCAAAATTAGGAGTAGAAATAAAATAGATTTGTGTATGATTTATAAACTATGCACAGAAACTACATGATCAATGTGAGGAAAGGAGGGAACCTTTCACAGGTGTGATTTTATGATAAGACTACTAGATCTGCTTGAGCACAACAAGCAACATGAGCAGTGAGACAAGTCGGGTTTCAAACATACCCATGACATGCTGACTTAACTTCCTTGAAGTGATGTATTTTCTCTTGAATGAGGATGTTGATGTGGACATAACAAAGTTAAATATAATAATAAATCTATGCGTTGTCAGTTTGGAAGAGAGAGAGACAGATGCAGAGTTTTTGTAATCAGTTTAATATTTAGGAGGGGTAGGAGAAAAAAAATCCCAGAAGACATACAGTATATTGATAAAACAAAAAAATCCAAAACTCAACTGTGAAGGCATAGCAGCCCCCAGAGAACAGAAACCAGAGTTATCTTGTAATTAATCTTCCAAAAGGCAGTGTATGTATGTTTTGTTTACCTTTATGGGGTAAGTATGGACAATATTGTGAAGTTTCTTGCAGAGCAGAAACAAAACATCAGCAAAATTTAATCACTTAATCCAATACTAAGTAAAATAGAATAACACAGAAATGTGACCTTTTCTTTCATCCCAAAAACCCTGTGACCATTGGTGATGTCACGTTAAGAACACATTCTACAGTGTAAAACATGGTTGGCCTGGCCAATAAAACGATAGCTATATGTGATCAATAGATGATTGATGGCTTACTTTAATGAAAGCACATAATGAATGTGTAAAGTTCAGGTGCATCAACGAACCTAAAGGGAGCTCCATCCTTTGCTCTACAGCAGCCTGTCCTATCCCTCCATCATGCAATGTGCTGATAGGAGATAGGCACACAGTGAATCAATTGAAAGGTTTGTTTTTTTAGTTGCACTATCAACACAAAAGATAGACTGTAAACTGAGAAAAATGAATGCAGACAATGATAGTGAATTGTTAAAGGACAAGTAAGTTCACTTGTATTAAAATAGGTCTCTAATAAATGTCAGTAATTATCAATTTTGGCTGAAGTTAAGCATTTATCGTAGGTTTTTCAGCTAAGTCGGGCCTAAACAATACATCCTTCTGAAATACCTTATTGATACACTGGTTCCAAATGTTGATATTTCTATTAAAACAGCTGGCACTATGATATGACTCTGTGGTGCTAAGCTAATACACTTTGCTCCATGTCATTTCATCTTACTTGTCAAATTTGATGAAGAAGACACAACAATGCAGAAAATATTTAGATACCATATTTCGCTTTTTGGCCTTTTTAGGGGCCCGTTTTCTTCTTTGGCTACACAGATATTGTCATGTATTGCAGATGAGTCAGTCAGTGTAGAAATGCTGCATCACTCTGCGATCATCATCGGAAAGTATTTGATTGAATCCTGGTGTGTTTTACTTCACAGTTCTCACCCCTAATCGCTGTCTTTGTGGTTGATGAATCCATAACATAGAAATGAGAATCAGCAGCAGAAAGATGTGTAACAATGTTGATAAATTGTATAATTTCAGAGTGTTCAGTTCAGTCCCGCCCATTCTGATTAAGCAATGGCAGTTAAGAGGGTCTGGGCCAACCTGATTATAGAACAGGAAGTCAGAGAAGGGAGAGGTCCCCAACTGCAGACCCTCGCACACACTGCTGCACATGATAAAGTCAGAAAGCGCAAGCAACCATAACAACAATGCCATCACACTTGTTTACTAACTGTCAATAACTGACATAACGCAACAAACAAAACTGCTGCTTGGGATACAAGGTAGGCTTGCCGTTGATTTCCTTTATTTCTGTTGTGAATATTAATATTGAGCTTTGCTTAAGTCTTAGTGTGGAGTTTAATGTTGGAATAGTAAGTTGATGGTGCAGAATAGCTGGAAAGCTTTTACTAGCTGTAGGTGGACAAATCAAAAGCGGACATTTCTCTGCAGTTGCCCATTTATTCACCAAACTGTTTTGCCGTTTGTTATGAATTCCCTCTGTGTCCCGAGAACAGTTACAATATTGCTTCACCTTAGAAAAAGCAGAACTTTGTATCTATTAAAAGACATTTTACCAGGATATGAATTTGTGCTTCCTGGGTTTAATTTACTTTGAAAGTGACTGTGAACTAACAGGATTATTAGCATTCATTAAGCTATACACAGCACACTGTGCTCTCTGTCTTCAATTGACTCAGAAAATAACCAGAGGAGGTGAAAACACACAGCACTGTCCTCAAAGCAGATACTTTGCTCAGTAGTTTCACATTTTTAAACTAATCATTAAAAATAGAATCTCTACACATGGGTGACAAATTAATGGAAAAGCCTGAATAAATGAGTGTGGAAACATAAGGAATGCAGACCTAAAAACATCTGGAATTACTTTTTGCTTGAGCTGAATTCATTATGGATATTGTATGTTTGGATCAGCTCAGGAAGCGGCAGTTCACCTCAGGTCGAGCCTGTGTTTATAGCTGCAGCATTTGATTATTTCAGTAATTAGTAAATCATATAATATTGTCAAATAAAACACTTAGAGTTTCAAGTACATTTGCACTGATCAATATCTTGTGTCAAATATAGAAAATATAATTAGGATAAAAGAATAGACTGCCGAAAGAAACTGCAGAACGGTGGTGCATCACATGGCTCAGACTTAGAATATAATGCAAGTTATTTCCCCCAAATGACTCACTCACGCATGCGCAAACTATTAGTAGACCCAATAATTAATTGAGGTTAGCTTAGTTTAGTTTAGATTTTATTTGGCAGGGACAGCACACATTAATAAACATGTGCACATGGACTATATGTAGACATAACAGGTATCAGATAGGTATGACAGCACAGCACACATGTTAACAGACACAGTAGCACATGCATTTCCAGTTATATATGACAGCACATGCATTAATAGAAGTAGTAGCACATACATTGCCAGACATGTACAAGCATTAGCACATACAGAAGTGGAGGTACAACACAAGCAAAGCAAGCAGGCAGATAGACATGCTTAGGATTGTGGGGGGGCTGTTGTGTTCACGTGTAGTTGTTTCTTATCCATGTTTTAATAGAGTGTTTGAAGGACCTGAGTGGTCCGATTTTACGAATGTGTGTGTGGGTATGGAGCTCCAGGTCTTTGCAGCTCTCACTAAAAGCTGACTGGCTAAATGTCCATCCATTTTCTTCTGCCTATCCTGTTAAGGGTTGCAGGGGGACTGGAGCCTATCCCAGTGGCTTTCGGGCGAAGGCAGTGTTACTCCTTGGAAAAGTCTCCAGTCCATTGCAGGGCCAACATATATAGACAGACAACCATTCACACTCACAGCCATGCCTACGGTCAATTTAGAGTATCAATCAGCCTAGTCCCCATTTGCATGTCTTTGGATTGTGGGAGGAAGCCAGAGTACCTGGAGAGAACCCACGCAGGCACAGGGAGACATGCAAACTCCACACAGAAAGATCCCGTGCCCGAGCCGGGTCTCAAACCTGGAACCTTCTTGCTGTGTGGCGACAGTGCTGACCACTGCACCACTGTGCTGCGTGGCTAAACATGCTTTTCGTTAAAGGAATGACAAAATCACTGGCAATAACAGATCTGGTAAATCTGCTGCTGTGAGTAAAAAAAATCAGAGTGGTGGTGGGGTCGGACCATGGAGTATTTTGTAGACCAGACAGGCATTCATTAGCTTAGTGATGTCCCACCTTAACAGGGCATGCTTGGCTAGAATGTTGCAGTGGTAGTAGCGGACAGGTTTCTGGTCTTGAACTTTCAGTGCTTGTTTGTAAACTGACTGTATTGGATCCAGGGTTGTTTTGCAGGCTGGGGACCAACTGGTAAGGCAGTAGGTGAGATGTGACATGAATGAATGAGTGAATGTTCCCCCAAGGCCTCTTCATTACCACTGATGTGAGCTAGCTTGCATGTGTTGTCTTTTGCTCGTCAAGCTAGACCACAAATGAACACATCTGTCAGTTTCACAAGGTGATGACACTTGCTATGAGACCAATGTTTCCTCACCCCAAAAACACAAATCATATGGGGTTTTTGTAGAAAATTAGCCTGGTGTTAAGCCCCTTCCCTAGCTTTGTATTACTGTGGTGATCCAGTGTCACATAGCCTTGATTGTACATAGTTTGCTGTGAATACCCCTTTATGTTTTATTTGTGGATATTCTCAGTCATCCAGGGCATCGTAATTCTCAAACATAATCAATTTTTGGCAACTGGACACTCCCTCTTTGGTGTATTTTTATTATTTTAGTGGCATGAACAGCGCAGAAATATGTTCTCCAGGTCTCTGGGAATCATTTGTGACCCAACAGCTATTTTAATAATCACATTTTATATTTTTTTTATCCACTCATTGTTACAACCCTACATGGATTGCCTGTATTTACAATGATGCCATCTCAAGGGAACAAATTGTATTAACTTGAAGGTTGCAGACTTGGTAGAACTGGTTGGCAAATAACCACCATCCAGGATGCTGAACATCAGGGATGCACATCTTTCATGGAAGTCCCCTTTCACTCCAGCAGGCGGAGGGCGGATGACGTTGGCTCCACAGCATCACTTAGCCAAAGGCCATGCACTTTTACTTCTACGTTAGCTGCCCTCTCTGGTGCTCAAGGATGTAAAAATAGCTGTTTAGCAAGAATCCCAGTCATGTCTCGCAAACAAAGACTGATTTATACAAGTTGTGGCACCAAGTATAGAGGAGCTTTTGTGCCCCCCCCCCCCTCCTTCTGCAGACCTCGTCACCAAAGCCATGAGCGCCAAAACCTCTGACGCTCTTGGCACTCTTTTCTTAGAACAGCCTTTGTTCAGCACTGTTCTAGAGTCCTGATAGTGAGGCTTAGGGAAGCACTGTGGTGGACAAGATTGCATATTTGTTTATGGCATTTATGTCAGATTGCAGTGTCATGGAAATATTTTTGCTAGATTTGTTGCTATTCTGCGTCAGCAACTGAAAATATTTTGTATTCAGGCATTTTTTAGATGCCATGCCCAAGGTATTTGCTAATTGCACTCATCCCAAGGTATTTGCCCAAATACTAGATATCACGTACTCTCTCTGAAATGTATTCTTTATTACCTCTCCAGACCCTCTAAACATCCCGAAACAATAATCAAACTTAAAAAATACTTTGGCAAAATAACGGAAAGATGAGTCGCACTCAGAATTTGAGAATTCTGTAGAAACAAGGTTTTGTCGGATAGTCGTGCAAATGTGCTGAGATTTAGAGAAAGCTTTAGAGTTTACGGTTTGCTATATTTAAATTATTACGAAATCTTTTCAAGCAGTTTGCATTGAAGCTATGCAACAAAGGTTTAGATTAAAGGGTTCCCTTATGTTGGAATGAGTGATGACATATATGTTTTACAAAATTTATATTTTTCCATATGAGCGCTGAGTAATTCAACAGCTCCTCAGGCCTCATTTACATATTTCTTGCCTCATTCGGTGAGATATTTTTTGTCTTCAAATGAGACTACCCCGTAGTGTACACAGATCAACGCTGACACAGTGGTTGCTGTTAGGTTTAATTTCCTGCTTGGCAGAGATACGCAGCATGAAGTTAATGTAAGATTTTGTTAATATGAACTGGTGCTATGAGATGGTTTGTTTTCTTTATGGCCATAAAATGTTATCTGAGGTTGATTTCTAGCAGATTACAATAAATCATTCTAATTTGTTTTGCTATCAACCAAATATTGACCTTTTCTACTCACCCTGTTCCTCATCTCACCCTTGTTTTATCCCTTACACTGAGTTTTTGTGAGGAACACTGTCAGTCATCCTAGTAAGGATGAGTCAGTGCAGCTGGGGTGCAGGTCATTTACCCACATCCCACTCAGACGGGACAGATGGCTTGGCCACTCGCATGCTTGTAAGTGCTAACTGTGCTTCTAGAGTCTCTAAGCTAAGCTAATGCTAAAGGATGAGCTGGAGAACACTCAGCGAATGTGATGAAATGGTGTGAATTGATGTGCAAGTTGAAAATCTGCTAAAGCAATTGTCAGACTTATCTCAGAGGACTACCCTGATCGCATAATGCAAAAAAACAAAAAAAAAACCAAAAACCTTTTCAGCATGTGCCTCTATTTTCTCTGACTGTCACACATGAAGCGGTCATAACAATGATTCCGCTCCTACTTTCAATAAAACGACCAACATCTGTGGCATAAGACAGAACAGGCCGCCATGTCCTGAGGAGACGGTCTAATGTCTAATGCCCTAACTGCAGCTGATTCAGAAATAAAGAAACCCACAGACCTGTCTATCATCACCCATTAGAGATATGGAGGATGAGTTTAAGTATGCAATTTAAGAGCCTGTTATGACCAACATACTGTCATTAGCAGTTAGTGCACTTAAAGGCTTTTTAGGCTGCATTAAGCTATTTAAAATGCACAATGAGGCTTTTTAAGAGCAGTGAAACAGGAGTCTGTAGAGCTGCAGGGATATTGTCAGAATGGCTTACTAGTAACGAGTGTCACAAATTTTAACTAACAAATTAGATAAAATTCCTTTTTATAGAGCCCCATGATTGGAAGTACTTATCTGTTCGCCAAAGCTTATCTGAACAGCCCCCCAAAAGCTTTTCTGATAGCAACAATACGACCAGCTCTGCTGATGTTTGTTTGGGATGCCTCTGCTTGTAATGTGACTCTCGAACCCTCCCCTCCTCTATCACCCTCATAGTCAGACCCTCAATGCCCTCTCTGTCTGGCCCCCATAGGCAGTAGGAAGTGGGTGGGTGAATGGAGGGTGTCTTCCTGTGTCTAACCCTATCAGAAGACACCAGGACACTGAGGGGTTGATTGAGAGGTGGCTGCCAAGGACAGCTGCCATGCAAGGGGAGCCCTCCCCAGTCATGTATCGTCCCATGCTGTCCCATTCCCAACCCTGGGACTAACTCTAGACTTCTCCAAAGTGAACTGGGCTCTGATGGTTGAGTGAGCTGAAAGGTTCTGCATTGGTCAGCATATTAAGAAAAGGTGGAATGGATGTTAATGTATCCTACAGTCATCAAGTAAAGCAATGTGGCCTGGACCAATTAGGATTAAGCTCTTGGAGTAGAGACCACTTCTTCTTCTTCAAGGATTCTTAACAGGAGGTATGTTATCAAGATAACTCAGGTGTTTCAGAGACATCATCAAATCAGATTGTTCCAATTTGTTTTTTGGAATTAGATTCTGTCATACACTGTATATTGATGAAATCTAGGTACTTGATAATTGACTCTGACCTGTAACTCGATTCCATTAAAACTAGAGTCACTGTTGTCTTGATTGGGTCAAGAGAAGCTCAGTCATTGTAACAGATAGCAATGATTCTTATGGAATAAGAAAACGTTTTTCTGTTGCTGCACTTCTGATGATTTGATCCATTTTAGCTGATGCCTGATACCAAATCTGATTTACTGTAGATGATGTTGATGTCACTTTGAAATAACTATTTCAGCCTACTAAATCAAACAACAGATAATTAAGAAGCTTTTGAGTGCTGGAGAATCTTTCAAAAATAAACGATATATTCCATTTTGAAGAAAAAATAAAACTGTGACTTTAAATGTGACCCGATCAGCCAGAGGGAAGACGCATCACACTGGTGTCTGTACTGGTTGTAAAAAGAACTACTCAGAAACACTGGTGCACACATGTCACATCTGCATCATTTATGTTTGCACAATGTCACATCTGCTTCATCTAGATCTGCACAATGCCACGTCTGCTTCATCTAGATCTGCACAATGCCACGTCTGCTTCATCTAGATCTGCACAATGTCACGTCTGCTTCATCTAGATCAGCACAATGCCACGTCTGCTTCATCTAGATCTGCACAATGCCGCGTCTGCTTCATCTAGATCTGCACACATATCACACCTGCAATATTCATATGGAATTAGACAGTAAAGTATATAATCCCTTGGTGAAAACAAGGATCCGCTCATCAAAGTAATTACACTTCCTTGCTTGGGCCAACAGTGCTGCACTTATTTGTTGTGTGTGTGTATACCAAACCTAAAGGTCATACTGGAATTTTTCATTGGAAATACATTGCACATATATTCTGGGATCTGGACTTCAATCCCTGTCTTTTGTCAGAATTGAACTTGTTGATTACTCCAACATTTCCCATACATTTTAAAAGGAACTTTGCCCTGATACTGTTAAGCTGTTTTGTAAAACACTTGCCTCCTGTCCCCTTACCCAGTTGTCAACCCTCTTACCCTGGGCGGGCCTGGCCAGGTGTAACCTAATCTCTTGGTCCCTCTGTCCCCTACGCGGTAACTTGACCCGAGATTTCTTTGTCATGTACTAGAGTGAGATGTTCCCTCTCCACACCCACCGCCTTTGTCTAACCTCCACACCAAATACATATTATTTTTGCACTGTCATTTTAGCTGCACATTTATGCTTGTTATTTAAGAATGCCGGTTTAATGGGTTGAAGCTCGACTTGGACTTTGTGGGGTGTAACTGGTTATATAATACAGGCCTTTTGAGCTGCAGTGTGTGAAACATGCTATATGTGTGTGTGTGTGTGTGCAACATGTTAGTGTGGGAGGCAGAAGTTGTGTTGGTTATCTTTGAGTGTAGCAGTTTGTGTTATTATTGTTTTGGCCATGTGATTCCTGTATGTCAGTGTGCCTTCAGTTTAAAATCCAGAGGGGTTGTAGGACTTGTTGCTTCATCCTGTTTGTGAAGGGAAAGGTCTGATGCTCCTCACGCTGTCTCAGTCTGAGGCTTGGCCCTCTCACAAAGGAGACCCTGTGGATCAAAAAACAAGGCTGCAGCATTGTTAATATGGGTCAATATCTTATCCCAGAATGTCAACAACAAAGCTTTAATTTGCATTCCTCACGCTCTGCTAGTATGCTTCCTGATCTCTCTGATCTCAGTCATGGCTGTTTGTCTACTGGGTTGGCAGCTTTGGGAAAATTTCTGGTCTTCAGTTGATCATTGGATTGTTCAAGTTTTCCATTTTTTCTACTATTACGCCATATCGTTTGTGAAACATTCAGTACTTGATGATGACGAATACTTGATTTAGACGATTTTGCCTTGGCTTTAAACTAAACATTTTGGATTTGTTATCAAATGAAATCCAGATATTCCTGTGACAATTCTTCCTCATACTTTGTGGAGAGCCTAATTTAGGCCTTAAAACAAAAACATCCATCCCAGCTGCCATGACTCAGCAAGATCAAGAGTTCATGACCTCTTTGAGTCTGCACTTGCATGTTGGGAATGTTTTCCAAACCAAACTACAAATATCATGAAGAAGAAAACACTCTAGAAGCAGGAATATAGTATCAGTGGAGCATCAAAATTGCTCTCACATCTGTGCTATATTTAAAAGGATGTGGAGCATTGTTATTGCTATTTTTTGCCAACCTATGCTGGCACAGTGTGGTTTTTAATGTTTGCCAAATATCAATTAAGAAGGTATACAGCTAGTCTTTCATTTGTCTTCCAAATATTATACATATTGTTCTTATATATAAGGATTTAATACAAATATGCCCCTTATTCTTTGTTTGTTTTTGTCTGTTTGTCCTGTCTCAAATTTGACCTCTGTTGTCTGTTCTTTGGTGTCTTATTCTAACAGACAACAAATGTCATTTAGAAGAAAAGACCTAATTGCCCGTTTCTCTTTATAGATTTGGTTATTCACCCCAATCAGGGTGCAAGACCGAACTATGTGGCTTTTGTTCTGGTTGTTCCAGACACATATTTCTGGTTTCAGGCCTCTTCCCTCTGGCTCTCTGAGTATTCTTCAGTGAGGGCAGTGCAGCTGGTGGTGAAGTCACACAGAGACACAATCTAGGCTAGGACATATTGGCTTAACTGGAAAAATAAAGCATTTGGTCAACCTGTGGTCAGTAGGGAATGGAGCAGTCATTGTGAGAGCACACATCTAACCTTTGGCCTCATTTCTGTGCTCACCCTGCAGGCATGGAAGAAGCGGTGGTTTGTTCTTCGCAGTGGCCGTCTGACAGGCGACCCAGACGTGTTGGAGTACTACAAGAATGACCATGCCAAGAAACCTATCCGCGTGATTGATTTGAACTTGTGTGAGCAGGTATGGTTGTTTTTCCTTATCAGCATGTGATTTGAGGCACCAGTCCCTACATAGGTCATAGCCCTACATTTGAGATGTTTCAAGTGAGGATCACATTCAAATCCCAGATGTAAGTCTCTCAAAAAGTTTCCAAGATACAATTTTGGAAAGCCAGACAAGTTGTTTGACAATAGTGGCAAGCGTTTTGGAGATATTATTGTAATGCTGAAGTTTTACTGTCTTTTTTCCTTAAGAAAAACTATGCTTTGGATTTATTACTGAAAACTACATAAACTGGAGCTAGTTTTTAAATGAAGAAGCATTTTTGGGGGGGATGCACCAGTTGTACTGTACTCCAGAATCTGTTTGTAAATATTGTGCTATATTTAGCTAAGTCCTACTCCCCCAGGTGGATGCTGGGCTGACGTTCAACAAAAAGGACTTGGAGCACAGCTTCATATTCGACATCAAGACCATCGACCGTGTCTTTTACCTGGTGGCTGACACTGAAGAGGAGATGAATAAGTGGGTTCGCTACATCTGCGACATCTGTGGTTTCAACCCCACTGATGACGGTAAGAACTTAGTAGTGTAGTAAATCAATTCTGCGTTAACCTGTAAAGGGGCATCTCAGATACTTTCAGTTTTTTTATTCTGCTGTTGACAGGTTTAATTATCACTTTTCACATATGAACACTGTCATATATTGAAGAAAATTTGCTTTGATGAACTTCATTGGGTAAAAGGATGATTAATTGTTAACCTCTGGCTCAAACCTTTGAAAGGGGGAGACGTGGGTAGCATTTCTGCAGTGACCATAACTGACAAAGATATTGTTATGCTTCTTAAGGCCATTGTGACCATTTAAGTGTTCAAAAGCATGTTGAAAATTAACTGCTGGAGCACTGGATACTCCTAACAAATACAGACTTAACAGTTGCCCGACCAGAACTTGCACACAGGCCAATAATCCCTCTTTTGATGGCATTGTTGTGCTTCTCATATATCTGTCTTTCTCTGCAAAGAAGTTAGGTAAACCAGCTGGATGTGCCAGAAGGCCACTGTTCAGTTTAGTTTTCAGCCAAGGTCCAATGATCCATGTGTTGGTCCATGTGTTGTGTTGAGGCTCATGTTACCCACGTTCATAGTAGTGGATAATCAAAGCATTGTGTGACTGTTGGTCTCGCTGCCCCTCTTTCGTTCATTCCCTCTTGTCTCATTCTCTTGTTTCAGTTCTTGTTTTCCTTGCTGTGTTCAGTTGCAAACTGTACTTTTTGCATCTCAGTGTTGGATCCCTACTGTCCCTCCCCCACCTCAGCTAAATATGTAAGCATTTTAATGTGATTCGAATTGGTCCAATCGTTGCAGCACTTATCTGACATTTATGTCACCAAGATTATTGTAGGAGAAAAATCTGCTTTCCAAACCTGGCAGCTGAGTCACTTGCTGCTCCAAGGTTGTCCTCTTCGCAGTATTGTGACTGTACCTCCACCTTTGTTGCGTAGACTGTGTTGTAGGGCGAGCCCGATGACAACATTCATTGCACTTATGCTTCAGAATTATTGAAACTGGCAGTTAAAACCCCTGATGTGAAATAGCAGAGTACAACCATTTGAAAAGAGACAAATACTCAGATAGTGCTCCTCATCATTCCTATGACAAAAGAATGTCCTTGGCTCTCCCTTTTACACTCACTTGCACCTCTCTGCTTGTGAGAACCAACTCCCACTCTGTTGTGTGTGTTACCATGCTAGTGTGGTAGATAACTGGGCAGATATTAAAGGAGGGAACATTAGGAGGGCAGTGGAAAGAAGGCTTTTAGAGACAGTTTCGGGGTATAAATGAGCAAAGGGGATTTTCCCCTTTTCTCTGGTACATCATTAGTCATAGCTTTAACAAACAAATGGAGATAGGAAGCTGGACAAACTAGTTACACTTCGTAAAGGGAGAAATTTGACTTAAGAGGTAGAGAAAGACGTGGCCTTGCATGGGATGTGAAACCATGTCTGTTATGGAAGAGAGTAGGAGGGGAACTGTGAAAAAGGAGAAAAAATAGAAAGATATGGAGTGAAACATGGATATATTTCACCCAGCATACGCATCAGCCATCTTGGCTCTCAGTGCACTACAACAATCAACTCAAGCAGAAGGGTTTGAAGAGGATAAGATATTTGAAAATTGACTGTGTGACAAAGCTGAGACCTTGAGGAAATGCTGTCTGTGAAGGAGTGTGTGGGAACCTGAAGGCAAACACAGTGTTCAGACTGTCCAGGAGGAAAAAAAAAGTTCTGAATTGTGTTCTGTGTATGTGCTGAATATGAAAAGAATGTAGCAAAATATATTTTCATGATGATTTTTTTATTTTTTTATTTAGAGAATTTATATTTGAGAATGCAGCATTATTGGCTGAGCTTGAGATCTTTGGTGCTCAGGGTATTTTGTCGCACAAATATCACACATGGAATTTTGTTGCTAAGAGACAGCTTGAGCCTAAATTGAAGCTGAAGTTTTTGCTAACTTCTGGGTCAGTCAGTCAGCTGGCAAACAAAACTTAGCCTTAGGAATTTCAGTTTGCATTCACTTACTATTGACCACTTCTTGTGATATGCTCTCTACCTAACGAGAGCAGCTCATGCCCGGATTCATGAGGGTTAACCAAGATTTTCAATTTTTTTTGAAAAGTTAGTTAAAATGTGGAAAACCAGAGGTTGAGGAAGTACTGAGAGTCTTTACTTAAGAGAAAGGATAGTTTCCTCTGCCTATAGCAAAATTTGGAAGATGTATAGCAGCTGCACACTGACAGTGTTGTTCACAAGTGAATGCCTCTGTTTCTGACACATTTTACACAATTTTCATGATGCAACAGCTAGCTCCAGCCCCATAATGCTCTAATAGTAAATGAAGAGAGAGTTCAAGCACAAAGTGGGTCTGGAAAAATGGGTCAGTAACTTTGAAGTTGTGGGTCACAAGCAGATTGTTTGCCCCTTCAGACAACCTGCGGCAGAGTCTGCTGTGGCTGGTGTTCGTGGTTCAGTGGTGAGAGAGTAGTTTTGATTATGTATTTTATAGGGTTGTATGAGAAATTTGTCATTAATTACACAACTATTTGTTGTAGCCAGAAGGGACAAGCCAAAGTACTGTAAATCCATGAAGAATAAGTCCAAAACATTTTTGGGTGATCTCAAGTAAATGCATCAGGTTGACTGAAGACAACCGATGAATGAATACTTTACACAGAATACACCAGTCCATGAAGTGGAAACATGAACTTCATCCCAGTACTCAACATAAATTGAGTATCTGTTTGATGTTAATCTAATCTGTGTTGCGTGCTGCAACATTTCCTGTGTTGTGTGTGTGAAATCTCATCTTTTGTTATCAGTTTGGTCACTAGATCACTGTCTAAACCATGGCCACGCTGAGTATGTCAATATGGTCTTAGCTGAGTAAAATGGCACCAAGAAAGTTCTGTTTTTCTCTCAATGTATTCTCAAGAGTATTATATTTTCCTGTGTTGCTAGTGGCGGTGAAATAAGTGGTAGTGTCCCACATCCTTTATAAACAGCTTTGCTGACCGCTGTTGTTTTAGCCTCCATAGTGGTTTGAGGATCACATGGTTAGAACCACTAAAGTAATAACGCATGTAAATATAGTCTTTATTGTTGTGCAGGAAATTTGCTTTTGCAGTCCAAATAATGTAAACATCGGCACCACACCAGATACATAAGCATGGAGGATCCCCCCCCCTACACAGAGTTCAGCATTAATCTTCTTGCTTCTCTCCTCCAGAGGCAGCAAAAGCAGCTCACCAGTCAGCCATCGGAGGCCTGGTGGTGGACACACCTCCCCATCATGCACTGGGTAATATAGTTGGTCCAGCAGCTGCAGCAGTGCTGTCCAGTGTGCCCCCTCCATACCAGCCGGTCAGCGTGCGACACTTGGACTCCCAGTCCAGTTCAGAGGAGCCCCAGGATTACTTATGGCTGGTCAACTGTGAGAGCAAGAAGCCTGAACCCAACAGGTAAGAGTACTTTTTCCTTTGCCTCTATTATCTGTAGGAGTCTCTGTGCTGGAGGGCCATATACCAGGGATGGAAATCAACTTATTCATCCACCTGCCACTGTGGCTGGTGGAGCACAACATGTACCTTTCTGTCTCTCTGTTTTTACACAGCCACTTTTACACATGTGTAACTGCATGTGGAAGAATAAAACAAGATCTATGCCATATTTAAATATGATTATTTAGGTAATGCAATTTTATCTACATACATTTTCTGACTGGTTGAGACCAGTGTTCTTCATTGTGTTGTGTTCTTTTTTTTTTAAACTTTGTGTTTTGTTGTGAGGAATATTATTTTACTGACATTATAGATTTGTTTTTCGTGAGATTCCCATGCATTGTATTGTCTTATCGATTTATTTCAGTCAGTGTTGGACTCAAATCACAGTCTCAGTAGGCGGAGATTTATTAATGCTGAGATGATTGTGTGTTTGTTGCATTGTGCCTTCTAAAAATATTAAAATCATCTTAGATATGTGGTCTTTCGTGATTTCAAAATCAATTACAATTTGAAGTTTGCACCAGACTTTAAATGTGTGAAGTGTTTTTGCTTTGCTTGTAAGTAACTAAAGAGAAAAATGGCTGTGCTAACAATTAAAGAGATCTGTATACTCTACTATGAAGGAGTGAGTTAACAGGACGTTGCAAAATTCAGGGAAATAGAGGACAAGATAAATTTGTCATAAAGCCTTTTCATCCCACTCCTTTTTGGCTGGTATGCTTATTTCCAACCCTGCTATATGTTGTGACAGACTGTGAGCCGCTTCTCTTTTTACACTACAGTTGTCCTTATATGTACGTTTGATCTGTACTGCCCCAATTGTCCTTGTCTCTGCTGTGTGATGTGTAGCTCAGTGCAGCTTCACTCTTCATTGGAGGGAGACCAGGAGTATTTGCTCCTGGAGGAGTGTGAGAGCAGGACTCTTCCTCCACAGGCTTGTCTGTGAGTGGCCAGCCGTTCAGCTGGAACTGCCTGCTTGTTTGGAGTGCTTGATATGTATTAAAAGACTGACCAGAAGCAAGAAACCCCACATACAATCTGCTGTAGATTTGCTTTGCTTCTGTGGATTAATTGTGATTTTAAGGTGTGTGCCCTCCTTTTTAGATCAGACTCAGTGGTACTTCATCTCTGCGCATGTTTAGATTTACTGCAGGAGCAATCGTTTAGCTCAGACCTCCACTCGAAAAAAAATGGATAGCTAGTGGCAACATTTTTGACAAAACTAACAGATCTTTCAACTATGCACGACGCACGATATTGGATTTTATTGCTCATATTTGATATTCAAATAATTTGTAAGTTATTTTGCCATTATTTACAGATGTTGATAACAGTTTATATGACCAACATTTTGTACATACTGAAAAACATATGTAAACAAGATGAATTTGAAAAAGTCATGTAATTGTGTCTTTGAATCATATTTACCACATTGTTTCCTCATCATTTGCTGTTTTTAACAACTCAGAAGATATAGAACACTCATTGTTCTGATATAGATATGTGAAAAAATGACCAATATCTACCTGTAGCGAAGGCGTGTTGTTTAGGGAATATATCCAAATACAGGACAGAGCCTCTAGTTTAGACAGAAAGTACTTTATTTAGATTAATCTTTATCCAGCCTCAGTGGGTGCAGATGGCTGCTTTGGTGGCTTTAGCTGTAGAGGATGGAGGTGGCTGCTGCAGTTGTCCGAGCTCTGCAGGCTTTTACTAGTTCTTCTGCTACGCACTGCTGCTACTTTACCTGTTTTTGTCCGATATGCACAGCAGCGCCTCCTAGAGGATAATGGTAGAAACATGACTCGACAGAAAATCTTGTCAGTGGCTTGGAAAGAGTTAAAACGACTACAGCTCGCAAACAATATTGCTAGGACTTAAGTAGAGGTCTTCACATCTTCAATAAATGTCGTAAAATAATCTTATTTCAGTGTTTGATTCATAGAAATAATAATAATAATAATACTACTACTAATAATAATACTTTAAAAAACAACAACAAAAAAAACCCTTCTGGTTTTGCACCTGCAGTATTTTCATTGTATAGCAAACTAGAGTTTCTAAAAAAAAAAATCTTAGATCAGTGTCAAACACAGACACCAGACTCATGGCTCCCTGTGAAGACCTCTATGACGGTGTGGGTAACTTGTATATTGTTTTTAATTGTATTTTTTTCATTTATTGTCTATTTTGCTTGTGTGTTCTCTTTTTAGAGCTCATGCTGAGTGTTCCAAGTCTACCTCCTCAGAGACAGACCTGAATGACAACCTCCCTTCTCACCGCACACCCACATCATCCACCTCCTCGGCTAAACACACCTCACAAAATGGCTTCTTCCCTCAGCACCAGGCGCCGGCCTCAGCTTCTTCTATTTACGACTCACCGCCATCACGTGGTGCTTCACTCTTAACTGACAATGGCCTCTACCACCTCCCTCGAAGCTACTCTCAGGACACTGTGCTGCTCCCTAAATCAGCCTCCTCCCCTTCGGCCCACCCGGACAGTGGTGATACCTCTGAGCTCTATGTTTTCAACACACCATCACGGAAGCCCTCCATGGAGACACAGATGCGCAACCTTTCCATCAGTTACGATATTCCACCTACACCCGGAGCAAACTCTACCTACCAGGTTCCTCGCACATTGTCATCCTCAACAGGGGTGGGAGGCTCAGAGGGTGGGGGAGATGTAGTGCCCCCTCCCAGACCACCTAAGCCTTCGCTCAGTTCCACCTCAGGACCCCCTCCACCCCCTGCAGAGCGCTCACCTACGGACACTTACTGTGTGCCTCGCTCAGTCTCAGAGACAGACGGAAACTACTGTGTTCCCACTGGCGCTGGGAATAAGGCATTACGAAGCAACACGATCGGCACTGTGGACTGTTCACGTCTCCGCAAAGGTTTGTGCCACGTAGAGTCTCTTTCTGTTATTGTCTCCTATTTCTTCTTTCTGCTACACTTCAGATTTTGCTGTCAAAATTATAATTACTTGTCCTGTTTAGACGATTGCATGTGATATGGTCTTTAACTATTCAAAACCAAACACAGTTGCACAGTCACAAATCCATCTTCCTCCAGATTTTTCCTGCTTTCATGCTGAAACTTGTTTCACTTTTTTGTAATGGATGATGAAGTGAAGCTTTTTGCAGACTTTCTTTCAGTTGCAAACCTTATTTTCACTTTTGCTTTTCTGTTTTTGCATAACAAAAATCACCATGACATTCAGACTATGAATGCCCTACAAACAGAGCAGAAAGTTAGACACAAATGTCTTTAAGGTCCAGATGATAGACAGACTTGGCAACCATCTCCACCTGAAACACTTCCAGTTATATATGTGGGTTTCAACACCCACTTCCAACATTTGCATTTACTTCAGAATCATTTTGATATGTTGACAAATTCATATCTTTTACAAATCTCTGGTTCTCTAGTTACCAGTACAGCCAAAATGGACTCTAATCTTGGGAACATTGCAGTCTCTCTACATATGCTGCTCAACATGACACATTTGAAATATGATAATTGTCTGCAATTTATCTTCCAGAGGCAAATCTGATGCATTCGTGCCTCAGTGGCTGTTGTGGATTGTAAAACAACCCTAATGAAATATCAAAACTGTAAAGAATTAATCTGAAATCACTTCATTTACAGAAAGGCTTAAAGTAGAGGGGGAAAAAAAAAACTTTGACATGATGTAAGAAAAAAAAATGGAGTAACACTGGCAGCAACATCAATATTGTAAAGATGGAATTTGTGTCCATATGGCACTTTTCCTTCACTGGTGAGTGCTGGGTTGAAGGGTTTTGCAGTGCTTGGCGTCCCGTTTCCATGACAACAGTGGCTTAACAAATGTTCCATTATTCTGACATGTGTCTTGGCTTCAGCATTGATCTGTGCCCAGAATCTTTATGACAGCCAAGGGGTCCAGATGTTGAAGAACAACCATAAAGAAAATACACTTGCTTAAGTTAATGATTGACACTGCAAAAAGTGTCAGGAATCCATCTGGACACTTCTTTTTTTTTTCTGATGAAATGAATTGCCTCTGTAATTTTGTCTTTTCATGGTCTTCCTTACTTGTCACTTCTCACTTGTCTTCCTCAGCTGAAAATCTGACCTTTATAACCTTTTTTCTAAAATAGCTGGGGTTTTTTGTGCCTGTGGCCATTAACATCTACATCCGTTTCTAATCAAAATGCAGAACACAATAAGGCACTATGTAGCACATCCTATAGATATATAGAGCGGCAAAACTCCGATGGACTGTTAGGGGCCAGCCCTGACTTTTTGGAAAGGACATCAGTCGACATCTAAGCTGGCCAGGTTTGATTGGTCTGTTGGTTGAAGAGAGAAGAATAGAAGCACCCAAACTGCACATGCGACACTGTCAGTCATGGACAGACTCTCACAAGTGTCAGCCAAGTTGCAGAACTGCATTTGTGAATGAAAACCACAAGTGCTCTTCTTTGCACTCCTCTCACACTTACATGTGACACTAAAACTAAAATTTTACCGTAGTTGATCATCTATTCATATCCCCAAGTGACCAGTAGGGGTAGGGCCAGCTGATGCCTCCTGAGAGTAGAAATGCACAGTCACTTGTTGGTGTGTTTCTGAAAGAGAGCGAAGAAGGGACTATGTGGATCAGTGTGCTCCAGCTCTCAAGTGAAATAAGGGTTTACATAATTTAAATAGTAAACAAGAAATAAAAAGAGAAATTCAATATGTGGCAGCTCGCCACTAATGAATCGTATAGAAAAGATCGTATAAGACCGTTGTTACTGAGAAAATAATGAGCCATATCAAAGACGGGCTGTTATGTGTTGAAATAATTCAAGAAATTACTCAGGCCAGTTGTTCTGACAGTTTCAGAGCCATTACTGTTTTCACTGCTGTCATTAACACCATAGTACCATGAGAGCGCCTGAAAAATTAATATTTTAAGGTCTGATTATTTTGGTGGTGTATTTCTCAGTATTGCAGCAGGGTCTCAACAGTGTTGCTTAATATTCTCTCTCAGCCCTGCAATAAAAATCATTACATGCTCCCTAAAGGATATATTTGAATGATTAAATTAATATAATAAACCTTAAGTAATGACTGCTGGTCATTCAGGAAAATACTTTGTTGGGGCAGCCCTGCAAATCATTAATGATTGAAAATGGGACTTGCATTATTGTGTTGGTTTTTATAATTTAGGTTAATACTATGCTTTACAATTACAGATGACATGCATATATATCTTGTTACAGTGGATTTGTGTGTGTTGTACATTTGCTTATTTTATTTGTTGTTGCAGATTTTGCATCCCAGGACTGCTATGACATACCCAGATCATTCCCTTCAGACAAAAGTTGCTCGTTTGACTTCAATGAAAGCTTCAACAGCTACTTTGTAAGTGACTGCAAATATTTGGGAACTGTTTTTCATGAGCACTGTTTTTAACAGAGATCAGATGTTTTTATGCTGCGAGCTGGTAGAACGAAATCTGAACATGGTGGCGGAAACTATCCGTAGTGTATATAATAGTGTTGTTTCTCTCTCTACTGGAGCTTCATTTTACAGTGCAAAGTTTAGTAACTGATGTGACACAATAACCTGACAAAAGATTTCAGGAAACAATTTTGTAACTCTGCTTTTGCTGAAAATTACAATAGAGGCACTAGAGTGATGACTGATGTCTACCACATAAATGGGGAGAGTTATAGATCAGCTCAGTTAAAGATGTTTACACATAAGAGATATCAGTTTATAATTTGCTGTGTTCAGAGGACACATGCAGCATCGTTGAGATGATCCACAATCCTTGAGATTTCTATCATTTAAATATGTTTTTTTGACCAAGCACTCTAATTTTTATGCTTCTTGCTGGCAGCAGCTATGATGGCGTTATGTTTTTGGGTTGTCCAGCATTACATTGGTCTGTCTGCCCCGTTCTCGTTAATACCTCAACGCGATTTCTACAAATAGGCAAAAACATCAACCTGGGCTCAAGAACGATAGCTTTATAATTTGGTGGTCAAAGGTCTGTAACCTCACAATTTTTATGTCAATGACTCCACAAACCGTATGCTGCAAATGTTTAATAGGTTGGATTTAAAAGCCATGACATCTTATAAGCAAAAGGTCAACTTTACTGTGACATCATAATGGCTTGTTCAGCAAAATGTGTACTTCAGCTAAGTGTTTCTTCTTTTATACTTGTAGTTTTGACTTCCATTTGATCACCCTTTGATGTGAAGACTCAAAAAGCCGGTGGTTTACTGTTAGCCTGTTGGATGCAATTTGTTGTTGTTGTTTTTTTTTTTGGTGTTTGAGGGTGTTTGGGAGGACCTAACTTTATGTCTTTGTTTGTGAACATGCAAATATTTCCTTGTGTCCCTCAGAAAAACAAAGGAATGTTGCCAGTGGGTAGCCAGTCCACAGAGGAGATGGACCAGAACTACGTACCCATGAGTGCCAACTCCCCGTCACATCATCACTCGGGCAGTTTGTCAGAGCCCATACACGAAGCCAACTACGTGCCCATGACCCCAAGCACCATGGAGTTCTCCTCCTTGGGAAAGCAAGTTCCCCCACCTGCTCACATGGGCTTTCGCTCTAGTCCCAAAACACCCCCTCGGAGGCCCATGCTCAGTGACTGCCAGCCACCACCTGTGGACCGAAACCTTAAACCTGATCGCAAAGGTGAGGAGATAAAAGCTGTGTGTGCATGTGCAGGTTTACTTGGTTGTGAAATATGCTGTAGGAGAGTTGAGTTGTTGCTGGGTTGTTGCTGGGTTGATGTGTGCTGAAGTTAAATGTTGCTCTGTGTCAAGTAATCCAACAACTGGCCATGCTTTGTCTGACACTCAGCTGCTATTCTCACAGTGCTGCCTCATGGTCGTACTGTCGTCTAACCCTCTGCAAACATTATCCTCGCAAGGTTTTTTTTTTATTTTAGTTGCTGTTATTAATGTAGGAGAACTGTCTTTTCATCTTGTGCACTAATACCACCATTCTCTTGTGTGTTTGTGTGTGTTCTTGATCATCTTATTTCACCTCTTGATGAGTTAGTTTAGTGCTCGCTACATCCTCTTACACCCAACACAGCTCACTCCTTGTCAAAAGCACTTTTGTCCTGAGCTGGAGAGGCCCTGTAGACTGTTTTGGAGAGGGCTGTTCCCTGTGCCACTGAGTGACCGAACTCGGAGTGGTCACCTCTATCCCCTTTGTTTCCTTCATCTGAATGGAGCCCTTTGATGAAAGACCTAATACCAAGGGGGGATTACCATGTGGGCAGATTGAAAGGCTGAGTAAAGTGGTGTAGAGCTAGAGAGAGAGTAGAGAGAGAGAAAGAGTTAAAGAATGACAGGGAATCATTGCAAAGGCAATCCTCTATCAGAGTTTAATCTTCATTGAAGGAAACTTGTTAAGGAGTTTCACATTTCCAAGAGGGGAATCCTCCCATGCACAATATTTATGTTATTGTCGTGACCTTTAAATCAGTTTTCTCCGGATTTGGCAAGTGCTGTCTCTTGGGAGGGGAACCAAAACTCAGTATATGCTCTTTTCTTTGCAATGATTTTGATGTGACTTTGCAGCCTAAAAATAGTTGTCAAAGGATAATTAATCCATATCATTAGATTGCAACCTCATGTTGATAGCTGTCAATGACACTTCTGTCGCTATTTTACTCTAGTTAATACTCTGTGAACATATGAAGTTAGCTAGGTGTGGGGTACTGTCCTTTTTTGCATTTTCATGTTGTTTCGTACCTTTTGCTTTTGTGTTTTCCTGTGTACATGCCATCTTTTATTGCTAACAGTTTTTGTAAGCTTTATTTATTCTGGCACTCTTACTCATGGCATCTCCCTTGACTGTTTTTACCTTGTTGCAAAGCCAAGATTATCTTACTGATTTTCTTGATGCCAGAGGCTATCATGTTTCCAGGTCGATCTGTTAAACAAAATGGAAAAAGCTATTTTTTTAATTGAAATTTGTCTTCAAGGATATCACTTCTAATTTGTTTTGGTTTTGTTCAGAGAAGAGCCAAGTAGAGGAAGGAAGTATTTTCTTGCATAGCCAAGTGTTTCAACCATGTGACATTTTCATCCCTATTTTTTTTATCTTCTTCTGTGTATAGTATGTTACTGATGCATTTTTTCTTTATGTAAAGCATATTATAACTAGTTATTTAAAAGGCATAGTAAAAATATTTTTATAGTGCAGAACAAACCACCAGAAATTAGAATACCTTGAAACATTTGCATTTTGGTTTTTTTACTAGACTGATGAAAGGCATTTTTTTAAATAAATGTCAGTGGCAGATACTTGCATAAGGCTCTTCAACAAAAATGTGCCCTGAAATTACTTATATATTCATACAAATGTTTTCATAAAAACAGAATAAGAACATTTGATTTTTCACACACACGCCCCTCAGCTGAGAGGTTGAGGTGGGTGCGTTGAAAGTGACGACAGGATGCTCTACTTAATGCATGTCTTGCCAGTTTGACAAGCATAAGTACATAAAAAAAGTACATTGATCTGCTTCATCCAAAGTGAGTTGTTGCTGACTAGAATGAGGGCCATCCTCAGATTTTAAAATGTGGCAAATTCTTATTAATGTAGCTGCTGGCTAGACAGCCAAAGAGTTTTTCTTCATTCTTTCTAAACTTCACTCTCCATTTCGGAATCAGGACTAAAGAAGAATTTTCCAACTGTTTCCAGCGTGTCAATGTAGAGAGATTTGAAGCCAGCTAGTTATTTGTATGTGCTCTTCTCCACGTTCCGTGTCTCAGGGTACTCTCTGTGCTTATGGACAGCTCATCATGCATGCACAGCTGTGATGTCAGTCTTTGTGTGGGAAGCCGTGGTGCATGGAGTGAGGTGCATGTTGGGCAGTATGGGTCCGCTGTTGTCATGACGATCATCATCTTGATAACTGTGCTGCACAAAAAAAAAAAAGTGATCTGGATCCACGAGGGTGTCATCCTGTTTAGCAGTCTGTCTTCATCTCTTTTGCTTTGCATGGCAGGGACGTTGTTACAGTAGGGCTCAATTATTGTGATCACCATTTTTTTTATAATAAGAAAAGTCTTCTTTCACCAATCAGGTCAGAGTCCTAAAATAATAAGAGCAAAAGGTGTCGGTTTAGAGCGAACCGACTCTCAAACCGTAGGTGAATTCCCGAGGGGACGACGTAAGGGTAGGTACTCCACACTGAACTGTGTATTTGAAAACCTTCCATTCTTTGACCTGTCCAACTATTTTTCATCTTGACTTTTTGCATGCTTCATGTAGTGTTGTGTTGGATCTTTGTCAGGCCTGTTGACTCTATCTGTCATTTACTGTGTGCAAATCAGAATCAATTACACTTAATGATTTGTGATCCACCTGGGTTTGGGTGTCACCACCTGAATCCAGGCTTGTGATATTACATCCCTGCAGGCGTTGGATGACTGTTTGAGGCATGGTGGATTGCATTTTTCAGTTTTATAGTACTCATACTGCAGTATACCTTTTATAAAAACTACAGTCAATCAAACACCATGACTTACTTACTAACTTCTCTTCCTAAACATTTGTGGTTCTGTGTATTGTTTTGTTTTTGTTCTGGGTTAAACACACAGTGCTTCCAAAACACACATTCAGACATAGCAGCACCAACAGAATTATTATTTCAAAAACAAACTGTGCTGGAAAGTAGCAGAGAGCTTTTCAGGAGGAAATTGAACAGTGATACCATCTAATGAAAGGAGGCCACACATGAGGGACTATAACCTTTTTCCTGCTTGTGTACATGCATACAGGGTCGTCCTAGTCCCCTTGATAGAAGCTTTAGATTATGAGCATTTATAGTGAAGGCCCCGACGAACATTTTACTGTTTTACTGTTACCCATTTTAAATTGAGAAAAAAATGTACATGAACTGCTGGATAGGATTTATTTCTCAATCTTTAATTAGGGCCTGAGCCAGAAGGTACTTCTGGTTTAATTTTATTTTTTTTGGTTAAGACCAAAAATAATGAAACCTAATTATGTTTTACACCCTGCACTTACGGGCTGCATGGTGGTGCAGTGGTTAGCACTGTGGCCTCACAGCAAGAAGGTTCCGGGTTCGAGTCCCGGCTCGGGCACGGGATCTTTCTGTGTGGAGTTTGCATGTTCTCCCCGTGTCTGCGTGGGTTCTCTCCGGGTACTCCGGCTTCCTCCCACAGTCCAAAAACATGCAACTGATTGGATTCTCTAAATTGACCGTAGGTATGAATGTGAGTGTGAATGGTTGTTCGTCTCTCTATGTTGGCCCTGCGATGGACTGGCGACCTGTCCAGGGTGAACCCCGCCTCTCGCCCGTTGACGCTGGGATAGGCTCCAGTCCCCCCGCGACCCTTAATGTGTAGGAATAAGCGGAAGATGACGATGACCCTGCACTTACACCCAGAAACACATTGCTAGTCATGGCGTCATATTAGAATTGAATTTACTGGACAAAACATCCCATCATAAACAAACTGCTGGTTTCCCATCGGTTAGTCATACATATTGCTGTTGTTTGGTGTCGGCCTTGCTCAAGCAGCATCTTACTAGGCTCACCTTGTTTTAGGGAAACCTGCTCCGTTGGAGATCAAACCACTTCCTGAATGGGAGGAGCCCTGCACGCCTGTCCGATCACCTGTCACACGGTCCTTTGCTCGGGAGTAAGTATGCAAATGTTCTGTAACCTTTTTTAATGTCCTAACAACTTCGGGCGTGTTCATACTATTATTCTCTCCACTCAAACATGGTTTTAATTCTGTGTCTGAAGTCACGGTGCAGTTGTTGTCTCCCATTTGTTTAAGGATGATTGGAGCACGTTTTTGGACGGCAGCCTGGAAGTTGGTATTGCTCCCTCAACCAAAAGCCAATGGGATTTTAACATTTAAATTTGGATTATTGCAGAAAATGAGCTCTGTATGATACTTAAATATTTTGTTTAACAAGATAATCTTCAGTGTCTTTTGAAGTGTAAATGCAGTCGCTCGAGGTAAAAAGCTAATTAGGCTGTAAAAGAACCACACAGTGTCATCACAACTACCTTTGGGCTTCCTCGCCTCCTGAGGTGATGACGTTTAATGTCCGCAACAACCAGAAAACATCTTTGTTAACCACTGATCTTATTTCAGGAATTTAAACAACAACAACAAAAAAGCCCCACTGGCTTCAAGACGATGGAACCTGACATCAACAGTGTAACTCATTCCCAGGTTTTAGGACTCACTTCAGTGCCACTCTTATCAATCAAAGTAGAGCTAATCCACCCAGAGATCTTCTGTATGAACACGCCCTTTTGTAGTCAATACAATTAATTAAAGTAGAAGGTACTAACCCTTCATGCATTTCTGTAGTTGATACTATGTGACCATTGTAGTACTGCTCATACCAACAGGTTTGGGATCTACTCTGAATGTATGTTGTAAGCTTGACTTTTCTGGGGGTTTATTTCTATGTGTTGCAGGCACTCTTCAGGCTACAGTGTTTTTATGTGTGTATTACATTTTGTGCCTTCTCTCTATACCTGGGAGTCTGTGTGTAAACATTGTGAATGCTGCTCAGTCCCTCTAGGTTTCCAATGCCAACGAGACCCCCGTCAGTGCATAGCACGGCCTCCAGCACTGACTCCGAGGACAGTGATGAGAATTATGTAGCCATGCTCTCTAATATGAAGAACCAATCAGATGAACCAGTATGTAACACACAACTATCTCCTGACATAAGAAGTTTTATAATCCTTTTTTAAATCGAAGCAACAGCAAAATCTATTTTTGATGTCATGTGATATTTTTACAGTATTTTAAATGACTGTTATATACAAATGCACCATCAATTCAGCTGAAGATTGTGTGGGCTGACACATGTACCAGGGATAAATGCCATGCAAGCTTGAAAGTTGAGCTGTAATTGTTGTTCAGAAAGTATTAAAGTCCCATTTCCAGTACTTGCTCTGCTCCCTCAGTCATTCGCTAGTGTGGACAAATTACTGGTTGCTGCAGACGGACTCCTCGTCTTTCCAACTCTTTTCTTTGCAGTTTTGCTCTCCCTGCTGCTCCACTTTCTTTTATTACTTTTTGCTTCTCGTTTCTCTTGTGCTTCTCAGGAATTATTTTCTCTGAGGATTTCTTGTTATTCTGAAATTGCTACCTCTACTGTTGTCCCTGCATCCCTTTTTGTTCTTTGGGTTGAAATGAAATTGAGATGACGTGTGTTGAAGTCATTCAGAAATGCCCGCTGAAACTATTTGCTTTTACAAATTGTGATCATTTATGCTGGGAGAAGAATAATACAGGATAAATGAACCATACTCTGGGTTAACTTTTCTTCCAACTGAGATGTTGACAGTTTTTTTTTTTTTTTTTTAAAGTTAGAAATTTCCAATTTTTCTTGCTGAAGCATTTTAAACATTTCCAACATTTGCTCTGATACTGTCTGCTGACTTCCCCGTTCTTTCATCACTCATGTTAATTTCTTTCTCCCTAGTCCCTCATTCCTTCACCAGGCTCTGGCTTCATCCATGTTACTTTTTTTCCTCCCTTTTCTTCTTGACCATCTGCTGTTCTCTTCTTACCTTTTGTCACTACTGCCTTTTCACTTTTGTGTAGAGAGGAGTCCTTCTACTGCACTGTCCCCATCACCCCTGTAAAGAGGGAGGTGGAGGAACTTGACACCATAGAGGAGGTGAGCAGGGTTTGCCAGATTAGACATGCATGGCCTGCCCTGTCAGATCACCAAATCATGACAGATTTAGTTGATACTGTAGATTTGGATCCTCAAGTTAAATAAAGAAGACTTTGCTGTGTTGGTATTAGTCCCCAACACCATCCAGCAGCTTTGGCTCAGATATACAGGCAATGATTTTTGGATGCAAGTTATAGTCCATCACTTTCCTTACAGTTCTTGCTCCTGTCACCATCCTAGATCTAATAACTCCACCCTACATGTAGTTAAACATTTAACACTACCTCTAGGTCTAACTGTGTTGTCACAAGAGCATCATTTTTAACTTCTTGTTCTGAAAATGCAGCTCTCTTTTTGGCGATAGAAGAAACAAATAACATTGTCTGTTTATGATGTTTGCTTTTCCAGTGGACAGCTTTGAAAGTACTCCAGTTTTAACATTTTGGTTTTGTGCCCCCATTTTAAGCTTTATGAAAGGAAATTGACAACAGTTAATTGCAGTCTGGTTCCTGTGAGAAATGGGACCAGCTGGAAGAGGTCACTGAAATCTATTACCAAGATAAATGAAAATGACCCTTATCTGAATGGTCTCAAATTTAATTTTTATGTTTCAATTTTGTTAGCCATTTGATTCACTTTGTGATTTAATTTACTGCTAATAGTGTTAATATGCGTAATATTGTTCTTAAATTCTGCAAAAATAATCATGTACAGAGTTCCTTTCACTCTGTGCACGTAAAAATGTTGTTTTGACCCACCAGAGTTGCTATTGCAGTTGTAGGAGTAGAAATCCGCCATTGTGACAACACAGGAGTTTGTTCAAACATGAGCTCGATTTGACTTTAACACCACTTCTGTGTCCTCTTCCTTCAATTAAATGACCCCCCTCTGGCTTCCGTAGAACACGAAGCTTGGCGCACCTATGACTGTGGATGGTGGGAGCAGCCCTATGGTGAAGCCGAAGGGAGACAAACAGGTTGAGTACCTGGATTTGGATCTTGACTCGGGCAAATCTACCCCACCTAGGAAGGTAAGGATTTTTACTCTTCTAACCCCTTGAGTGAAACACACACACACACACACACACACACACACACACACACACACACAGATCATCAACAACGGCTACACTTACATGGATGGTGATATTCTGTCTTAACCCAATTTAGCCAACACTCAGAATTAACACACAGCCATGTAAACAGCATTTTCTGGCTACTTAGGATCATAGTCGGAGGGAGCAATTAAGGGAGCACATTAAGATGTGGAGTATTACAATCATTGACTCATTATTAGATTTTGTCGTAGACATGTTTATGCCTCAAGTTCTACCAGAGTTTTTGCAGCCTTTTGGCCACATTTACAGTAGTCAAGCTGCTTTTCAACACATGCTCCAGTCTCTAGCTCTAAACGACAGGTTCTGCATTTTCTGCAAGAAAACTCTTAAAACTTACTGGTCGCAAGTGATGTAACATGGGCAGGTGTTTTTGGTCATTAGTCAAGCCTTTCTCTGTAGCATTATAGTAGGACTGTGAAAGGAATGCTTCTTGAAAAACCTCATGTAAACACAGTCATATTGCCTTATTTAGAATATTGTAAATAGTCGTACATAACCACTGAGCTATGTGTTCATTTCCTCTCCAGATGAAAAGCAATGGAACTGGCATGGCGGCATCAGATGAGCGTGTTGACTATGTGGTTGTGGACCAGCAACGGACACAAGCCCTTAAGAGCACCAGGGAGGCCTGGAACGGTGGCCGCCAATCCACAGAAACAGACACGCCCTCCAAAGGAGCCAAGTGATTGCATTGTCCCAACCATCCACCCTCCAAACCCCCAAACCACTGGGCCTTTTACACTGTTGTACTGGAAATTCTGGTTTGTGCTTTAGGATGGTCCAGCTGCCGCGTTCCATGTCAACAAGATCCCTAATGAGTAGAGAGGCCAGTGGAGGTCCGTAGCCACGTCTTTAGTTTGCACTGCTGTCGGGCCCAGGACTGTATGTAGTAAGAAGGGGTGTGGGCCAGGAATAAGCTGTATGCAGTGGGAAAGCAGGTGGAACGACTGGACTTGTCTTCAGGCGTAAGCAGACTCGTGAACTCTGAACATTCACTTTCCCCGTTTTGGATTTGTGTTCTGTTTGTCTTTCGATGGACCATGGGCTGATCCAGAGTTAACATTTCCTTACATTTTAATGCTGTGTGTTATTTTGGAGTGGAAGTGAAATCACTTAACACCACCGCAATACTTTGCAACATGTTGCCAGTTAGCATAGCTGGTCAACAGTGTTCATTCTAGCCTGTTCAAGCAGGGTGGAGTTTTCTGTTGGTGCTGATCACAGGTCAGTTTCACAATATCTTAACAGAAGTTACAGTGGACGGCTGAAACTGACCTCGATTCTACCCCGAAGGAAAACTTCATCCTGGATCCCTAAGATAATGCAGTACGACCGAATTTCAAAGAGGATTATGTCTTTTTTTCTTTCAAAGCAATTGCAGTTGAACTTGTTCATTTTTACATGTAACCAAGTGCTCATTTTAAGCTTTGAATTCACTCATGGTTTAATCCACTGAAAATGATTTGATTTCCGTTTACTTTGCAAGTGGATATGCTTCGAACTGTTGCAACGGAAGTGCAAAGTCTGTACAAAAGTGTTATGTATATAGACAGGAAAAGTGTCCTTTATTTGTATGGAATATCCAGCATGTTTGACTCGAAGGTATGTGGATTCTGCAGGGTAGAATCCTGTGCCTGTCTTAGTTGGTATCATGACTTGTGATTAATGAATGCATTACTGTGAGTTTTTAAATAGAGCGTGACAGGTTTTCTATAAGTTATGCAAAGGTATCAAACTTAGAGTAGAGAGAGGGAGAGAAAATCAGGTACTCTTTATGAATGCATACTAATACAACTATCCATTTCTAATTTATTTCTCAAATTATTTCATCAGGTGGATGCCAGGTCCACTTCTAGCTCAGTATTCCTGATCCATACGGATGAACATTTGCTAAAGCCTGTTAGATTGACAAGCATTGGTCAGGTAGTTTCACATTGATATTCCTCATATCCAATCCATTTAGGTTTAATTTATTTCAAAAATTGATCCAGGATACTTTTTTTTTTTTTTAATTAGATGCCTCATATATTGTCAATTTTTATGGACAGAGAAAACTTCTGTGTAGATGTACTAACCTGTGAACTCTCACTTTGACATCCCAAGCATGTGCTATCCTGAGGTAAAAGTCACTGCTGTACATATTTTTTGCCATCGATTAGATTAACATGTATCATTGGAAAAATGTGCCTAAGTCATCTTCATTCTATCTTTCCTTATTGCAGTTTCTTTGTGATATGGACTGCAAAGCAGATGATGCTTTATCTTTTTTAATGAATCTCGACAGAAAATGTAAATTTTAAAAATGGACTAAATAAAATCCAAACTCTTAATGCATGTGTCCTCTTTGTTTTTTTTTTTTTATAAAAATGTGATCTGCTTTGCATTCATGCTGAACAATGAGGCAGGTTAAAAAAAAAACAAGTCTGAGAGTGACCTTAACATTTTTTCATGTAATACTCTGAAAAATTCAAGGTTTAGTGTTAATTTGTTTTAGCCTTTTCAGCAGCCACACGGAAAGAAAAACATTTATACCATTCCTCATGCATACAAATACAGTTTGAGTCCCCATGAGAGGCTTCAACTATTTTTCAAGGTTGTCTTACTCTGATAAACGAGCCAACAACATCGCTCCAATCTGAGCGTTAACAGTTCAGATCAAAATCATCTCCAGTTTGAACGAGATTATTTTACCCCAGCATAAGAAATACATTGCACAACATTAAGTTTGTACTCTCGCAGAACGTTTCCATTGCCATATCACGTGACAGGAAAGAGGTAAGCACACTTCTATATTGGGCTCCGGCTAGCAGACGCACGGCTGCGGCTAATGCTAATTAAGGATAAACGTTGCACCGGATGCAGCGGCAGGTGGAGGTGTTGAAATTAGCTGATTAAAAACAAACAAACAAACATAAGAAAACGTCTTCAAACCAGTGGTGAGTGTTATGAAACCAGCCGCGGGACTGTTCAAATAGCATATATCTTTATCATACGTATGAGAAATACTCCTCTGGTGGTATTAAAAGTCTCCCAGCTTGTTTAACTGTCGGGCTAGCTGTCAGTTGGCCATTAACTGTTGTTCTTATGTTGACTTTACATTGTGCTGCGGGTGACATTTCCGGCACTTGAATTTGATGAAGGATAAGTTTTCTTCACTAAAAACAATACAGGTTAATAGTTAACAACGACGCCATGAAACAGAGTCGTATTTATCTCCACATCCACAATAAATAAGTGAGGAGAAAATGCTGTTGACAGTTTGAAGACCCTCGAACACATTTTTTGAAGGTGTGGAAGTATTAAAGTGAGGTTGGAAACAGTAGTTTGACTGTAAAATACCTCACAAAAAAGACTCAACTCACTTGTAATTTTAGAAGCTTGGTTTCTGTGATAAAATTTAAAACATTTCCAAGACTATACAAGGAGAATGCTTGGTCAAAATATCCTTTTTCCTAAAACTGCAGAAGGAAGAAAGAGGGAGTCAATTTTCCTTTTTTTTTTTTTTTAATTTCTCGTGTTTTACGTGGGCTGACCACTAGATGAAGCTGTTGTTTGAAGAACTATACAGCTCTTCTCTACACAGCCTTCCCCTTTGCCCACACCCCTCCAGTGCAGTCATTTCTCCTGACATCCTCCTGCCTGAGCCTCTGCAGTGCTGTGGCAGCCTACATTTCAGAGAGAACCCCACCACCATGCAGAGAGCTGCAACCCCCCCCCCCAGGTTACTGCAATGAAGCTCAGTCAAGATAAGCATCCTGAAATTCATGAAGTTTTAATCAGAAGCAGTTTTTTTAACTCATCATTTGAATGCCAGCTCATTATTGAACATTTGTAATCAGTGGTTGCATCAGTGGCAGGAGTTTTTAAAAAAAATATATATTTTTTTAAGATGATCCAAGGACTGCCTCTTCTTTTATGAAGTATTCTATGTAACCTTAAGTGTCATACAAATCAGTTTATTCTCCAGTCCATTTGGGTACAGTTCAAGGCATAAATCAGCTGGCAGTAATTAAACCAAAACACAAAATTCCTCCCATTTTAAATGGGAAATGTGAGAAAATATGCTTAATATAAAAGAATACGTCCTGTGTAACATCCCAGGCAAGACATGAATGAGACACACTAGTGCGACGCAAAAAGGCTTTCTGAGGCTCCAAATGTGCACATGATCCAGCGATGTCACATTTCAGTTTGCCGCCATTTTGCAGTGTATGTCCACTTTGTCTCCGAAGCATGAAATGTAGAAATAGAAATGCTTATCGTGAAATTACCTTTCATGATGATTTACTTTGTCCCCGCACATCAAGACAGACAGACATGGTCAAAGGACAGTGAAGAAGCGAGACGCTTGTTTTATTGCAGCCCGGGTGGCTTGTTCTCATTTGACACTCCACATTTTCCATTGTCAGATAACAGAGTATGAATTTGGCTCGTAAATATTCCAGCAGTCATTTCTGAGCCGGCAGGTGAAACCTGTACTTTAGATAACAAAATTTTCCGAAAAGCGACTAAAAATACGAAGTTCATGACAGCTGCAGTGGTGTGAGCTTGGCTGTATTGACATTTAAAATGGACGATGACAGAGAAGGTTCGAGGCAACAAACACTTGTCAACTCAAGTGGAGCCAAAGAGCATCACGCATCTACTGTAAATATATATTATGTGCAAAAATGTTTGAAAAAATACAAACTTCATCACTAATGAGGTTGCTGTTGGGGAGTTGCTTAGCTTTTGGAATAATTTTAGTGAACACGTTTAAACAGCATCATAACTCAGTTGAAAGAAAAACTCTAAATACCATATTCTTATTTAAGTGGCAGTTTCCCCTTGTTAGCCCTCTTACACTTGACTATGGATAATTGAGCAAATAACTAATTTTATTTTTGGAATATTGTTAACAAATGCCTGACTTTTCTCTCCGTATGAGAAGACTCATAATCATGCACCTCCCTCTGTGAGCTTATTATCTTGGATTTGTGTACGTACCTTAAATGGACAGCTTGGATGACCGACCTCACTGTCGTAACTTATCCCATAAATCTGTTGCACATTTATGAGCTATCCTCCATCCTGCGTAAGTCTGTCTCTCATCACAGTGCCTGACTGTAAAATTTAATCACTGTGCAAATAACCTAATTAAAGCCAACGTCATTGTCATATTGGAATATAGGATTATAATTGTTTCGATGACACACAGCAGATGTTTAAAATGTTGTCCTGGGGTTGCTTCAAGCTTTGTTCAAATGGAACTTCCTGTCACTTTTTCTGATGTGCCTGACAGAATGACAGGTAAACATATGGCAGTTGACAGCCAGCTTTTTGCTCATTTCATTTTTATAGAACAAATTTTCAGTATTTATATGAGAAGCTGGTTCCATGTTTGATTGATTGCATTACCGATAATATTCTAATCTCATTTTCATTCTAAACTTGACCTGGAATTTGAACACTGTTTATGCAGGCTTCAGCCAGGACATATCATCAGCCAGTGTAGACCAGAGACGAGACTAGTTGAAACTTGAATCTTCTTGCAATGCACCAATCTGCAACATAGTGATACCGCGTCTGGTGAAACCAACCGAAACTTAAAAGATGTGCACTATCTGGCACCTCCTAAAACAACAAATGGGATGGTACATTTGTTTTGACAGACAAGATTCTGCTGTGAACAAACATGGGATGCCACTGCATGTCAGAGCCAGTTGGAAGAATGGCAAAAATGTCTTCTGCCAAGAAACCGCTAGTGCATCCTCCTGTTGTTGATTGATTGCTGTTATTGAATCTAGTTCTGCAATTACTGCGCTACAGCTGTGTTATTCTGACATTACAGCTTGTTGCTTCCAGATACATTTTCTGTTACTCTGTTTTAATAACAACGTCATCGACTTTGAGAACCAATCAAGAACTACATCACTCCTGGGTGTCAGAAGAGCAGTTAGAAGGTTGGTCCATTACTTTCTGATTCCTCTTGTCAGAAGGGATCCAGAATACAGCTGCAGAACTCAGCTCTTGAAATACAGATGATCTCACCTGGCTAACTGGAACCTGCCAGTTTCCACTGCTACAACTGGTAGAGGTGCTGGATTGTTTGGTGATTTGACAACATGAGTTGCAGGCAGCTCTAGTCGAGTTCAGATCAGCCAGTTCACACTGCTGTAACTTCTTTGCCTTGTGAATCTTTGGTGTAAACATGCTTTTAGACACATATTCCAAATAGTGGTTACTCATGGTCAGTGGTGGCTAAACATTAAAGTTTCCTCTTAGATCTTGATGGATGTACACTGATGTGATAGTAACAGTTTGCCCTCTATTCAAAAAGCTTCATGCTTGTTTTGTTTGAGGAATCCGAATCATCACCTGTGTGTCATTACAGAACCGTGTTTTGTTTGTAGTTAAAATACAACTTGCCCCTGCTCTGTTTTTTAACACATTAGCCTCTGCAGTATATTTGGCAGCATGTGAGTAATGGAGCTACGAGAGTCTCTGGTTTCTGAACAGGGCCAACAGAGTAATTATGAGGCGAGTTGCGAGGCTGTTCCTGGGCAGCAGGTAGCCTGTGAGCTTGATTGCCCGTCCTCTTGGACCTCTGCCTGGACTAATGGGAGCAGACTGCAATGGCCTGGGGTTCGGTCTTTTGGGGCCATGCATAGCTATACATATCCCTGGGCAACTTTGGTGTGTATAATTTTTCCAAGTCATGGGAAGGCGCTGTGTAGAGGATACTTAAATACCAGTGGTGATTTTTGTATGAGAAATTTCAACAGTGCCCTTGTCAAAAGATCCCTACTAATGACAGGCCTGTTTAACACCATTAGTATGAGTAGAAATTCAGCACCGTAAACTTCATTCAGTAGTGCAGATGTGTGCCATGTAAATGGGGAAGACACAGCAAGTGTTGAAAATGAACATTTCTCATGAGACATGTTTGCCCTACCAGGCATAACTGGGCTGGTGGTGCAGTTAATTGATGGGCTTGTGGCAGCAGCTGCTGAATACAGTTTGACCTACAGTACAGCCACTGATATTTATTACTTGAGTAACTATTGATTGCTGGTTATTGGTGTCTGTAGCAGCATGACTCATGAGTTAGAGTGACCGTCTAGTAATATAAGAGTGGCAGGATCGATTTCCAGTGACCGTGTCGCTCCTTGAGCAAGATACTGAACCCCTAATTACTTCTGATGAGTAGCTTGGTGCTGTGTGTGTGTGTGTGTGTGTGTGTGTGTGTGTGTGTGTGTGTGAGAGAGAGAGAGAGAGAGTGAGCGAAAGAGAATTGTAATGAGGCAACATTGTGAAGCTGGAGAAAGAGTGATATATTGAGTCCATTTGTCATTCAATTTTAATACTAAAAGAATAAAATGTCCAAGTTGCTGATCAAGTATTGTTCCAGTTGTAAAACTGCTCTGAGTGGAAGAATGCCAATGTACTTAAATAAAAAAAAAAACAACTATAGAGTTTAGATTAATTACATTCAATCACATTTGGTTAATTGGTTTATATTTTCATGTTACTGAAATTGTTTTGAAGTAACAGATATTTTTAGAAATTTTTTTGTTTTGTTTCTGGAAATGTGATTTGCTTCTCTTTGAGTCTTGTTCATAAATATTGAAAATCTTTCCCATCTTTCTACGCTTAAGCATAAAACATTTAATGAAATTCCTATTAAAAAAGTTTTCATTTTCTTGTGTGTGCTGTCTCGTGGACAAACTGTGCCAGTGATACTGTGTTCAAACAACCAACTTTAGTTTTTGTTACTTACTGACTGAAATTCACTTGCATGTGTGTTCCATGTAAAATTATTAAGGCTGGGTGCTTGTTGTGCAGTACTGTCACCAGATGTGTATTTTTATTTCAAACTTGCGTCGCATCAAACCCCATCAACATACAGCCCTTGTAGTAACAGTTATCGTGCAAACAGTCATTTCCAGATTTAAATCTTCAACTTCCTCGGCATGAACTGAGTGTCTCATCTCTCTTATGGATGTTGGCAAGTATACATTTAGCTTACTTCACCTTTTATTCTGCCAATTTTTCTGTTTGACTGTAATTTGAACTCGGCTTCAACTTACCTGTCTGTCTGAATGAGCCTCCTGCAGCTTGGATGAGCCTGTGATCAAATGCATCTCATTACTGTTCTTCCTGGCAGCTCTGAATTGAGTCATCTGTATTTATGTTTACTGCATCTGTCGCACTGCCTCATCTTCCAATCCTGGCAACAAGTCTGTCATTCTCTGGCAACTCCACCCATGCGGTCACCCTCACATCTTGCCCGCATGCCATCTATCTGTCCACTTGTTTTTCTGTTACCACCTTTTCTCTTGCGTCCCTTTTTTTTAAACCTCTAATCATATTAAGATTGAGGCAATGTCAGAGTGAATCTGAGACAACCTGGAACACAACAATGCTGAGGGAGTCCAGATACTACGTTATTTTTTTAAATTTTTTTTGTCCAGGGAAAAAAAAAATTGAAATTGATTTTTTTTTCCCCAGCTCTTAAGTCAAAATAGTATTGCAGAAATGATAGTAGATAGATAATGCTTTAAAAAGGTAGCGCGAGCGAGCGAGTGGGTGAGTGAGAGAGAGTGAGAATGGACTTTATAGGGAAGTGGGAGATGACAAACTTGCATTTTACAGAGAGTCTAGTGTTTTAAGGAGTGTGAAAAGTAGGTGGCTTTTAAGGATGTGAATTTGGTACTTAGGGTTGTTTTTCTCCGCAGAACAATGACAGACACACATTATCGTAGTTACTGAGCGTTAAGAGCACCACTGGGATGACCTGTTTATTAGGCCAACCCAAAAGTTAGCATTATCATGAGTCCCTTCGCCCAAGAGCCAATGAGATTTTTTATGTTGAGTTGGTAATGAATAGACTAAACAAAAGTTTGTGAGATGAGCTATTTTGTTTTGCTTGAGAATTTTCACAAATGAATACTACTTTTATTTTTTGATATAAATGCCATTGTTAGAGACCAAAAGCCAGCATTATGGTATGAGCAAACTACACTGTGGACACATGAGACATGTTAAATGACTCCAACAACTGTCATTGTTCTTAAGACATAAAAATTCAAAAGTGTGGTATTTTACTGGTGTATTTTATGCCATAGTACAAACTGTGTAATATCCACAGACCTTTTTTCATTTTCAGGCAATAAACTGAAAATCTGAGATGGTGGAATCAGACATTTAACAATTTTGACTTATTTCTTGGTTTTATGACTCATTCCTGTGCCACCTTAACATGTGTGAGAAAAGGCTCTTTGAATATTCAGTCTTAATTAGGCTTAATTTTCCCTGTCAGTGTGATTAAAGTCAAGTACTGCACATGAATAAAGTTTTCCGTGTATTTCAAGATGAAAGCGACCCTCCTGTCCCATGGTGGAGCAGTTGCGTGGTCTCACCTACCTCTGCCCCATCTTTGACATCATACTGTGGATACTGCTTCTTGGCCGCCTGCCAGAGCAGAAGAAGTGAGTGATTTCTAAACTCTCTTTTTCTCTCCCTCTCTCTCTTTCCCCTTGCTCTCTTTTCTCTCACCAAAGCTGCCTCTAATCAGATTTAGTGAGGGCTTGAGGATTGAGCTTTTGTGTGCAACTGCAATGTCATCAGCAGAGATTTGAAGCAGTAAAACCATTACTATATTGGCAAAAAAAAAAAAAAAAAGGTGATTGTGTTTAGAAAGCTGCATTCAATGGGGGATCATAATTTAGCTCATGATTTGTGTCATTTTCCGCTCCACAGTTCCATTGCATTTATTGCACATTGGCACAGGTCCATTAAGTATGCTGGTGATTATTATATTACTGAGGATACACATCTACTGCTCCACATACTAACTTAACACAGCGTTCTATTTTTTAATAGCTTTAGGAAATTGCGTGACAATATTTGATTGATCTTCTCTGATAATCCAGTTTTCCTGGGCGAATGTAAACGTTGCCCACCACTAATAGGCATCAATGTAGATTATCTGCTTCTTAAAGATGGCTCAGAGAGCTCCACTCCAGATGATATATTAATGTTAGCACAGTTTTAATTGATGGGGTGAACAGGGAGCTTATTTGTACATGCCAAGATATCAATCTTTGATTACGCAGCTTCCTGATGATGTTATTTTCGGAGTGCACACTGTGTAGGGGTCCTTGGATCTGCTCTTGGTTGTATATCTGGATATGTTTCTGCCTCTGTCTTCACTTTTTGTTTTGTGGTGTGTCAGCTGTTCATACTCTTACGTGGAGCTGCTTGTCTTACACAGCATCTTGGAGCTCGTCAGCATGTCAGAGTGTCAGCAGGGCTTGTGTCACATTATCGTCAGGAAAAATCTAAGTCAGAATGAATATATTAAGTTATTGAAAAGCCATGTCTGTGGGCTTTATAGACTTGAAGCTCCTGAGAATCAAGTCAGGAGATATATTGTTGTTTCAACCTTGATTTGACCTATGGTCCCATTGGTAATACTGACATTTATAGTCATTGTGCTGCCTCGAGGAAAAAACCCTAATGTATTGACAGTTTAGGTCCTATTTATTTGTTTAACTAAGAAATATAAATCACTGTGAGCATGCCTGGCTCACTGAAACGACACCTCCTCTTGGGAGTTGGTATCCATAATGAACGAAGCTATAATGCACCACAACAGCTCCCACTTAGTTATGTGCTATAGGACATTAATGGTGTGATTAGTTAACAGCACTTTGCAGCGTGCTGAAGAAGCATCATCTGATATGAGCGGCTCTAAGTGTTTCTAAGAGGGAGCCTTTACTGTAATACTTAGTGTATTATAGGCTTTGTCAGTTCCTGTATTCACAAACATTTTTGGAATGTTCACAGAGCTTTTAATTTATAGCCGAAAAGTTATAGTAAGGATTATCAGCATCATTCAATACTATCAAAAAGATGTCTTGTAATTTGAAGAAAAATTTCAATGTCAGAGACAGAAATCTCCAATTTATGATGTTGTTGTTTGTTTTGGTTTAGGAAAAAACACCATCTTACTGAAACATAACAGTAAAGCACATTTTGGTATATTAGTAATATTTCCATGTTATGCAAAACTGTTTTGAGCTGAAATCTGAGGGTAGATATTTGTATCGTAATGTGTAATGTAATTTTTGTTCTGTTTTGTGTTCTTTAATCAGTATTGAAAATAGTCGGAACTGGTAGGGAAGTTGAGGCATTAGTTCATCCATACTTTTGTATGTAGTTGTATGCAGTGTTTTTTAAGAGGAACAAAACAAATGCAGCACTCATTAGTTATAGTGGGCAGTGAAATCGCGTCTGTGACATCTGTGTTCCTTCAAATCTTTATTTTAAGCCCACATACTAAATGGTGCAGTAGGCCTGCAGGCTACATTTTCATAGAATGCCTGAAAGGGAGGATGCTAAAATCAAGGGCTTTTGAAGTATTTCTTATTTGTTCGTTGTGCTTGCTTTTATCATCATACAAATTCAGTCAATGTTGCTTGTTCGTCTTTTTTTTTCTTAACAAAGTGAAAGAGCAATTTAAGTCAAGATTGATGATGCCTCACACATAAAAAGACTGACCCCACTTTCTCTCGACACAGTGAGGCATGCAGCTTCTTCATTACACATTTATACTGGACCGGGATTCTCTATTGGCCTAGACATCTATATCATTATTGAGGCTAAAAAAAGACATTTTTTTTCTCTTAACCCTCTTAAAAGTTTTCCTCCCCTTTAACAGTTTCTCATCTTCCTAAGAGCCAAGATGCTTTACTTTTATCTTAATCAGCTAGTCTCAACTGTGGGGAGAAATTCTGAGAAAACATCACAGTTCTACGAATTTCATCTTCAGGAGCAACTCTTCAGCCCCTTTCACACTGCACCAAAAACGCGGGTGAACACGGGTTTGTTTTGGGCACTCTGAAAGGTTCAGCTCGGCATTTCGACCCGCGTCCATCGACCCTCCCAGCGACCCGAGTGTTTAGCGGCTCGGCTCGGCTCGGCTCTGCTCGCCTGCAGTGTGAAAAAGGCAACCCACGTTGTCTCAGGTTTCACGTGACCTTCCTGTCGCATTCTGATTTAGTCACTGTGCCGCCTGTCAGGCCGTCATTGTGAAAGCCCTGGGAAAAAAATAAGTAAATAAAAAAAATTGGGCTGGGCTGTGCTGTGAGAGCTGCTCACCCATCTCTCAATAAAGTTTTGGCCTCTGCCATAAGATCAGTCTTCCTGTTGATGTCCCCGAGACTCTATTTTTTTTTTCTAACAATTTACATGTGTATGATCTTATGTGAATTAATCTATGCTTGGGAACTCCCACCAGTCGGGAACCCTAACATGAACTGCACAAGCCCGACCGTGTTCATAAACAACTTGTATAGCGATTGTCACACCTTTTTTATCGATCATGGCAGCGCACTGGCAAGCTCATGAAGTCTGTGAACTGCTTGCCATCCGTGGTGAAGAGGAGACCTGGTGGCAGATTTCTGGAACCGTACTGGACACTGTGATATATGGGAACATCACTGGCATTTTGAGACAAGGCACTTTTATGTGTAATGATGACATTGTCAGGGCGATGACGTACGAGAGAGGAAAAAAAACAGGCACGCAGCTGAGACCCGCATCTGCTCAAAGCTTGACCCGCGTGTTTCAGTGTGAAAGGGGTATTTGTAATCTTTGTGAATGTGTTGCTGTCCCTTAACATTCTTTCTTTATTTTGATATTTATAAATGAGAAAAATGTTCACGATTGCTTTCCCCTGCTCAACATTGAAGAGCTCTATGTATTCAGTCTCATGTCACAATTTTGTCTCCAGTAGGAGTTTGAGATCATCATCTGCCTCGTTGAGTTAGGTTATTGATCGCCTCCACAGCAGAGTTTCCTGAATATTCAGTTTCAGCTGTGTTTCATTTAAAAATCTTTCACTTAAACAAGAACGATCTAAACAAGCACACTTAATTAAGGAGAATAATTTAGATTTTTCTTTTTGCTGTGTCATAAAGTTGTGTGTCTTTGGAAGAGCGCTTAGCTTTCAGGAAATGGCTAAAGCTGACACTACCATATACAGTATGTCATGGGATAGTGGAGGTATTGGAGCCAAACACACTTATTTTTATATGCCTGGGGGCCATGTGGTGTATGTGGAAGATCAGCCGTGTGATGGTGTGATAGTCATCAGCCTATCCTACTGTTAGTGAATGATCTATGCAGGGGATGAGCTAAAGAGTCTTAGAGTAACAGAGCACAAATGCCGAGGTCCTGTCAAACAACTGAGAGGTCAGGTGTGTCACCCCCTCATGGCAGGACATCGATGTCCTGGAAGCCAAATAACAAGTCTGTCAGCCCTCTGGTCACATAAAATTGACTTGAACCCTCTACTGCAGGGGTGGGCAATCATGTGCCATGGAGGGCCGTGTGTATGCAGGTTTTCCTTCCAACCAAACACTTGAACAGGTGATTCCACTGATTAACACACCTTCAGCCACAGAAGAGTGTTAATCAATGGAATCACCTGTTCAAGTGTTTGGTTGGAAGGAAAACCTGCATACACACGGCCCTCCATGGCACATGATTGCCCACCCCTGCTCTCCTGCTTGTTTAAACATCACTGAATGTTTTAGGTCGAAGATACTGTTACATCTTTGGACCTGGTACAGATCAGGAGGCACAGGACCACTGGCTCTTCAATGAGAAAACTACAAGAAGAGTTTGGACTTCAAAATGTTAACATTGTTCATAAACCAGCGAGAAACTTCTATTTCTGTTTGGTTTTAACATTCTAATCCTGAGTGCTTGTGAAAGCTTCCTATCTTGTTTTGTCATTTTGTCTTTAAGTTGTCAATGGTATGTTCCATATTTCCATGTGTGCATATATATATTAATATTTAATATTTTGAAACTGTTTGAGAATCTTCTGCTGTGTCAATACCACCAATTCCAGGTGGGGTCCCTTGCTCCAACATAATGTTACCCTTTTTTGTCACGCATCTCATGCCCTCTTATGCTGACTTAGTAAAGATGGTGGTCCATGACGATGGTGCTGTTTGGAGATACTTTGAGATGGACGAACAAGGAAAGGCCGAGGTACACAAGCCAATGTAACTGATGCTCTAGAACAGTACAGAAGAAAGGTGCTAATTCAGCAAAGCAGCTGAAGGACTGACATGCTAATCTCATCAGTGATATTTCACCATCACTGCGTGACTCAACAAGATGGCCCAGTCAACCCAGTGCCATTGATGAGTGCGCTGTCCTCTTGTCATTCTCAAAGCAAAGCCCCCACTAAAAAAAGTGCCACTACAAACCCTGATATGTAGCAGTTATGTACCTGGCTGGTTTGCCATCCCTCCATAAAGCCAAAGATGCAGAGCATGTTTATTGATGAAATATGTCTGGTAAAGGAACACACAAAACTGGAAAAAGACTGTTTTCTGGACAGGTGTATATTTTACCTCTCCTTTTTTCATAAATCTGCTTTTTGTCCCCCATACAATCTATGTAGATGGGATGCTCTGATACATCCAAACATAAAAGTTTTGCCTGGTTACAAGGTTTGCTTCAGCTCAAATTTGAGGAGTATGCTGGTAGTTTGGTTGGACCAAGGTCAGATCATGCTCTCACGACAAAAACTGCACCAGAGTTTGTGTGGAAGTGTATGGAGTCCACGTCTTCAACAAGGTCTTGGTCTGCTTGTTCGGTACACCTTTGGTACACACCCCAGTATGATTAGTGTGTTCACACCTGCCAAAACGAACTGCAGCGAGCTGGAAATGGTCTTTTGGCCCAACATAAAAAACTTTATTGTATTTATCAAAAATCTGTATCTGTGACAGCATTGTATCGAAGTAAGAAATTCCACTGTTGTGGAAAAGTGAGTTTGAAATCTGCTATGCAAATAGATTTCGCCTTTCCTGAAAATAGTATCAGAATGTGTCAGTGTGAACACACGCTGACACAGGCCTGTGAAACACATGTCAGTGGAGTTGCAATCCCTGCGTTTCTTCTCTCCAGTATTCAGCCATTTCATGTTATCGGAATTAGAGTGTGGCGACAAGAGAGGGCTACATTAGTCTGGAGTGCACAAATAAATCACTTTATTGGGTGCATTCTGAAGTTATTGGCTCCTACAAAGAACCGGTTTAACACTTGGCCGGTAAGAAATGCAGTGAAACATCAAGACAGGAATATGTTTAGGGATACACTTTATGTGCCCCATGTTTGGCATGGTGGAATGCCTTTTAAGATTGGAGTCTGTCCAATTGTCAGTGACAACAATGCTGATTTATTGGAGAAGAAGCAAGAGATGCGGGATGGAGGCTGTTTCTTTCTAAAGCTTTCCATTTGGCAAATGATGCTTAGGTGCTCACTTTTCTTTGTTGACATGAGCCTGAAGCACAGCTGCATCTGCACTATCGCAAAGTGGATAACATGACACTTTTGCCCACCTACTCTACAAATAATATAATGCAATCTGTGGATTTTAATGAATATTTATGTGGCTTCCCTCACAAAACTCATGGCACGGCGTATACATTAGCAGTATCAGACGCAAGTTACACAAGGCAAGAACGAATGATCATGGATGAACCCATTTGAGAGAGATGAGTGGTTGGCCTTGTGTGAGCGAATCACTCATCTCAATACAAATTCAGTACTTCCTGCTTCAGTTATACATGCTGATACTTTGGTGTTCACCTTGCATTTATACAAAGAATTCCTCAGCTAAACTGCACTCAACACCAAGAATTTGATGAACGATATCTGCACACAGTATGTTGCTTTAGTGCAAAATACAATCATTCAAGTTTATTCTCTATTTGCTCTTCATAAACTGTATCTAACATCGTTTGTATCTCATACGGGACTATGTTATAGTAAATCACATCATTAATTCTTCAATTGTGGGAACATGAGTATATCATACAGTATGATGTCATATATTGTAAAATGTCTGAGTTGGAAGGCTACGTGCTCCTCAGTGACGTCCGCCGTAATTACGATGACGTTACATTGTAGGATTTTGAAATGTGAGAATTCAGGGGCAATTTGCTGCTCAGCCTGCTTCAAATATAGATCTTCTGCTGGAAACAATATGACTACATCTCTACCAGTATATAACTTTATATCCCCTAATCCATATTTGAAAAATTATGGAAAACCTATTTTAGATAATCACAGAGCGTTTTAACTCTTCATCAGAAGCATGATTCTAGCAAAGAATGCATCAGTTTGTGCATAGTTTATTACGAATGAAGAACCTGTTCCTGTCAGTGGTGGTCCTCCTAGTTTAGTATGGCAGTGATATTTTCCTACTGGTCATTACTGTTTGAACTCCAGACTTCCCTCTGGGACTCTAGATTACTGCTCACAGCTCAAACCAGTTAAACCCTGCCTCCACAGGTTGCATTAAACAACTAATTCACCCACTATGCAATAAATAGCAGTCAGATGAAGCTCTCCTCACTATAACAGGATAGTGGATGCAAGGAACAAGGTGACTCAGCAGGAAGGTTTGAGTTAGTTAGCTCTTCCCTGTGCTGAAGCTGAAGATTTAAGCGTGCTTGGGTCTTGGACAATGCACTTCTCTAGTTCTGTCTCCCTAAAGGGGTCTGATCTCAGGTAACATTTTCAAATTGCCTGGGTATGTTTACACATATGACTTTTGATTTCCAAATTTGAATCAATTTAATCATCAAGGCTTGATAAGAACTTGTCACAGCAAGGGTGAAATTATGTTATCAAAGATTCATGAAAAGTAACGAAGAAAACCAACACTGCATTACAGAAGCACATTTTTTTCCAATTTCAGTACTGATCCTTTATAGTTCTATGCAGATACTCATGCTAATGCATATGTTTCCAATCCAGAGCGTTTTTTTCTTTATTGTTAATATTATTATCCGTTTATTTTAGTATTATGTTAAATGTTTCATCATGAGACAGTATTAAACCACACAACATTACTTGTTATTAAAGAGAGCAAAAAAATCCAAATATGTGCTATAGATTTAATGAATTCAAGAGCGTTTGTATTGGAGTTTATTTGAGTGCTGTATGGATCTTCTTATCACTTATTCTATGTTATGTTTCATGGTTCATTAGAATCTATGGAATGGAATCTGGATTGGTATGTGAATCAGCATCGTCATCCTTACACCCAAACTTTACATGAAGTCAGCCGGTATATGAGTAACATCTGTGTGTGGCCCCCGCACATACAGCATATACGTGATTCACTAGAACAGCAGAAGTGTTTTTTGCAGGTGCAGTCGCAGAGTTAGTTTTTGCTTCATCGTGGAGGAGTTGGATGGAAAAGACATCAATTTAATAGTCAAACAGAACTAATTTACAGATTACTTGTGCATCCAGCCAGTGAAAATGTTATCTGTTCTGAAAATGAATGTTGTTAACTTCTTAATTAGAGCCACTTAATGTACGTGCACTCGAGGTTATTGGATTTTTTTCATCTGTTAACACGAGTCAAGATTAATTGACAATTCATGCACTATGCACAGATGCATGCTTCAATGCATGCTTGTAGGTGTGCATTCTTGAGGATCCTGGAGTTAATAACTGATAAAAAAAAGGTTAGGAGCAGATGAAGGGAAAACCTTGCTACACAAGTCACAGCTGTGAATTTGTAGCATGTTCAATGCAAATAATATGTAATTTTTATGATAAATGAGTGTAATTTGTTTTGTAACTGCAGCAAAAACGTTCAAGCTCTCAAGAAGAAAAGAGCAAACAATTATTCATTCATTGACCAGTCAAACGCGCTCAGAGTCCCATGCTCTTTTGTTACTGCGGCTAATTGACCTGCAGCTCAGGGTCAAATCATTGACCCTACAGTCAGGTGTTCTTTTAAGTGCACAGGAGTCTATCTGAAGGGAGCAAACCAAGCTATTTGAATAGTTGAAGAATTTGTGTGGTTCTCTCGGCTTTTAAGTCTTTTGCATCCAAACGCCTGTCTGAGCGAGATGAACAGCTTCTTCTAGATGCGATAAAGCACACTCAGGTTTCCCCGGTAAGATGAATGAGCACATTTGCATCCTGGACTGTCAGAGTCAGCGCAGCTAGGCCTCCTTCCCTTAATTCCTTTATAGTATCTCGTATTGTTAGGTTTTCTAACACCTGGCTTTGAAAGGGGGAACTACATAAATTACTAGTCAGGAGGATATTATGAGATCTAATTTTTTCCCCCCAGTTGACTGACTTATTCTGCATTTCTTTTCCTGCTTGAAATGTGACAGAAGCAGGCTTTGGGGGCGAGTAGTGCATAGAAAACAAAGTTTAAGGAAGGCATACTCCCTGAGAAATGTTTTTGGTGAGAAGTTATTTATTTGTATGGAGCCCTTGTGTGACCATAGAGAGAACTAAAACTGTTTTGTTTTTGTTTTTTTTGTGGGCAAATTTATATCTATACAAAAAAAGATAATAAAGAGGCCAAGTGATGAATTAGGTGGCACAATTTATATCTCAAGGTCCCAAATTAGATCAGTTTTGGCAATTATAGCATGCAGCTTGGAAATAACTAAAATAGGGGAACAAGTTGCATATGGTGTCCTCACAATAATTTGTAGTTCTCTATGGCCACTCCAGGGCTTTGTGAATTTGTTCCCTGAAGGTTCTTTTTACAGGTAGGAGGATATTCTCTGAAAATATTGGGAGAGGTAACAGATTACAGATCAGATCTTCAGCAACGTCCCCAAAACATTCTCAGAATTTTGCAATTAAAATAGTTTTTTGTATTATATAACATTTTAACTTTATTGGAACATTATTTTGATTGTTTGGAAATTTTCTTTATATGTGAAATATTATAAAAAATTTGACGTTAGAAATTCTGGGTGACGTTAGCTGGTGTTGTAGGGAAGTTGTCTGCTGGCTGGGTGTCCTGCGTTGTACCAGAATGCACTGTATGGATGGAACTAAAAGTGTTTGAATATAATAGACGAGATAAGCAGCAGTGTCAGTGTGAGCTCCAGATGATGACTGAGGGGGGATTTACAAGGAAACTGATAAGAGTACATAAGAGGCTATTCAATGTCCTACAATCTAATTCTTACAGTAAATGATAATCACAGTTGACAGTCATTCAAGAGACATTTTACAGTTTGTATTTTAGCGCCAAGGGTCTGGCTGACCTTTTCTGTCTTTTTCTTGCTCTTCTTTTTATGGCGTTCTGTACTCCAATCTCCTTACCTCGGCAGCGTCAAATATATCACAAAATGCTCACAAGGCATTTTTGTTTTACTTCAGCTGAGGTTAGACAGGGAAATTTCAAAATTTACTGAATATCTCATAGAGAAAACTTTATAGTCGCAAATAAATGAAGCTCATCATGTTTTGACTTTGAGAGGGCAGAGATTTGAATCTTCTCAATCGTCAATGACCAGCACAAAGTCAACATTACTGTCTACTGTCAGCTAATCCAATGAACTTGTTCCCACTAGATTTAAATGGATCTACTTTTTTTTTTTTTTAAATGCAAAACAGTTTAACAATCAGTTGATTTAATTATAAAAACAATAAGGCGCTTTTATTTTTAGACAGCAACACTCAAAGAAAAGTTGATTTTAATGATTGGTGCCATGGTGTGCTTTAAGGCACCCAGCAGTGTTGATCTCCTTGGTCTTTTTAATGGGGTAGTTGGCCTGTTAGACATGACATTGACATCTACACTTTTTCAGGTCATCCTTGAGTCCCAATTAATTTTTAGTGTTTGAAGACATTTCCTTAAGGCATTGCTGAGATATTGTATTCGTGTACAGAGAGTGGTGACCTTTGACCACGCACACACACACACACACACACACACACACACATATATATTTAATTAGTGTGTGTGTTGTAGTAGTGAGTAGTGTTACATGTTTGTGCTACATATTTCCCTTTCTCACTTTCTGTAATATTTGTACATAAAATAAATGTAATATATCAAGCATACCTGACACATTTTTATTGTCCCTTTGTAAGTGCCATTTTGGTATTGCAAGTATTTATTCTATTTTTTATTGTGTTCTGTACTTGAGTGAGCAATTGCAGCAGTGTCAGCAGATACCCTTCTGGGATCAAGAACACATTTCTGATCCTTAGGATGTCCAAAATATACAAAAACAAACAAACAAACAAAGGAATTAGACAGTAAAAACAGAAACAACTGTAAAACATAAAATATAGTGGAGTTAACTGAAATGTGGATGGCGTTCATAAAAATCTGGCTTTTACCTGCATTCTAGATGTTTTCGGTGATATGTCTTTGTGTATACTGTGAAGTATAGTGAGTCAACTGTTTTGAAGTTTACTGTTGAGATGACTATTTCCTCTCAAGAGCAATCACTGCTACTCCAATGCTAGCCTTTTCCTTTTTGTTCTTTATATCTTTTGTTTTTATGAGGTGAATCATTGGAGTCTGAATGCAAGTGTTCTGTTGTAATGAAACCCTTACCTAAGCTAGAAGCTCACGCTGACATCGACTACCCGTTGGTGTTGATCACAGACTCTCATCCCATTGGAGAGTACTTCCTGCTCATGAATACTCATAGGCTTTAATACATGCAAAGAACCACAGGAACTTGTTCTCTGATTCATAAACCTCCGGGTGTAGTTTAGAGGAGTGTTTAAAAATAGCTTGGATGGGAGGAAGAAATGTGCTTTGGGGTCTATTTAAAGATCATTTGTCAACTAATGACTGTTATAGTCACCAAATACTCTTAGTGCGTTGTTTTTGGTGACCTTATAAGTCTGTTTCCATTGAAATAGGCCCCTTCCTACTAAAAATCATTGACTGACATGCAAAAGTAAGTGTGTGTGTGTGTGTGTGTGTGTGTGTGTGTGTGTTCACACTCTGGATATGAACATATAGATTTAAATCTGCTTTTATTGTCCCCGCATACAGACAGGTATACTCACCTTCACAGTAGCTTACTGAGGTTGTTGAGGTGAGTTGCCATGTCACTGAAAAGCTGTGACGCAATATTTGATGTAAACTCCCAATTGTATTTTTATTGTGGGACTCTGCTTGAGTTGTTTTTTTGATATTCATTGACTTGAAAAAATATCCTTATTTATCTTATATTGAACATTTAGTTTGTCTGCTTTGATAGCTTCTGCTTCCCTCAGACCAAAATCCATAAAAGCCCACTTTTGTCTTTCCTTAGCCAGCATCTGGAAGCTTGTTGAGGGGCAGTGTCCTTGTCGTTTGTTGGCATGTCGCCTTTGCTGAGAAGTTGGGGGAAAAAGTGTTTAAGGGAGTTTTTGGGGTAGTCTTTTAAAAGAGATTTATTGTGAAGCATTGCATAAGTCCTGAAGGATGTCATTTTGATTTGAGTTATAGCTACAGTTATAGCTGCTCCTCCAGGGAGAGATTGGCCATGGGAAAATGTTGAGAGATTAGCCTTGCGTTGAAACAGCGGCAAAATCACTCCTGATACATTCTCCCTCCTGCCAATGTGAAGTATTACTGTCTTTTTCAGTCTTGACATGCTCATGCCACCAAATCCACAAGGGGCCTTTCGTTTAACTGCTGGTCCCTTCACAGTGCTGTTAAATGGCCCATTAGGAAGGCTAAGGTGTCATCTCCTGAAGGACAGATGTATGGCTCTGCCACTTTACCTGTGCTGTCAAACATGAGAATGGAGAGTGGAAATTCCAGCTGTCTGTAAGGCCGCATGAGAGAACATGCTCTGAATTACACATATAATGCGTTTAATTTGCGTTGATCCTTACAGAAACCTTGAGCGTGTCTCCATCTTAAAGTGACATCACCAAGCGGTATTATGACTCTGAAGAAAAGTCTGACTCTAGATTGGAGTTGAAGATTTATTTTCCAACATTAATTGGGTATTACAACACCTACTATACCAATATTAAAGGTTAAACAAGTCTAGAAGTCTATAGTCAAGCCAGGAGCTTTGCTGTACCTCGGCAGACCAACGCCTTGAGAAAAATGGTCATGTGAACAGTAGGAATTTAGGACATTATTATATTTCAGAGCTTGTACTGATTATAAGTAATTTCAGGAGGTTGATAACGGCTGATATTCAGTAGCAGTAAATGTTTAAATTTCTGCACCAAAATACAAACCCAAACACAAGGCTGCCTTCCATTTAACACGTTTAATTGAACAGGATTCCCCATGAACCAATGTATGAGCAATAAAGGGCACTTAGTGTCAACTTCTAACATGCTGGAATAACAAATCAACATGTCAATACAATAATTACATTTTTTAATAACCATTAAAGTGTCACAAGTTCCTCAACCTAAGACACCAAATAAAAAAAGATAAATTGCTAAATCAAATTTTACAGACTTCTGCCCCCCCGCCAATATATTTTTGAGTGAAAAAAATTATCAATACAGATATATTCCAATGAGTGATAATGTGAAAAATCATGACTATCCAAGCCTGTAACTGGCCAAACAGATAACTGGTTGATCCCTGGTGAACAGGCAACATGCTGGTAATGCTAAGATGGTTAAGTACAGAAGCAGTAAAGTGTGTTGTGTTGTTGTTATTGTTGTTGTTGTTGTTGTTTTTTTAAATCAGTTGCAACTGTCGTCTTTGTTTGCCCATTTGAATGACCTTCATGACCAGTTGTCTGTGTTCAGTCCAATTTACAGTTAGAAGTGGAACAATATAGTTTCATCTTAAAAATGTACAAATCTACCAAGTTTTTAATTTGCGAAAAATGTTAAACATGAACTTCACGGCTCAGAGGTTGAGTGGCTGTCTAGCAGCCGGAGGGTCGCTGGTTCGATCCTCACTACCCCCGGTGACCTTGTCCAAGTATCCTTGAGCAAGATACTGAACTCCTAATTGCTCCTGATGGCCCTGCGATGGACTGGCGACCTGTCCAGGGTGAACCCCGCCTCTAGCCAAACGTCAACTGGGATAGGCTCCAGCCCCCCCGCGACCCTTAATGGATAAGCAGAATAGAAAATGGATTGATGGATGAACTTTGTGGTAGAACTAGATGAAGAGTCAGGAGGTCAAATTTAAATTACGTTTCCATGACTACAAAGAATTTTGTCATGCAGCTGGTGCAGAGGCGCAGTCAGGAGGGTGTGCGGGGACGTCCCATCTGCGGTGCAGTGATTGACTAGGCTGTCGTATTTCATCTCTCACTGTTGCAATTGGACAACCGTTGTCATGCAAGTGAACTCAGATGAATATAAACATTATTTATAGCATAATACATCAGCTTCAGTAGCGGGAAGTGTTAAGCTCTCTCCTAAAGAAGTATTCTGCAAAACAAGTCATAGAAGTACAATTGATTTATGAAATTAAGTAGCAGAGTAAATGTAATTTACTACTAACCCACCAAAGTCTGCCCATCAAAGTTAACAAGCTATAAATAGAACACTGTGGAATTGTGCTGATGATTGAAAGTCGGAGGTGCAGCTCTATCACTGAATGGATCTGTGCTGCAGAATGCTTACACTGACATGTTTGTCTTTGAAAATGGGAAGTTGCAAAACTTTCCACACCTTTATTTCTCAACCCATATTTCATTATCTCGCTCTCTTTCTCTGCCTGTCTCGCTCTGGCTGTATACATCCCACCTTTCTTTTGTCATCCATTTAGAGGAAGGAACAGATTGTATCCTAGCACACCGTTATCAATTTGAGTCAGCACACCTGGGCGAGCACTTGATATTCACAAAAAGAAATAATGGGCTATCATAAATTCTGTAGGGATTTGCTGGGAGATCTCCATTTGATAAACATCGATGGCACATTGTATACTTTGTAGGGTCTCTCCTTGTACATACAATTTTCACCTTTCTGTCTCTGGTCTGGCAATATTAAACAGGCAGCGTTTATACATGGCACTTTTCTAATACAGTAATACTCATCAAAGCATTGTTTTGTGATATTATGCATCACAAACGGTTGAGGTATTTTGACATTTTGCATTTGTGAGAGGGGTAAAATCCTTTCTCAACAGTCAGCTACCACCACAACTGCTTCAATGTACTATGCTATTTCTCTCATTTTTAACAAACTACCGCATGCTGGGATATTTCTGAGCACTCTAAATATAGTCGTTTTTCATTTTTTACCCTGAGGCAGAAAACAGCATGTGAGTAGACTCAGAGCCATACATTCACTTAGTCATTGAAATTCATGAGGAGAGGGGTAAAAAACAAGGCTAATTTTTCAAGAGCAGGTTCACAAGCACCAGGCTATTTGTAAAACCTGTTCAGATGAATACACATGAAACACATGTTAACTCAGCTGACAGGCTATTAATAAAAGGCCCTACTGTTTGATTTAGAGGCAAGGCAAGGGTGGGGAGGGAGGAATGCTATAAGTGGGCTTTTGGAGGAGAGCCCTTATCATGGGCTAACTAATGTCTTTTGGGGACCTTGACTCCCTCAGGTAGATTTGGACCTCAGTTTATCATGAGCGATACACACCAGGTGGTTTAGCTGGCCTATCCCAGATCAGTGAAACAGTGCCATTCTAGTGACAATTGAGTTGATTATATCCTCAAATTACATGTTTGGATGTTCTTGATGCGGCTGGTTGGAAACTAAATGAGATCAACATGTTTAAAGTCTCGCTCACACAAGGTGAAGTGGTTATTTTTCCCATCACACCGCAGCATTCGTAATGCTTAACATGATTTATTACATGTTTTGCTGATGCAGTTTTCCAGCTTTTTAATTTGTTTTAATTTTTACATTTTCAAGACTGAGTCTGACAACTCGTTTTTTTTCCCTTTTCTCTTCAGCTGGGGCTGTCACAGGTGACAGTAGATTGCTGTCATCCTCCAAAGTTCAGAGGATGATCTGAATAGATAAATATTTATCTTGCTATTACTCACGATTGATTACAAGACTGTAATTGAGAAGTTGATGAAAACTCCTTAGAGGAAACAATGGTTAAAATTGAACATGTAAACTGAGTTTGTCTCTGAGAATAAGAATAAGAATCACTTAATTTGCTGGAAAAAAACAAGTGTCAGAGTACTTGTTTTGTCATTTGGACGTCTCGTGCTGACGTCCAGCACGAGACTTTATCCTGAACGAGTGACTCTGCTTGACCACGAGAAGCTCGCTGAACTTTCAGCTCTGTTATTTGCAGGACTGTGTTGGAAATGTCTGACAATTTTCCAGAGGTTGGCTAAAACACTGTCAGAACGGCAGTCACAGAGAGACACTGTGATCCCCTCAGTAGAGTGTGGCTGCTGGAGGGATGCTGTTCTGTGCACTCCTCATGACTCCTCATGTCACGGTAAACATCCGTGCTTGAAGGAGAATATAGTGATTCAAATTAACACCTCTGATTAACCTGGTAACCTGAATGCGTTACCATGCTCCGTACTATTACGTATATGTACTTGCAATTTTCATTCATACAGACCTGTGTATATGCACTGACATATTTTGATAATATTTAGATTCATTGTGCATCTGCAGCAGAGCCCATTCCATTTTGGGTCAGATTTGTTGATAGTGCAACATTTTTGTTCCCATCGTCCGACACTGAAAGTTACTTCAAACAAACAACAAACAAATGTCAGCATGTGCTGACAACGTAGTTTCCAACATATCCTACCGCGTTGTTATTGTAGAAGCTGTCAGATGGTGGATGAATTGTTTACAGCGTCACACAACCCCCTCAAAATGACTGATTTCACCGTTTGAATTTGATTCATTTGATATGATAAAATCTGGTAGCCTATATGATCAACCTATTTACCCATATTCAAATTAGCACAGAGCTAACCAGAAGTAGCCAGCTCAGTCTTATCCATCCATAGAGCAATACACAGCTGTGCATCATTCTGGCAGTACTGGAATGTCACCACAGACAGATTTACCTGGTGGCATTGAGTTTAATGACTGTTGTTTGAACTCGCTTGGCAAGAGCTTGCATGTAAGGGTCATCATTTTATGTGAAAATATGATTTATTTATATGAGTTGTGCACTTGAGAGAGCCCCTCTATATAATTTTTTGGGGTTAAATTAAAATGCACTTAGAATGCCTTTCCCTCAAAACATATTTTTGTTAATGCAAAATAACTGCGTTAGTGCATAATGCTTCTGAGAAAATGTTTTTAGCTTTTATATTTGGTCACAATTATAATGGATACATGCTAGTTTTCCATTTATACTCATCCCAGTGTGAGAAAGCTTTGAAGCCTAAAAGCAAAAATAATCAAAACGGGAAAAAAAACCCCAAAACATTATTTATTGCAAAGGGCCCGGTGATTTCCCTGCAATCAGCAGGTCTCAAATCTGAACCACTGAAGCAGCATTGATGATTTGAGCTGTTAGTTTACTAAACAGGAGACAAGTCTGATGTTTTCCTTCAGCTGCCCCCAAACACTGCTCAGGTTTGCAGAATTATCCATCTGGTGGTGTGTAGTGTAGCCCAGTGCGTTAGATGAAGAAGTCAAGGCAGTGCTTACCTCACCCCACCTGTGAGCCCAGCCTATGCCAGTGCCTGGTGTGTGTGCAAAGTCGCTCTGAACTTGTGCGCTAATTTGCTATGAGCGCAAATATGCAACATACAGTTTCTCAAATTGAAACAAAAAAAACAGTCATCAAATTTTTTATTTTATAATGATGTTCCCGGTTTAAAGTTTTTTTTAATCTGTGTAAACACAATGTAAATACCTCCAAGCCATGAGAAACAGAGGCGAAGTAGTAGTGTCATATTTCCATATGATGGAGGTGGGAGGCAACCACATATTTGCTGGGGGGGAGGAGGAGATAAGTTCAAAGCAGCATAGAATGTGCACAGCAAGGCATTACACTGTCAGGGTGGGTAGGGAGATTGCAGGCCAATGCTCACCAGGGAAATGCACCAAATATTAGATAATGTTCCAAACAAGCCGTCATGGATTAAAGCTTTGCAGGCGTCAGGATGCTCGTCAAGTGGAGAAAGTTTGATTAGTGAATGCTTAGCTTTTCCAACTATTACACTAATTTTAGACTGAATGGAGGATTCCACCCCTCTTCCTAGGCATTGTTTGCAAAGCCTGCACAAGAATGCTTTGTCAGAAAAAGGAATTCCTGGAGAACTTAATGATTGTTGGCACACTTAAACTGAAATTAGAGTGTTTTGAAAGAATGAGAACAAATGTGTCTAAGTGAGACTTTCTGGTATGTTGCACTGCTGGTCCATAGAAGGACTGAAGAAGCAATTGAATTTAATCAAGCAATCAATCAATCATCTTGGAATGAATATAAAACAATTTATAACAAACAAACATTGATAACTAATAAGTTCTCTTAAGGCACTTTCTGATCATCAGGCAAACATTAGCTGGTAAATGTGACACCATAACTTTAGTATCTATACAATGTTTAAGTGTTAGACTCCTGTTGTCGCTTCCTGTTTTATTTTGAGTCTTTTGCGTCATAAATGGTGACTTCACTTCCTGCCGGGGTCTGAAATTAAGCCCCACCATGAGCCAAATATGGGTAGATTTTCTGTTTTAATTGTAAATATCTGAGAACAATCCACCAATTGGCTTTTAAATGTTGGAAAAATATTAATGCAACAAAATACCTTTGTCAGTCTCATCGAAAAAAAAATTCTAATCATAATGCATTTTTTTTTATCTTCCTCAGCTAATTATATATATATATATATATATATATATATATATATGTGAAGACATTTTTAATAATCACGTAGCATATAGTTTGTCACACCTTTATCTTTAGTCTCTCATTGAATGGAATCAGATTTCCTGTGTAGCATGTTAAAACTAGAGGCTTTGCTCTCCTGTTGGCTTCCAAAAAGACAATACAAAGGTGAAGAATTACTAGCTTTAGTGTCCTGTATCTCATCTCCTGTAAAGTGAAAGGTCTCCTCTATTTTTATCGTTGCTTCGAACTTTGGATCGGCACCCTCATCAAACCCAATGACTTGTTTTCATCTGAGAAATTCACACAAATCTTTGGTAAAATGGGCAACTTCTGCTGTGCAGATAATTTCAGATTATTGTGAAAAGGTATGCGTTTTGGATTTTGGGCTGTGAAAATCCCTTTTTTTCTTTTCTTTTGCTGTCTTGAAGAACAAGTGGTAAAAAGAAGAAGAACCACGTCTGTGTTAACTCTTTTGCTGCAATTTATCTGTTTTCTAAGATCACATTGCTGGTCAAAATACAGGGATTGATCCTAGGTACTGCATTCTCCTCTCTCCACAATAATGTCAGGCTCCCTTAAAAATGTCATTCTGCTAAGAGAGACTCATTAGCCCAGTGGGGAACATGCCCTTGATTAACACATTCTTTAGCAGATCTTAATGAAGGCACCGCTCTCTTTTTGGCCTGCAGTCAGCTCGTCTCTTTAAAATGAAAAATCATTAGCAGAATGCAATTGTTAATATTTAATTGAAAACTCAAGTTCTTTGTAAACATGGTCTGAGTATACATAGACTCTGTTGGGTCTCTTTTCTTCACCCTTTTGCATCTTTCCCTCGTCTTATCTGCCTTGCTTGCTGCCTCACTCACAGCCTGTAGTTTCCATTGTAATATTGTGATGCACATTGTTTATCACTTTGGGAAAGGTTGATGGAGCAATAACATTCCTTCAATTTCACAAAGGATTTTATGCTCACTTGAGGTTGTTTGTGCCTTTTTTTTTTTTTTTTTTTTCCGAGCAAGCTCTGACCTGCTGCTTCCTCTGTCAGCTTCCTCCCAGACATTCCCAAACTTTTTTCTTATCTCTGAACCTCTCCATATTTTTCTGGTCGATGGCCTCAATGACATCTTCTTCTGCTCTGTTTGTTTTTAATTATTCAGAACTCCTATCCCAAGGTGCTGGATCACTCTGTGGAAATGTGTCCTAAACAGCTGCACTACACTGACCATCAGACCAGCTAGAAACCTTGCCCTAGACTTGCTCTCTCTCACACGAGTAGTACCATCCTCTGCCCTCTGGGAGGTGCTTTAGGTTACCAGACCACAGAAAGTCAAGTTTGTTTTGTTCCTCGTTTTATACCAACACTCAACCAACAAACAATCGCAAGGAGGTGGATTAATCTCCCACACTCGCCAAACACCAAGTCCCAACGTTAAAGCTTTGTAATCCCCAAACACACACACACACACACACACACACACACACACACACACACACACACACACATACAGAGTTCTAAGTTATTGTATGAATGTGATGCATTTCCATGTGAACAGAAATAAAATCAAATCTCTTCTTGTTCTTTTCTTGAAGAGATTATTAAGGCTAGTTATTACACTTTAGCACAGTTTTTAGATCCTTGAGAATTCTCTGTAAAGTATATTACTTTATTGAATATCTCTTTTGTCCACGATGTATAATGTTATCCTTTTATTCTGCTTTTCAAATGATAAATATCACCAACCTGTCCAGAATAGTTTGCATATTTATTTAATGACATGATCTGTCGCATGTGACCTGGCTCTTTTAGAGCCTTATCTTCCAGCTCTGGATTACTTTTCATTATTATCATATAAAACAAGGTTCGTACAGTAATAAAAATCTGGAGAAGTCATGAGATTTAAGAATAGAGCCATTCAAGCTGGAAAAGTTTAAAAAAAAACAACAACAAAAAACAAACAAACAAAGTTTTGGTAAAGTCATGGAAGGTCTATGCAAGTCTTCTTTCATTGGACATGATCGTAGACTCTTTCTTCAGCAAAAGTCATTCAATGATACATGTTGAAAGATGGAGATGAGCACTGCACTGGATCAAAAAAAGTGATCATGGTCTCTGATAGCCAAAGATGAGGGACGAAAATATACGTGTACTAAAAAGAAGAAAAGGAGTATTTGGTCACAAACTCCACAGTTGGCACAGGTATTCCTGACTGCAAATCCAAGGCAGTTAATTAATATCCTTTATTATATTTAGGTATCTGATGCAATACTCAATAGATTACAGGTGCTAAAAAAACAAAAAAACAATCATGTTGTCATGTAACACCAGTCACATAACAGAGAGTCACACAAGCGAAAAAACAAAGAAAAACAAAAGAGCTGATCATCTTGTAGTCCAATTACATACATAGAGTATATATTTGTCTAGTCATTCAGGGATAATTTTACATCCTCAGACTTAATTACAACACGTGTGATTATCAATAGAGGAGATGCAATTTTCCTAAGGTCTTGGCATCAGTCACCAGGCCTGAGGTCCATTTGATAGATGAGCCTGGTCTTCCAAGTGCTGATACAGTATACAGCTTCATATAAGTTAAAGCATTTATTCATGGGGAAATATTCTGCACCACTAAACCAATTTAGCTTGCACGCAAAATGATGAACTAATGTCTTTAATCGAGGTGACAGCCAGCAGCGTATCAGCATCCTATAAAGGTCCCCAAGGACAACGATACGTAAAAACAAACACAAATTCATTCTCTTCAAATCTATAAACCCTACAGTTATCAAAACACAACCAAGAGTAGAAACCCAAATGTTGAGATAAGTGCCATCTGATCCAGAGTTATTGCAAAGATCAAAACACATGTAGAAGGAAGCCATTGTGGGAAGTGGAAATTTGGTTTAAAAAGCAGGTGACATGGAAAAGACAAACAAATATAGAAGTAGTGATATGAAAGAAATAAAACAATTCAATAATTTCAAATAGTTTGAATTTTAACAGGTATAAAATATTTCAAGAGACGATCCCATGTAACAAGATGGGGGGAAAAGTCACTGTTAAAGGTTTATAACTTAATCTCTGTGTTATGTCTCTCGTGAATACCAGCAAGATCTCCATACATCACGGGATGCAGGTCCCAAAAACGACTGCTGCACTTTGGTTGCTGGTCTTTATATCATGCAATTTGCTAAATGTATGCATGATGCAATGTGTTGTGGTATATCTGTTGTTCCACTAATGAAATTTTCAAATTTTAATCCTCTCAGACATTGAATAAACTTTTTCAATGTAGGTAACAATATGATCTTGACTGTGATTCATTATTTGGCTGCAGACTGCTTTGTAATTCGAAAAGGGTTCTTTATCAACCTTTTTTTTTTTTTTTTTAAATTTCCCTTTTGTATGACAGTGAAATCTGAGTATTTGGTTCATTATTTGGAGAATATTGGCTCCTGAATACATTAGAGCTCTCTCTAAAGCATATTAAAGCATATTAATGAAGGCATGACTCTTCTTTTTAATGATGTGGTATTGGAAAGAAACAGGGCTTCAAGATGGGAGTGATAGGCTGAAATTAAAATGTCAACTCGTTATTGTGTTCAGCCCAGTAAATGATTTCTGGCTCAAAAAAAAAAAAAAGAAAAGAAAAGAACCAAAAGTGGCTTCCCTTTTTTTTTTTTTTTTTTTTGGATGAAACAAACCACTGTTTGGAGAAATGAGAATTTAAAAATGTACCCTGACACATTGTAACATTTTATACTGCCACAGCTTGATCAATTATTAACTCAGGAGCTTCAATATTGCAACGATGTGATGACAATGCTGCTGCTGCCGTTTTACTGAATGTGCCATGAAAAGTTTTGTATGATTGACATTCAAGTCCGGCGTCTTCCTACTCTTTAACAACAGTTTTTAACAGTGCAGAGTTCAAGCTTGCGGCAATTATTTCACATTGTCCAGCAGAGTTTTTGGATTACCCTCTGGAAATTAGCACCTGTATGGAGAAAGGAAGAAAAATGAAGACATGTTTGTCAGTATTTTTTCATCAAATCAAGCTGTTACTTTAACCACATTCTTTTGATCTGCAGCTTGGTCATGTTGTGTAACATGAACTCTGAACTTTATGTACATAGTTTCCTTGGATACAGATAGTGACCTGTTCTTATGTCAACGTTTGACCCTTGCAGTAGGCATAATTTTATTTGTGGTCACATGCATTTGGTTGTGCTTTAGATGTTCATCTGAAATGCTTATTTCCTGTTCATACCATTGCTTTGCTTTTTGGCTCTAAATCTACAGTTGCTGTAAAATATCCTGTCATGCTTTTGCCTCAATGCTTCCATTCCACAGACACACACCGCATTTAGATGTAGCTTCTTAGTGTTAGCACAGAAGCGCATGGTGACCCATAGCTGTATTGTGGTAATCATGTGTCTTAATTACACCAGTAACTAACGGATCATTTCACCTGTCTCTCATGATTTTTGCAGATTTTCACATAAAAAGATCATTACACTGGGGTTGTTTGATAGATATCTGGGATTATAAATTAGCATTTTCAGATATTTTTTTCACAATATGTTAAATTATTGTGTAACTCTGAAACTTTTTTCGAGGGCATTGAAATCTGTGAGAAATAGGCTTTAATTAGAAATCTATAAAGGAGGCCTCACCAAACAACCAGAATGACATTTTTCTGCAAGGTTCCAAGAGGCTGGCCTGCAAAAATAACGGAGGGCCTGATGAAATGGTAAACTGTATCAGAAAAAGTAATGAAAAAAAAATGTTTACTTTGAAAATCAAATTTCGAACTTTAGCAGAAGCCTGTACAGCCTGCCTGCGCTCACAGCCATATGCTTTAGCTTCTGTTGTCCATGATGGTCTCCCAAGGGATGCTTGTCTAGATGCAGCCCTTGATGTCTGAAAGAGAAATCCAAGCCATTAGCGTGTACATGGCAGCCGCCACCCACACAACAGTTTCTGAATGACATTGGGCTTGCTGGGGAAAAAAACAAAAACAAAAAAAATCAAGGCATAGAATTTTAACATCATTGCCTAAAGGCTCACGACATCAGATGTAGCTCTGTACTGGATGGTGCTGTATGAACATGAGTTGGTGAAAAGAAAAGACTAGAAATGTGGCAGTCGTGTCTCTGTTTCTTTGAGCTTGGAGCTCTTACCAAGGTTGTGTTTACGCAATTAATTAAACCAATTGGGAATATTGGTTCAGTAAATTGTGTGTGTGTGAAGTATTTGAATATGCTTAAATGCATTGTAAAAATACATCTGAGTGGAAACAATTGGCGTGTAATTTCATTTGTGATATTACCAAAAAAATTTGATTGTTTCTTCTTTATTTTAATGTCAACAGATATATAGTTTTCATTTTTCCACCCTAACAAAGTTTTTGATGTAATGCTAGGTAATCTCCCTCAGGAATTTTACTTTTATTGACAAAAACAATCCTACTAAACACAGAACCACAGGAGTCTGCTGGAAGACCTTGGCCGCAAATACTTCGCCCTACAAAATATTAATACCAGAAAACTGCAATATCACAACATCTATACTTGTACCCCATTGAACATGTGTCTTTGTATGACTACAAAACATCGACTAGTGTTAAGGTTTTCGTCCATGTAATTTCAAGTACTTGAAACCAGATTCAGGAACCAAGTCGGACTTGGTTCATATTACAGACAGACGGGTCCTTTTTTATCCACCCTAGTGGATCAAAGTAGCATTCAGTTGAAGATTTCTTGTGTGTGCGTCCGAACTATTAACTGCAGATTTCAGTTCTCTCTTCCCTAAAATTACTAAAGTAAAGTATGAAGCAGCTTCTCTCAGCTCCCCTTCATCTTTGAGAAATTCTGCATCATGGCCAAATGATTTCCTGTTTTTTAGGAACCACCCCCAGTCTTCTCTCCTGCAGCTGAGAAATAATTTGTTCTTGTCTGTATATGCTGGAAATCACAGCATTTTAATCCTTTAAGATGTCTCCACTGCCCTTGACACAGTTGATCACTCCATCCTGTTGCTGCGCCCCGAGTATGTTGTTGGCATTCAGGAGCAGACCCTTCAGTGGTTTGCCTCCTGCCTCCCAGACAGATTAGCATCTATTAGAATTGATAATCTGTCCTCCTCCTCTGCAACCATCTTCTGTGGAATACCACAAGCTTCCTTATTAGACTATTTTATTCTCCATATGTAGCAGTATATGCTTTCTTTGGGTCTCCTCTTAGAAAATATAATATTTCCTGCCATTGGCATGCAGACGATAACCAGTTGTACATCCTGCTGAAACCTGATGATCCATGCTGTTTTATCTCCCTGCTCAAGAACTTTCTGTTGTCCTTGAAAACTTTAGACTCTCGACAAGTCAACAACCCTACTCTCACTATACTGGACCGTCATCTACTACGAGAACTCACGGCCCTTGTTGTTGCTATTCCTGTGTTTCGCTGAAATACAAATCATAAAATCATAAAACAACAATCAGCACAGTCCCACAAACACTTTTTTTTCATACTTGGATCTGTTTGGTCTGAAGATATTTTTAGAAGAAAGGCCAGATTGAATAATTTTATCCATTTTCAAACTAGATTAGAAGCAGCTGGCTTGGCCAATGGAAATTCCCAGTGGGGTTTATGGCTCAATCACTCTATGTGCTGCCCCATGCAGAAGACTGTACCTGGGAATGAACTTCTTTTTTTTTTTTTTGGCTTCGTGTACGTTATGGTAAGCCAAACAGTCCATGGAGGAATTCCACACTGACCAAACCTCTGTAAGATGAGCACAGATTGCAGGAACTCCAGAGAGAGTATGATTTTAGAAAATGTCCAAATTTACTAATTACAGAGGAAAAAATGTAAGACCGTCATTTCATATCATTGAAATATGAGAAAATTATTTGGCAAGATGGGTGACTTTGATGTCGAAGTGCACTTTAATATATTATCATTTTGAATTATTGCATTTGAAAATTAGGATGTAAAATACAAAATCCCTTCCTCCGTAGTATCTGGGCCACGTTACTCTTCCTCAGACCTACCCACCTGTCATTACAGGCATGTATTCAAAACAGAAAAAACCTGCTCTTCAGCTTGGTATATTCAGCAAGGATTAATTAGTTGTCCCCTGATACTGCTCCAGGCTTCCCCAGGCTTTTCTCGGCCACAACAGATTCTCCATGGGACATGATATAGACCCAAAGTTAAGTCTCTGTTTCTCCACAGCAGCCAGAGGCACATACGTTAGAGGCTGCTTTGCAAGGGAACGTGGGATACTTTACCGCTGCAGTTGCCTCGCCACATCCCTGTCCTCATGATACATGGCACCCAATGAGCTTTTACTCTCTTTTCAACTCACCTGGTGGTCTGCAGCACCAACATGTCTAACTCAGTGTAAATTATTCTTCAAGCGCTACAAAAGCCCTAAGGTAATACCATTTTCTTTAATGAGAAATCCGCCTGTCATTGTCGCAGACAGTCAGTCAGAGAGCAAAGGGGAAGCATACTGGAGCTGTCGCCGTCAAAATAGAAATCTGGAAGTTCTTGAGGTTTTAGCCAAAACACGGCTGCCCACTCATATACAAAAGGACAACCATGATGAGCACTGTGTGAATTACTTTCTCTGTTTCACCATGAAAAATCTGTATATACTTAAGTACAAATGAGATTTTATTCTATTACACTCATTTTCATCACCAGTGTTGATGCTCGCTGACTTCTAAGACAGTGGTATCTGAAGTCTTTGATTCTCCTGTTATTTTTAGAGCTGTTAGTTGAGAAGATGACGGCAGACTTTTGTGTAATTCTTTGTGACTTGTCTCTTTCACCTTCTCTCTCTCTCTCTGTCAGTCTTCATCTATGTAAAAAGTGCTCACATTTCCTGATGTGCTGACTATCCCCTTATTCCCCTTCACACCATTACACCCCTCTCACTCATCACTCCACAGAGCCAAAGGTTTTACCCAGAAGTTATATAAAATGATGCAAAGACCCACAGGTGAGGCAGGTGAGTTGAACTACTCAGATTACTAACAGTTGCAAATGTGTTGGCGCTGTTGTCAAAAACAGCACTGGTTTCATTAGAGAGAGGCAATGGTGAAGGCATAGAGATGCGGGAGAATTTCAGAGGCTGATTTGTAGTGGTAATTATTTGTAGTATATAATTTATAAGAATCATACCAACTGATTTTCTTCCTGCTAACTGGTGAGGGTTACATGCAGTAAGCGTTGTGTTTTCAAGTTGTCTGCCCATCCTATTGTTGTTAATGTGATCAGGAACACCTTGAGGGGTTTCATTCAAAATAGCCACAAACATTCACTGAGATGTGAGGATGAAGTGAAGAGAATGCCACCTCACAATAACGCTCTAACACAGGAACACCTCAAGGGAATGTAATAGATATAATGAAGTGTTACCCATAGGCTAAGAATTTACTTGTGGTGGTGGGTAGCGTGATGTGGTGTGTGATGAGTTGGTTCAGAATAAATTTGTACAAACTGTTCTTTCATGTATTGCAAAGTAAATGCCCTTTCTCTTTTCAGCAGCATCCATGTCAAGTGTCATTTGTTCATACTAGACTGCAGCTCTTACCTTTTTAATGGCATTTTATTTATTGGAACACATCAGAGCAAAAATATGACGTTCACAGCAGTTTTAATTTAAGTATGCACACTGCCTGAAGTGTATGTAGTTGCTTGTCTTATAATGGCATGATAGCGAATTCTAAATCTGCTTTCATCAAATCCGCTCCTGCAGATGGAGTACAAGCCTCTCTTTACTGTTCACAGAGATGCTTCTGTTCAGATTGAAGTAGGTAATACACTTGTAACTTGACAAATGTCAGTTCATGATTATTTAGCCAGCCAGAGGATGACTGTAGACACAAGACTGAAGAGCTTATACTGCAAAATCTGCAAACACAAACTTGTGTGTGGCATATAGCACCGCTGCTGTGATAAATGCCTGTCTCCAACATTTTCCCACATTTTCTCCTGAATACAAACGGACTTTGGTGAAGTGTGGCAGCTAATAAATCGGAAATCTTGTACAAAGATATAGGCTGAATCCATTTTTACTTGTATTATCTGATGAGCTGCCTTTTGATCAGTTGATTGAAAGAAGAAATGTTTTACTTCATCCTTTTTTTTTTTTTCAAACATAAGATCTTTACACAGGATATTATTGTGGAGTGGTTGACAGACAGAGGTTGGGGCGGTGACCACTCTGATCTGGCATTTTTTCCCCCCCTCTCTGGGGCAATGCACAGGGCTGGGGGGGCAGAGGAACTCCTCTGGGGCTCTGAACATCATTGCTCCAGCAGTTGACTCCTCATCAGATGTTGCAGAGGACCCTGATGAGGTGCCCTCTACCTCTGCTCCAGGGCAACCCAGTACCTCAAACCAGCTGTCTGGGGGTTCCAAAAGGCCAAAACAAGAAAAGAAAACATCAGATTGTAGAGTACGAAGAGGAATCCACAAGAGAGAGACAGCGGGGCTGGAAGAAAGGGGTGGAGCGAAAGACAATATAGCTGGACAGGCATGTTGATATCTTTGGGAAATTAGTGCAGAAGCAGGAAAAATTGAAAATATATTTTAAAGTAAACATTTCCCTTTCTCTCTTTAGCCAAATTCCTCAGTTGAAACTGGATTACATCAAACATGGGGTGATTCTCATTCATCTCTGTGGTGTTTGATTTGAGATTTTCAGCATGAATATCGAAAGACCTGCTCTGCAAAAGAGAAATCTATGTTTCAGTGTCAATGTTGCATTGTTTTTATGACTGTACAACCATAAAATGGAGTTAAACAGAATGTTAGGGGTAAAACAGGGTTGCAGCAGCTGATAGTAATATATACTGGCACAATTGACAACAAGAGCTGACCTTCTCTCCCAAAGAAGTCTTAGATGGATTGAAATTCAACTGAGGGAAACTAGTTAAATAATGTAGCTGGTTTTGCTTTGGTGCAAAACAAAAATAAGGACCCTGACCCTTTGAAATCTTGGCTCCACATCCTCACTCCACATTAATGTGCATCCTGATGACTGGTATGAGTCTGGCTACATTCGTGAAGGTTGTTGAAATAAAGTCACCTGATGTTTTCAGCCCAGGTCCAAATTTTAAATGTTTTTATTCAGACCTGGACAACTTTTAAGTACCAAATAGAATCAAGAGGTGATATTGAACCAATTCAGTTGAGATAAGGATCTAAGAATACCACTTTGGTCCTGACAAACCAGTAGCTCCCACAAACCCTCATCCCCACGTAAACATACATGCAGGTCAGACGTCCACTCACTGACAAGTTGGCTGCTGTAGAAGGCGAGATTTGTGTGTATTTCTTTCTTTGAAAGGAATCGACTCACAAGGATATAATCAACATAATTGTCATCCTCCTACATTTGGTCTTTGTCAGCTGGATTTAAAAGTAGAAAATTGTTGAGACATGTAGGAGTGCAGAATTTATGAGCCTGAAAAACTGGTGCAGTTTTACCTTGCTGTTCTTAAGAAGTTGCAAAGCAGTTAATGCAGCTCAAGTTGAGTACTACTCAATCATATTGGTGACTTTGTTTGCTCACTGGAGTGTGGTCCTGGGTTTCTATTGATTTTGTTTGTTTATTTCTCAGGAACAATACATACTAATAAACACTCATGTGAATATCCCAGAAATAGCACAAAGGATAGTTTTCATGCACTGTGCTTCATGACATTACGTGTTTCTTCGCAACACTCGGTCCTAAGCGCGACTTCATCAAGTTTCTGCGTCTGTGCGTACAGTATGAGATGAAACCGTGATTTATAAAATAGAATCGTAGTGGCAACGACTTTCAGTTCTGCCCTGACTGTTATCAGATGTAATTGAACACAGATTTTGGTAAAGACTGAGACTTTCATTGGTAGCATCTCTTGTGCTGGGATTTCACACAAATCCCAGTTTCATATTTCATTGCAGTCTTTGATGCAGCGATATTCAATTACTCACTATTCATTCATTTCTTAGAAACGATCAAGCACGGTTTCGTGGTGAGCGTGCCCTCTGATAAAGCTGCCTGTGGAGGATTGGTATGAAAGTGAAACATTGCACCTCAGTTCTAAGCAAAATAATAGATTGTTTGGCATAAATCCTGATGTTGCATGAATTTCTTTAAGTGCCGCCAGTGCAGCATGCCAACCACATCTAAGAGAAGCAGCTGGTTGCTTTCAAACAATCAATGAAAAGATGTGACCGGCAGAGTGCCACATGGAACAAGCTTCTCTCTTCATGAAGGAAAAAACATGGAAACACTATCACCCGCAGCAGGAAATCCCATTATTCTTAGCACACAGTACAATAATTCTTTGTTAGAATGCAGAATTCATATCATCCTCAAAGTGCTCTTGCAATAATAGTTTAGCAAATGTTACCAATATTGTTCTCCATCTGCCATCGATCGGAGTGTAATTTGAACGGCTACACCAGTTTTCTTGCAATATGAATAAAATTGGTAATAAGCAATATTAACAAGTAAATATATGTGTAGTTATATAGCTGCATGCATGTTGTGCACATTTATCCAGTGATGAAAGAATGTGTGGGCCAATTCCTAGTGTTATCTGCTCTCTTCATAATTATCAATTAGACTTTATTTCCCAGGAGAACAATAACTCACTCTCACAAGCTGGATTACGGTTGTCCAGCCCACAGTGTGTGTGTGTGCGCGTGAGTGTATGAGAGAGAGAGAACAAAGCATTTACATCTATCGTGTTGCTGCAAAGTGACACATGGTGAAAGGGAGCCATGAGCAGATTCAGTACTACATGATATACATTAGAATCTACACATTGCAGCATAGCTGTCGATAGTGGAACCTTTTTCTGCTACCCCTAACAACTAGGTACCGATAACACGCTCTTCATCCTCTGAAACTCACGACTGACACACTTGTACTATTACATATAGACAGTAAAGGTTAATAAGGTGACGTGTGATATATAGACTGCCTCAACAGTCCCTCACCCTGTCCTAGTTGATCCATTATTCATTTTTTCCCCACGCATCTGAACTCTTTTAAGATGAAAGACCCCCTTCTCTGATTTAAAGGGGTCTCTAAGGAACCCTGAATAAAGTCCAAACTCATCACTTTTCTTTTGAGTGGAAAAAGTCAAGATACATTATGTCTGTCAGCTATCAACAATGGGGTTTGCTGTGTCAGGGTGTGGGAGACAGGTCATTTTGAAAAATGATGTGGCTAAACAATAATACGCTCTTAAGGTCCGTAGAGGTCCATTTTGATTATCAGATGTTAGCGATTATTTCTGTCTTTTTTGAGGGAAGCTACCCGGTACTTTATTACAATACTCTTAGGAAAACATGTTTACTTCAGTTCTTTTCCTTCAAACCTGCATTATCTGAATATGAACGCAACAGCTTCTTCACTGCCAGAATATTATGAATGTTACACTTGGAGGTTTTAGTTCATAGAGGCGAGGCAAAATAGTGTAGTGTGCTATTTTGTTGCCAAAAAGAAATAGCGTTGTTCGAAACCTCCTGCTTATTGGGAGAGCCAGATGAGGCTATGCTGCCCTTGGGCCTCCCATTGTTGGGTGTCAGGGTGTCTGCTGAGTGTGCGTAGAGGAATTGGTGTTGTAGCGCCACAGCAGAGGAAGCATGTTTAAGTCTATGGCCTCACCAGAAAAGCAGAGGGGGTGGATTAACAATATTTTTATGGCGCTATTGAAGAATATCTATATGGCCATTTTATATTGGCCAAACACAAAACAATGAAAACAGTGAGAGTGAAGCGAAAGAGAAAAGTTGCATGATGAGGCACTTTTTGGGGGTATTTTATGAAAAAGATTGCCCCCCCCCCACACACACACACACACACACACACTTACACACTTTTTCCCCCCAAATTTGAATATACCATAAAATCCCTGAAATAGCTAACAAAACCACATCATTGATAAAGAACTGATCAAACAATATTTGGCTGGAGTATGAAATCTGCCTCAAGTTTGGATTTTTAATCAAGCAGTTAAGCTCCAAATACTTGTATGGACAATACACTTAGTTTAGTGAGTTCACTCTTTCAGTTTAATTGAAAGGATTAAACTCTGAAATGATTGCTGATTGCTAATTATATTGAGATCTTATCTGTACTTCTGGTGGTCTGCACAATTTTATTAAAGAAGAGGATGGTGTATTCATATCTGCACAGCAAAATCCTGAACTAAAAAGCCTAAAAAAAAATAATGCTCACGTTGTAAAAAAGATAAAGTGGCAAACGTCTGAGCTGTTGTGCTCGGATGATAGCCGAAACGTTTTCTGCTTTGTAATTCACTTTTTTATTCTTAAAGTTGAGCGTTTGTCACTTACAGATGGCTTTAATTAAACGCAAACATTTTTGCAATGATCTCAGCGTGTGGGCTTAGCCCATGGACATGTGCGCTCGGGTGTGTTCTGTATCTCTACTATTTACTTGACTGCTTTTGATGATAAAACACTATGTCATCGCCTTCCTGAAGGCATGTTTGCTTGATTCATTTCGTCTTTGTAGAGCAATTTACACCTGTAATCCCTCTTCACTGGTGTGCAGCGGAGCTAACAACAACAAAAACAATCCTTTTGTTCATGCTGATGTTTGTCTATCATTGTTTTAACTGTCAGCGGCTCTGTTGTTTAAGGTATAGCGTTGTCTGGCTTTATGGGAGCAGCAGCATTCCCAGCTCTTGCCTTATTTTGTTGCATTTTCTCAGTGGTGTCTCATGTACTGTAAGCAGCTTAACTTGACAGTGGAATTCTGTCACACTATGAAAAGTCATGTTGTTCATTTTAAATGTTCTCAACACTAAAAGCAGTGATGTCAGTGGTTTCCTTTATGTGATTAAAAAAAAGGTTTTCAACTCATGTTCTTCCACTGATATTAAATCATGACCAATAGTCAGTGCAGCGATTTTAAAACATCAGTTGGACATATTGTGCACATAGAGCTGCACGCATATTTCTCAATAGTGTTCCTTTTATAAGAAATATACTTCTTGAACTTCCGAAAATAAAGCTGCATCAAAATATATTTTAATATTTGACCTGTGTCTGTTCACTCATCAGCTGTACTGAAGTGAATACATTTGGGGGAAGAAAAAAAAAATCAAAGTTTGTCCACGAGAACTAGACTAAAGAGAGAGAAGCTGACCACCTCTTCTTGATCAGGGGGCTTATACCTGTGGTTTTCTGCAGAGCTGGAGTGTTTTTGATGATCAGAGTCTGTGAACTTGCACAACCTGTTTGAACATGGTGTGTAAGGATAGGTGTCATCGGGTGCTGTCTGATGCGAGAGGGAGAAACTAAAGCCGGATTTCTACCTCTGAGTTAATAAGATCGAGAGATGTACCAGTGAGAGCGGCGAGTATTTTTGACATCCATACGTCAACATTTTCTGGTGATGGACTACAATCATGTTCTCCTCCAGGTTAAGGGCTTTGAGGCATGCCTGGTACTGTTTTGTAAATGTTTTACTGTACACAAAGGGGTCCTCCTGTCTTGGTCTGTCTCTATTTATTTTTGAGAAATAAGTTTTTTTTTTTCAAATTTAATTGGTTAAAAAGGACAAAATTTATATTTAGGATTATTTTGTTTGTAACTGAACATCACCAGTAAGCAAAAAAAGGACATAAATCAGTTTTCCATCGTTTGTAAAATGCAGTCTGATCATGAGTCAACACTATTTTCTGCACAGATCAATCAGTCAGACAGTCAGTTAGTCTCTGCTGTGTTGTGAGAGACTTGTCAGAAAATAGTGCAGAGAGAGCCTGTATGTTGGTTGCAACTCCAGCTGAGTTGCTCTTTGTGCAGGGGTAAGTCCTCCGGCTTTGTCCACAGTTGTTCTTGTTGCACACAGCCAGTTGTTCAGCATTGTTGCACACAGGCTAAAACAAAAGCTATGTGTATATAATTGTTCAGCATAGTTTGCCATGGATCTTAAAATCTTACAAATTCTTGTAAACTTCTGCTGGATTAGAGAGTGGCCCACCCCTCCTCCTCCTCCTCGACAAGTAATACCTGGAGGCGCTGAATCACAGCAGCAGCACAGGCAGGAGGAATGATGCTGACTGATGTCTCTGTGTTCTTCATGCTTTCTAAACTTCAGTCGCTATTTAGCTATCAGGAATATTATTTATTTTACTGACAATGTTAGATTTGTTTCCAGCTAGACAGAGAGATGAGTAGAATCCTGTTCAGGATCAATTCGTTGTTTTGTTTTTTTTTAACTGTAGTTTAAAGAACACAGCTTTTTTATTGATGAGAAAGACCTATCAGGCACTTTCACCAAGAGCAATTATGACCTCAGATGATACTGTTTACATGAAAGTTTCCTATTCAAAGTATTGTCCTACATAGGTTAATATTCCCCTCCATGTCATTACATCCACTTCTTGCTTTGCATTCAGTATCGAAGGAGCAGAACACAAAAATGGCTTTCATATGAGCCTGACGAGATATGGCAGCTGGAGGAACCGGGGCCTTAAACTCCTCAGCTAATGTTTACAATTACAGTGGTATCGAATTGGAAATAGGTGTGCAGTTTGCATAGCAAGTGATGAGGAGGGAACTCTTCGGCTTTGGTTCACTGTGATGTGTTTACTCAGCAAATAACAATTTAATTGGGAAAATAATTTTCCAGCTGGTGTGTGTGTGTATGTGTGTGTGCATTTGCAATATTCAGCGAGAGGCTCCTAAATAATTACAATCATCCAAGGGGAAATTAATGGGCCTGGCTTGTTTCTGGGCTCCATCACGATAAGACCACCGAGCACACAGCCTCTAACAGACCTGCCAAGATTCACTGCATTGTGAAGATTGCCTGCAGAGAGGCTTTTTCACAAAGTGTCAGAACTAGAGATGTATTGACAAAATGTTGGGGAGACTCAGATGGAAGTACACATGCTATTGGCAGGAGAGGCTTACTTAAGGACAGTCTTTATTCTCGATCAATGCTATGGTTTGGGATGGAATGAATAGGTTGCAGCCTCAAGTGTCCTGAGTGTGACAGTTCAAGATGACTAAGTTTGAAGTCTCTGCTTCATATACAAAATGGGTATACACAGTGTACTGTGGGGGTAAGAAAAAAAAGTATGATGGTGAAGAGTAACCTGATCTGTCAGCTTACTCTTCACTATCATACTTCTATTTATAGGAATTCGTACTGATGCAATTGGCCATGTCTGTGGGTGGGATATGTGTCCTGGTTGCTGCACCAGGACACATGCAGACACCCGCTCAGGATGAAGGGAACTGAAGAATAGTGCAGTCTTCCCACGTGCTATGCCCCCTTGTTGAAACTCCTCACTGTTTGGTAAAAAGACGCGGCTGATGACACCTCATGTGACAGAAGAAGCAGTCTAATGTGCACCCTTTAACAGCAAAAAACAATCAATGAAGGCATGTGGAAGAGTGAAGAAGTAATGTTATATCAGCATCTACCCTAAGCTCTTCAGGAGCTGCCATTGTTGTTTTGATCAGTCTGCTGTAGTTACACCTAAACCACACCCAGAAGTCCTGAAAGGACAGAGGAACACATGATTTGAAGCCTGACCGATGATTTCTCACATTGGAACATTGTGAAAGCGACACTTTGCAATGTAAGTAGTGCTACTCTTTAACATTCTTCCCAGTCCTTGGTGCTTATCATGCAGGGTGTGTGTGAGGCCCAGACACAGTTATGAAGAAAAACTGGTAAATACATCCAGTATAAGAGAAGTTGAAAGGGCCCAAAAAAAGTTGCAGCATCTATCTGAAGACTTCAAAGGGCTGGTACTTTTTCAGCTTAGCTAATCAACTCATCTCACTGTCAGATGTCGAAATAATTTTACATATTCAAAATCAACTCTTAAATGTTCCAAACTTACAGGCATTTCCTTTCCACCTCTTATTTTTGTCTTGCCTCGAGTCTCCCTGTGGCCAAGGAGTCATTAGAAAGTAGGCAGATGTTTTTCTTTTTGTCAAGGTGGGCTCACAGTCCCCCATCCTTCAGGCTGAGCCGGACCTGCGCAGTGGCGCTCTGACAGAAAGCAAGAATAGAACAAGGAATGAGACAAGGTGAGAGGGATCAACGTGCAGAGAAGTCCAAGGAAAGAAACAGATATCCAGAAAGGAGACATTGATAATGAAACAAACTGTGTAAAGGACATTGGAGAGACAGATGTAAAATTATTACTCGTGCGAGGATGTCTATTCCTCAGCAGCTTGGGTAATGAACCCAGTATAAATGGTCGTGTCTTCAATAGAATTATGAGTGAATCCTTTCTAAATTATGAAAAATGTGTTATGTGAGTTTGTATCACAGTGGCATTTTGTGTACCAATTTATTTATGTTTTGTGTGAGTTTTAGGTATATTTTTATCAAGATGAAATGCAAGTTTTCCTTGACAATTGTCAGAATAACACAAAGTATGAGGCTGATTCTCTCTAAATTCGGAGGAGTGTAGTGTGGGAAAAGCCAATTCGATTTGGTGCAGAGGAGTCGTAGCGCCACCTGGTGACAACAGTGTTTTTTAAACTCTTCATGCACTTCTCCTAGTGGGTCAACCAGATCCATCTAAGACTTTGTCAAAGTTTCCTGAAGACTGAGTTTTCATTAACTGCTGGTGAGGCGACTAACTTCAATATTTTGCTATAGAACACAAAATTATTTTAATGTAAATGGACTCAACATGGTCAGATATTTTTCTAAACTTGACACAGTGGACAAAAAACGCAGCCTGTAGACAGCCACAAGCTGAATTGAAGTCAAGATCATAGTCCCACTTAGTGGTCACAGAAAGTAGGCCTGCTGTAACAAACGTCATTTGATTAACATTAAAACTACCCTGTTCAGTCTGGACCACTTTGGTCAAATAGAAAACACAATTGCTATGCTTAAATTGGTGGTATGGCTCTGTGTCAGTCTCCCCGTCCCTCTGTCATTCTCTCCACCTGTCTTTCTCCTTCTATCTTGTGCAAATCCCCCTTCTGTCTGTCATTCTGTCTCTCTCCCCTCCTTTCTCGCTCTCTGTGTCTCTGTCCCTCTCTTCCCTTATCTGTATCTGTCTCTGTCCCTTATCTATCTCTGTCTCTGCTCCCGTTTTCCTGCTCTCTTTCCCCCAACCGGTCAAAGCAGATAGCATTTCCCACTGAGCCTGGATCTGCTTGATTTTCTTGGCTGTTAAAAGCTAAGTTTTTGTCGCCACTGTCACAAGGTGCGCTTGCTCATGGAGAATTGTTGGGTGTAAATTAATTGAAAGAGTGCGTTGCACAACATACTCAATATGTTAAGTGTCATGTGATACATTTTGTTGTGATTTTCCACTGTACAATTAAAACTGACTTGAATTGAAAGCATCAGAGAACACCAGAGGGTCAGCAAAAATGATAAGATAGGCGCTTGTGGATTGCTCTCTATCTAGTCTGTAAATGCCTCACACATGAGCTTGTACATGGACCAAATATCACTGTACTTTTCAAGTGCTTTTACTAAGAAACCTGCCCAAGACACTATAGAACCAGATTTGTTGTTTCAGTGCATGATTCAAATACATACGTTGAAAAAAAATAATTTCAGTTCTTTTTAGTCAGTGTTAATTTATGGTTAAGCATCATTATAGGCTATGTTGTTATCAGCTACTCCTAAAACAACCCGTCTTTGGAAAACCCTACATATTTCTCGCTTGCCTGGTTATCCCTTTCCTGGCTAAAACTCTACTTCACAGTATCTCATGGATTGAGTTTTTATTAAATAATGCACATCCTTAGATTATCATGCAAGAAAAGCATAGTTTAATGTTTTAAATCAAAAGCTGGCGAGCAACTCCTGATGGGTTTAATTAGCTATGTCACTCTTTCACACCATGAGACTGGGACAGAAGTTGTATATTAATGGAATTTTTTTTTCCCCCCTGCCAACAATGATTAACCCAAACACCTCTGCTTCCACTCTGTGTAAATGCGTTCACCTCTCTGCTACAGTAATGACACCTGTGTTCGAGAACGCACGTTACCCAGGACTCATCTCGTCACAATGCAAGTTGGATATGTCCCAATTTCTGCCCTTTGCACTGTTTCTGTTAATATCAGTTGGCTACTTAGCAAGAATCCATGAATGCATGATTGGATAGCACAGAAACATGGTCTCCAGGCTCAAAGGAGAAGTTTCGTCATATACAGTAGGAGTAGCTGCCTCTGTATCAGTGCCAGTTGTCAGAGCAATCAAGCACCCAGCTGGACTATCATTTGGTGCCATGGAGGTGGTTTCAAAAGTAATAGGATTTCTTGCCCTCCAGAAACAGACTAGTCCTTCTGTGCGTGTGTTCCACAAGAGGAATGGAGAGGCATCAGGAAAGGAAGTCCTGCACTCTGTTGCACTCTCTCCTGATTGAAAACAAACTTATTGTTTCCCCCAAGGTGGAGGCACATTTTTACTTCCATAATTGTCCCATGGTACTTTTTCCCCTCTCTTTCAGCTTCATTTTTCGCCACCGGCATCCTTTGTTATATTGATCACAAGGTGTTAAAGGAGTCTAATACAGCTTGTCTTTACTCTCCCTTTGCTAGTCAGTTTAATTTGTGCACACAGCTGTGGGACTCATTCACATCATATGAATGTAGCAAAAATGCATTCATGCATATCGATCCATGTGCTCTTGGCGTACACAAGTAAATTGTATCTTCATGCTTTAGTGAAATGCAGTTAACACATTTTGCATAACAATTGCTCGCTCAACACCTATTGAAGAATGACAGCTCTCTAGAGGGCTTTTTCTGCTACAAAGCATCGATAGGTGGGGCATGTATAATAGAAATAGTAGCCTATAGACATCGCGGTGGGCGATGTAGAAGCGGCTGTGACCTGTTGATTTTCTAATAAACTTCTCTGAACAGTCTGTCCCGCCAGTATAGTCCAGGATAAGAGATGTGAGTCGAGTGTTGAAGAAAGTTGACCCTTTGTTACTACCTTATGTTCATAGCTTCAAGTGTTGAAATTAGTGCCGAGGCTTTTTTTTCCTTGCACACCATGACGACATCACACCCTTCTCTCCTACTTTCTCTCCCTCCCCACCACAAGGGCCCACCCAGTAGTGTAGTGTCACCCACATGTGAGCCAGTGAAAGTAATAAATACTGTAAGTGAAATGGTTGAATTTGATCATTTACCCATCGGTCTTATGACAGCTCCGTTCCTGGTTGAGATGTCGGTGCAGAGACAGCTTTGCTCAGCATGTTACTCCTGTTTTACTTGGTGCAACACCTTCCATCGATGATGTCATGGTTCAGAAAATCTCAGATGGCACTGGTTCAAGATCCTGCAGCAGTTTAGTGGTTAAAGGGCTATAGCCTTACCATAAAGTGAAGGGTGTTGGGGTTGGATGATGCTTGAAAGGAGTATCTGAGCACTGGAGGAGGAGTATCTGCAAAATACTGAAAAAGGGTACTACTAACTTATCAGATATCTATAGAAGTACCTATAACATAAGAAGTCTCCCTGCAGTCAGCTGAGAAAAACTGATGACTAAATTTGGTTTATGAACTGAACTGCATGCTCAGATTCACAGTCTGTACATAGATTTTTTTTTTTTGATAAAATGAGTTGCCCGTAGGTTTACATACTTTTTCCTCACCGTGTGTGTGGGTCAGACAAAGCTGTGGCAGCTGGTCAACTTTGCCTCCAGACGGAGTGGTGGGTTGGTCATGTGTTACGCTGTATGGTCGACCAGTGGGGATTTAGTGCTGGTGAAATGTAGCGGTATGTGTAAGGATCAGATCAGTGTCCCCGGGGAGGTGCCGGCTTCCTCTCCGTGAAGCAGTTCATTGATCCTGAACCTAGATCCAAAAGTCTGAGTGAAGCTTGCTCATTGACTGGAGCAAGATGAGCTACTACCAGCCACTGGAACACCTTGTGAGGCCACCTGTTGGGAGTTGGACTGAAAACTGTACCTGTGACATGATAGAGGAGCCTCTATTTAGCTGCTATGGAGAAAATGGGATCAGGCAGAGCTGCTCAGAGTATTTCCTCTTGTTTCATGGATTAGGAACTTGTTACTCAAAAGCAGCAATCCTCTAAATTTGATTGTCAGATTGGACGGACAGATGATTGGAGAGTCTTTACTTAGTCTGACTTTACAGTCTCTAAGAAAGGCTCTTTCTTGCCACTCTGAATTTATACTCCTCTCTTCTGACTTGTGGTTGACAGCTTAAAAAAAAAAAAAAAGAACCAAAAGAAAATATTTTGTATCTGCAGCATTTTTGTTGCAATGGTGTCACAGCCCTGTTTGGACTGTTGATTTTGAGTTAAGTATTTCTGTTAGAATTATATAGTTTTAATTTTGGAAATAACTTGATATGTGATATTTACACTGTTAACCAAACAAATTTGAAGCCACCACCTGAAGCTCTCTGAAAATTGCAATATTGTTGACATTTATTGCTGACAAAAAAGATTGCAACAATTTTTACCCTCATCTTAAATTAAATTTGGCTTGGCTCAGTTCAACTCTGAATAAGTGACACAAGATTAATGGATCTGGATATTACAATAGTTGAAAAGTCTCATGCATAATTACAGGCTTGTCGTCGACTTCTGCAGCAGGAATGACACTTCTTGCTGAACTGAACATTGCTGACCACTGCTCTTTTGACAAAGTTCTACTTAATTCCTCTATTTTCTGCTTGGATGCACAGCAGGTATAACAAGAGAGGCTTCAGGAGGGGAAGGGGTGAAATTGCATAACATAGCTCAGCCAGGACTGCTTTTCGCTCAGTGCACATGCCAATTAATTTGTTTGAGTTCAAGTGTGTTCAAGTGTTTTGTGAATGAATTTGTTTGTTGTTGGTAATAGACACTCATTCGTGAACTTCCTTTGAATTGAGGATGGTGGAGCACAGTTGGTTGTCGCTCGGCCCCTCTACTAGCGCTGTCGTATGACTAATGCTAAATCTTAAACTTGATGATCCTCCTGAGGCTCTCCACACCAGACCAAAATATTCTCCACGGTGTTGCCATCATTTCAGCTTCAGTAATTCACTCACGCCTCAGTAGACTCATGCTCCATTAGCAGCCTTATTTTTCCGAGTGTGCTCTACTACCGTCTTAAATTCCTAGCCCACTTGTTCTTTGGAAAATAATGAAAAAGTGGTTAGTGAAATTTGATGACTGTTGATCTTGTAATCCCACACGTTCCACACTGAAATCAATCTTTCTCTCTATAGACAGTATTTCCGCTGGTAATGTTTCACTTTAAATTCAGCTTTCGTGAAGAATGCAGTATGGAGAGTCAGCATTGTCGTTACAAAACGTAGTGTTTCTTTTATACGTTGCATGCTGGTTACAACTAGTGAAAACACTTAATAGAGCCTGAAAAAACATGTATCATGGGACTAAAAATGTAGCCGTTTATTATATGTAGATAAAGCACTTTTACAATGACAGTAGCAGCCCCTTGACAAAGATCTTTTTTTTCAGCATGCCTCACTGTTTACAAGACCAGAAGCAGTTATGTCTTTGTTGCTTGCTTCAGCTAAACTGAGATATTGTATCCAAGTTGGCCTCTGTCCTCATGGTTTAAAAAAAAAAGACCTCATTAAAGGCATGGTGACAAGAAATAGACTCACACATTTGTTGCTAGATAAGCACACACTCAGTTCTCTCTTGCCTAATATTAATCAACAGAGTGCGCATGCATGCAGCAGCACATTACTGTGGCTTGCAAGGTGAGTCGTCGGTGGTGTTCATTGTGTATACCCACAAGTGAAAGCAAACGCTCATTTATGAATAGCACTACACTTTCCTCAGAGGTGGTGAAAGGACCGATGTTAGAGGGCTTATTCCATGAATCCTAAGGGAGGTCCTCACAATGCAAGCATGCATACAACAAATACATGACATGAATATGTCCACGTGGGAGGTTAAGGCCTCCCACAACAAGCAAAGCACTTACTGACCCAAAACTGGGTTTGCAAAGTGCTTCTGCTCTTACCAGTTTATACATAGCACTGAAGTCTCTTCATTAAGACAGGCTCACATTCATAAGAAATTGATCCTCGAGATATCTGATCTTGAAATTTTCATTTGGTAAGAATAGGAGAAAGGAAAGAGTGCTTTTGTGTGTTCCTATGAACAAAAATACACACAGGTTAAAAAACAGACATTAAAGACAAGCTGTGGCTTTTAAAGTGCATCCTGCATCACTGAAGTGCTCCCCCAAAACCCCAAAACATTTAGATATGCCATCTTTTCATCGCCATCTAAATGGCATTTTGAACTGAGATATGTCAACCCCCCCCCCCCTTTTTTTTTTTCTGATCTGATTCTGATATTTCGTTCCGGAAAACGGCACATAGAAGAGCTCTCTTTTGAAAATTATCTTTATTCGTGTGGGTGCTGGTGGCGGTTCTTGTGACAATACTTTATGAAATGAATAAGGACAATCAAGTAGACGTTAATGGCACATCACAAATTGCTGGACAAATGTAAATCGCTACTCCTCCTTAAGTGTTTTTTTTTTTATATTCGATGTAAAACGTGGTTTAAAGATTATATAGGAAATGGTCATGATTTAATGATTATTTTGACTTGTGGTTGGAAATTTGAAATCATGGTTGGAAAGGGAACTCAGCAGCTGTGTCACATGCCAAAGAGAGTTGTTTCTCTTTAACCTGCTCAGATCGGTGGTGTCAGTCTGATCAACCTCACTGTTGCATGTTGCCAACTATACATTATACATTTTTTTTTTTGCAAGACAGAGCTTATAATTTTGTCATCCAGGTGTTGTTGATGATGATGGCACATGGATGTTACATGGAAGGTGTCACCTGGGCCGCTACTGCGTCAAATGGTGTCTTTGAATTTGTTTGGAGTCTTTTCATGTCAGTAGCATCACATGTCCAATCGCTGCCTTCGTTACATCCCACAACAGCAACACTTAACACTTACAGTTCAGGTTTTCCTTCTCATGCTACTGTCGCCTATGCTGCTATGTAATTGCTTTAGCACCTTAAATAGGCCGTGTGTTGTTATTTTATGGTGTATGCCCTTTTTACATTTTTTTTTTTACATATTTTCATGTCTTAAGCTCAAGCTTTACCTTGATTGCGCTTATGTACATTTTTTCTCAGTTTGAACTTGTTACATCAGAGGTCTCCAAAGATCCTGTGTTTGACTGACCTTTTTGCACTGTTTTTTAACTCATCTGTGTCTCGTTGCTCATCAGTACTTTGTGCATGGAAGCTGTGTTCTTACCTCCTTTGTGTTAACCATTTTGTTATGTTTCTTTGTGCCACTGGAGCAGTTAACTTTCATTGTTTTCTTTTCTTGCCTGTTTGGACATTCTGTATTTGGATATTTTCCATCTGGATTATCCAGTTTGTTTTCTCTGTTTGGACAAGTACTCAGAGTAAGCCTCAGTTTGTTTTGTTTCCTTGTTTTATTAAATGTCTGAACTATTCCCCACCTGCCTAAGAGTCTGCATGTTAGTACTCTGTGATTTTGCTTTGTACCATCCATCTTCCAGTATGGACAACGGGCATGTGGTCATTACAACAGTAGTGCTCAACAATCCACCTTTGACCTAACGTTTCCATGTTCAGAAATGTTAAAAGATATTGTATGCTTCAGTTAATGAATATATATCTATATCTATATATCTATATCTATATATAGACATAGATATAGATATAGATATATTACAGTCAGAACGCCATCTAAAGCCACAAGTTTGTCAGGGATCAGAGAATGTTGGATTTGATCAAAATAGGTCTGTCATAACAGCCAGTTCAGCTTCCTCAATCGTGTGATCCTCTTCAGAGTCATCAGCTGTTGTCTCTGAGAATGATTCCAGGCTTCCTATTGGGTCGGTGGGGCTGCAAGACTGGTGTAAACCCTTAACTTAGACACATGGGAGTCTTGAGTCACAACTTGGCTTATTCTGACCACAGATGTCATCCATCACCTAGAATTTGTGTTGAATTGAAGTCGCATATCTGACTCCAGATGTGTAGCCCTGCAAGGATCTACAACGCTTCCCTCTCAAACTGAAAAATCTAGCCTCACCCACATGATAATTGTTGTCATGACTGGATATACATCTATATATGTTTTAAATTGTTGTACTTCATTGATAATTCAATGCAGTTGCTCAGGATGTTTGTAAGAGTTGTAATTTATAGAAAACAAGAAAGATTTTCTGTCTAGCTAAGCACAACAGTGTTTTCATCTAGCTGATTCATTGCTGAATCTTTATATAAAAATCTTTGTGTTGGTTGCTTTTCTCGGTAACAGACAACACATTCAATCATCATCTAATTTGGTGTGTCTATTGCTGGTATCCCATTGAAGTCAAACGCTGACTTTGAACTCAGTTGAATGCATTTCTTTTTGTTTAATTTTTTGTTTTGTAGGAGGAGAAAAACCTGCGACATTCATTTTACCAACTCACTGTAGCATTTACCTATTTTTGCACATCAGATCTGCTTGCAAAAACATCGAAGACAAATATGTAGGCAAAATGCATCTGTTATTTTTGTATTTTCTTTTAATCTCTATCCTTGTTAGGAAATTACATTGACATTGACATTGACATTCATCGCGGACAGCCTAACCAATTCATACCTAGCCTCAAACAAAACCCAAGCAATTACATTTTTCCACATTAGAACATCGGAACCAGTCTGCGGTCCCCATGAGGACTAGGGCTACTGATAAGGTTAGTGTTTATACCAGGAAAGGTCTGCAATAGGTAACAAAAACCACAACACACACACACACACACACACTGTTGGTCTGACTACTCCCCATCACTCAGTTACGGTAACTCGACTGTGTCTTGTGGAGCAGCTCGACTCATCCCCATAGACCTGTCGTACATGGTTCAGTGCCTCATTTTCAATTGTTCTTTAGACCTTCATAAATCACCCGTGTGTGTGTGTGTGTGTTGTGATCTCCGCCAGCTGTTCACACATTAGCAAGGTGGACTTGGATAACTTGACCCCCGAAGCATGCGCCTGCCATGTTCCTCTTCATTTACACCTTTCAGCCCTGCTGTTCAAGGTTGAATTATGTGAACCTTTTCCCCTTTTTGGAGAATCTCCACTACCTCTTTGCTCATTTATTCATTCATACATTTTTAAACTCATACCGTTCTCTGTCATTTCTGCTTTGTGTTGGCACTGCTCACTTTCATGTCACTATGTCCCATAAATCAGCCCTTTTCCTGTGTTATTGCCAGCTTTTTTATTACATTCTTTTGGATTCTTTCGCTCTGCTTTCAGCTCAGATTTTTCTGTCACCTTTGTCGAAATGTGGCTGTGTGCTTGTTTACCGTCTAGTTCTGGGATAACCAAACTAGTTTCTTGCAGGATGTCATCTTTGGCCCATTTTTTGGCAAATAATCCTCTATGGTTGCAGCATCTGCCTACTTGCGCTTGGTGACTAGTTTTATGGGTCTGGACCTGGCGTGGTTGAAAGAGGTGGACAGCATGGTGCATAAACAGGGGTGTGGAATGTGGGCATTTTTAAAATTGATAGCTTGCTTGATGAAAGGATAAAACCCAGTGGTGGGGTTGGATATTGTTTGGATTTTACCGATTCGGAGTCCGATTCTGATTCTCAATATCGATTCTCGTTCTAAACGATTCTCGATTCCGATTCTTTGAGATGTAAGTCAACAGGTCACAGCCTCATCAGGAGAATTTTTTTTGTGTGAAAAAGCCTTAACACAGGCCAATTTATTTATTCACATTGCCACTTTTAGTCAAAAAACAAAGATGTGCAGCCCAGATGATGTAGAAACGACTCAGATACAATTCCGTTTGCAACGAGGAGTTGCTGGTTGATGATGAAGGTTGACTCTGAAGTGGAGGAAGCATCGTGAGCAGGAGAGCGACGCCACGAGTTGAACACAGTATACTTGCTAATTGTTACACCATGCAGGCGGAGGTGTTTCGTCATGTTTGTGGTGCATCCTCCTTTGTCAGAAATTGTTTTTTCGCAGACGTTGCACTGTGCTACTCTGTCCTCTTTCAAATTAAAGTGAAGCCAGACTTTTGAGCATTTTTTGCAGTCCATGTTCAGACGACTGATGTTCTTGCTAACGGACGCACAGAAAACTCCGAGCGGAGTAGTACACGCCCCGAAAACAAACTAATGTGGGCACTCAGAACCGAAAACAAGAATCAAAATTCAAGAAGCTGCTTAATGGTTCCGGAACCGGACGTTAGGAACCGGTTTCAAATTGGAACTTATTCTCAGAACCCAACCTTACCCAGTGGTACTCACAAAGTAATCTGCCTAAAACCAAGTAGTGAACCATTAATGTTATCCTATGCTAGCTCGTCATGATGGCTATGGTGCTGGGGTCCACACTTGTCACCTTTCACTTTGTGTTACAGTGTGTTCAGCTGAGTGAGGACATTAGCATGGATTGGTCAGGTTGCAGTCCAGCAGGGGAGTGGTGATGAGGGAAAATCACGCTTCAAAATGGTACAAGATAACCCTAAGCTTGCATCAACCCTTTATGCATGTTAGCTCCAACATTTGGCTTGTGTTCCATTATTGCAGGTCCCAACTCCCCTTTTATTCCGTGTGATTTCTTTTCTCATCTGTAATCTTTGCCTTTAGGGGTATTCAGGCAACACATTTTGAAAAAAAATACTTCTGCAGCTATTTCAGCCTTCACTCTACAACAACTAGACCACAGGTCATCCCAGCATATTCCGCATATTCAACCTGCTGCCTTTCTTTGTGCTTAGTGGTCCCTTAGGTCTTCACACCCGGTGGGTACATTTTCCATATAGCAGGAGGTACCTTTCATAAGCCTCTTCATTTTCACCCTTAGTGTTATCTCACAGGATGAAGTCTCTCCTCTGGCCCCTATCGGTCCTTTACCGCTTATAGATTGCTAAACTCTGTCTATTTTGGCCTCGAAAGGACCTTTAGCTTTTTAATACAAGCTCAAGTACTTTATTCTGTGCAGTCTCTAATGTAGGTCTGATAATGTACCTCCTTGAATACACCTTGAGGAAGTGGAATGCATGTGTAGCTCCTCAAAAATGTAACCACAGGTTTGAGTCTCAAGAGATCTCAGCCCATACAATGTGAGGCATTCAGGCTTTAGACTTGGCTATAGCAAATAACATAATGTAATTAAATTGACCAGTAATTAACTGCTCAAACAATAAACAAATCTCTTACTCCATACCAAAACAGGTTTTTCTCACCAAAGCTTGAGTTTTTTTCAAAATAATCTCCAAAGTGTATGAGTATTGCAGTGTTTGACAGTTTTTGGTCACTAAAATGGAAAAGATAGAATCCCCCCCACCCCCCATTTTTATTGTGATGTGATTCTGTTTTGAATATGTTGTGATCGGATCACTCATGATTCTTCTTAGTGTCTGGGAGCTTGGAGTGTAATATTGCACAGCGGTTACCAACAAAGTAAAAGATAGAGACAAAATATATTCATATTAAAGGGCAATACATTCTAAAAATAACATTTAAATTCCAGTTGAATCCCTGACTGTGGCATAAGTGCTGTCAGTTCTTCTTTTGTGAAGTTCAAACATGCCTGATCCATCTTTTTTTTTTTTTTAGCAACCATCCCTTCTCACTCCTGCCAGCAGTTGTTTAGAAAGCCATAGCGTCAGGCATGATTTCAGATCTCAGTGTTTGTGGGTACTGTCCTTAAATTAATCTAATTACAACATTTAGAACGCAATAGTTGTGTAAGCAAACAAATGTAGGAATTTTGAGACAAGTGGAGGAAAACTGTGTCCTCATCAAAGATGGCTTTAAAAGAAAATGCCTGCATGGTGGCAGGCTGCAGGGATACACAGACTATACAGGGATAATCCCTTGCTTGTCATAATACAGAGATGCTTCACATTTACTTGTGGACTGCACAATTCCTGTCAGAGGAAAAAAAAAAAAAGTTGCAGGTGATTTGGTTGCAGCCGGTCCTGTCTGTCTTCAGGTTGGCGAGAGACAATAACAAGCGAGATTGCTGCCAGCAGGCGCTGTTCCTCATAAGGAATCTGCTCACTTTGTGGCAGCAATGATCCACAGTCAGTCTATGTGTTGTCTTCCTGTTGGGGCATGATGAGACATAATGCAAATGCTTTTGGCAACTGTGTCCAGGGATGCTGTGTTTCAGTCAGCTTAATAACTCAAGTTACGAAGGCATCCTCTCACCTAGAGTGAGTATAAAGGTTTCCATATGGAGAAGAGAAGGACACGTTGGGGCAAAATCAAACTGGTTGTATTGACCAAATCTGCAGGTGTGGGTATGGATTCTGTAACCTAAGGCAGTAGTGCACCTAGGCACTCGTCCACAAAGACTCCCTTTTCTCATATGTCTAGCAATAAATCTCTCAACTGGATTTTACAGACCAAGTGGTTGTCAGGTTGAAATCACAATAGACTATTTTGCTTGATGTGCAAAATAAATCTTTGATAGAATGTTGAACAACTTCAGCAGGTTCTCTCAAACTCAGATCACACCTAAAAATATCGTTGGCACAAACTGATGAACACAGCAAATAGAAAAATGATTAAGGGATCTGGATATGTGAAGACCTCAGATTTTTATTATGGCACCATACTTCCATATTGATTAAATAACATTTATTTGAGCTACAGTGTAGCGTGCACTAAATCCTTGAGTGAAATTACTCAGAGAAATGTGTCGGCTGTGATGTAAAATCAATGCTCAAAGAGGGGAAGAATGGCTTGAGTTAATTGTACTTCTTTAATTTGAATGATAAATGCTTCAGACACATTGTCTTTATTAAATTCACGTACATCTTCTCACATCACCTTTTTTGAGTTATGACTGATTCTCATTTGATGAAACAGACACGATTGCTTCTTTGGGCAAAAAGTCGATTGAGGAAGAGAAATCAAAATGTTTGTCATGCACAGGATATAATATCCTTCCTCAAAGTGCAAAGAGATAATAGGGCATCCCTGTATGTCTTTTAAATCTCTTTTAGTAGACAGTAATCATGTTTCTGTCAATGTATTTTGATGTAGATTTTGAAGTATGGCATTAAAAAGGTAGATGGAAACTGCAAATTTCAGAAAAAAAAAGTTTTTAGAATTGCTTGTGGTGGTTTATGCCTTTTTGTATGATTTAAATATTTTCAAATGGCAGATGTTTTCAAACGAGCTTGGGTTGTGGGGTGTCTTTCACTCAAACCTAATTTCCTTTTTTGTTACATTTCCAAAATTTGTCATACTGTAAAATTCTCTTAACAGTTCATAGGAAATCGCCCAAGTAGACCAGTGTGACCATGTATTTATTCATTTCTGCACATTTGTATTTACAATATTAAACTTGAGGCAAATCCTTGCAGTAATCAGGCTACTATTTTTGTGGTTATTTATGTTTATGCTCAGAAGATGAAGAAATCCTCTGATATTGATTCAGAAAATTGGATTCGCACATCTGCCCTGATGTCGTGGCTTCTCTGCATGTTTGACGAGCATCTCATTGAAACTTGTCCTTTTCTACAACCTACACTGGACTAGTTTTCCACAAGTGCGGCAAACCTTCTCTCACTGAGGTGACTGAATTTCTGCCGTGGTCTTGGATTACCTGAAATGCCAGCCATATTCTTATTGCCCTTCATCCAGATGCTCGACTCTCTGCGATTCTTGAGCTATGTTTACTTTAGCGCTACTGGCTATCCATTTATGGCCCCTATCAGCCTCACACACGTGCAAGTGCAATATTGATGTGCCCTGAGCCCTGATAACATCTCCATTTAATCCACAACCTCCTAGTCTGAGAGAGAGGGTTAGTAAATGAGGGGGAGAGAGAGAGAGAAGCTGCCAACCATCACACTGTTCTTTATTTCAGCTTATCTTTATCTACTGCATTAGCACAAATGAATTTATGGACATGGGAGGAATACTGGGGGGTCAGAACCCCCTAGACATGCCAGAGATGAGGAGGTTTCTAATTCAGAGTGGTGACTTTGCTACAGCCTAGCAACAGTCTTTGTATTGCTGGCATTTGATCAGGTAATTTGGAGGCGAAGTGCAAGGTCTTCCCTGTGAACACTCCATTATGCATTATAATGAATATAACACGAATGTTGTTTGGCCTACATAATGGGATCTGATTTGTTTGATTTGGTGGTCAGTGTGGCATAGTGCGCCCGTAGCACACACACACCGCTCTGCTGAAGGCTGATGAAATACTTAGTGCTGTGATTGCCACTTGTACGAGTTTGGGGTATGCATATGAGTGTTTGGCTGTTGTGTGATGTTTGTAATGACCTTCCACCTCTACTCTATTTGAATATAAATCCAAACCGGCATGCAGTAAAATACAAGGCTGAGAAGCTGTGCCACTGTTGGCTACACCTCTGTTCTATGCAGTCATCTATGGATGTGTTATGAATAATGCAGTGAGCATGAGGAGGGGAAGTGAAAAGAGAAGGGCAGTTTGAGCTTTTAGAGTATTTGACATCTGAGTGAACATGGACTGACTTCATATCTGGAGTGACGAACATCAACACACTGCTTATAGCCTGGCAGGGAGCCAGCGCGAAACTTTGCACACTTTTTTATTTATTTTTTAAAATTGCAACCATTACAACAGTGTTTAATTACACGGCATGTGGCCGTCACCCCAACCTGCACATGCATTAACACTCGCGTTCTTCTTAACATCCATCTTTGCCCAGATGCTTCAAAACATGCTTTGAAATATGTGTACGGAAACAAAGGTGTTCTATCTTTTTCTCTTTTTCAGCCCTGTTTCAAAAATGTTTGTATCTTTGTTCTGCATAGACATACCAATTTCAAAATTATGCTTATAACCACTATATATCCTTATGTCTGTGTATTTTCTTGCATTTATTTGCTTTGTTTGCACTGTGGCAGAAAATTCACTGTTCAACCAATTTGTCTTTGACTTGTTCTTCTCTTTGACATTGCCTTTGGTAAGGGTGCGCTGAAGTTGCTAATAGAATAGAAACAAGTCATTATTCTTCATATTAGTGTCATTGTCTGAAGAGTTTTTTTTTTTTTTTTAACCCAACACATGCAAAGTACCTGTGCATCTTCTTTAACGGCCTTCCTGATCACATCTAAGTGAGCCGCACTAAGTTTCCGGACTGCTGTGGAGTTTTGACCAGAGGCAATGGAAGCCCTGCAGCTTCTCAGATTAGGAATTGGTCTCACTTGCTTGCTAATTGCATGCTGATTTTAAGGGTTGTTTTTGAAGAGGCAGCCATTTTTAATGAAGCTCAAGCCAATGCCTTCAAGCTTTCAATTGCAGTTCAACCCCCCCCCCCCCCCACTCCACCCACCCCCAAACCTAACACATTTGCCTCAATTTAGTGAATACTTTTTTTTTGTTGTAGCTGCCAAATACAACCTTTGACTCAGGTCACCTTCACCCCCTCTGTCGGCCTTTTATTATTTTATTTTTTTTAGGTCACAATTATATTAGTATTCTATCTGTCACCACAGCCTAATTTAAGGGGTTAATGGAGAGATCAATTTTGATCAGAGTGATTCAGGATTTTGTCATGCTTCCCTGTGAATTTTCATGTGGTTTGTGAAAACTAGACATGCACAACAATATCAGTGTGTCATCAGTGTCCCGTTTTGCTCAAGCAATGTGGTCAATATATTATTTTCAACTGGTTTGGAAAAAAGAAACACATTCACAACATTACGGATTTTTACATGCAAAAAAAAAGTATATATCATATAGGCTTGTTTTTGTAGTTATAATATCGACATAGATGGCTATTGGTGAAAAAATCCAATACATGCATTTTGTGATAAAATAATCTGCTGCTGAAAAGACTTCTGGTATACTGAAATGATTGGTTTAGTTCAACGGTTCCCAACCTGTTCCAACTCAGGTCGTACTTTTAAGTCTCAAAAATGTCCGCAGCCCAACTCCAACCCCGTAAATACGGAGGCCATACAGTATAATCAGAGCACTTTTTTTGTTGAAGATTGAACATAATGGACTGAACTGAATATAGGAGAAACATGTTGGAAGCGCCGCGGTCACTAACACAGCATCTTTAAAATTAGCAACACATTCAGACTATTACAGTTTTCAAGGAGCTGTCCACACACACACACACACACACACACACACACACACACACACACACACACCCCAATCATTTAAAGAGCTGCCTATCAGCACCACACAGATATCAGGAATGACAAGCAAGGGGCTGTCTGTAACAGGCTAATGAACAAATGATTCATAAATAATGGTATCCCTCAACAACGGAGAAATATAACAATTTGACATCCAGTGTCAGATCCAAACAAAATCAAAATATCAAAAGAAGTCCATTGAACCGATGGGCTTACATATAAACACAAACCCAATATAAAGATGATGTAAATTCTGCTTGGGTCCAGCCAGATGAAACAATTCAAGCAAAAGCAATAATATCAAAGAAACAAAATTCAAAACCACACAGTCTTGTTTTTTTCCTTTGAAAATAAAAACTGCAGTGGATCATGTTAAGATATCAAGGTGTTGGTGTTTTGACAATGTTGCAGAACACAACCAAACCCAAATATCGAAACGGGCCAAAACACAGTTAATTTCCATCAGATTTCCCTCCTATTCCCGACTCCCAGCTTATAAAAGAGCATGCGTCTGTGCTATATAGGCAACGTCTGCTGGCTCAAAGAGGGGCCTCCATCCCTGACGCATTTCCACAGCTCATTAATGAAAACTTAATAAAATTGTGTTTTGATATTAAATCCTTATACAAACCAGTATACAGATATTGCAAATTTCAGCATGTAATGTTAGGCCTTGTTAGAAGAAAAATATTTACATAGCATACAAGCAAAAGCAATTATTGCAGCAAAACAAAATTAAAACTTTCATAAAGCTGCAGTGGATCAGTTCAACAACAGGCCAACAATATGTCACAGTCTCACCAGCTCATGAGCAACCAGATGCTTGATGTCTGGCACAATGGATGAGAGTCTCAGCCGAAGATCTAGCTCAACATTCAATTTGTTTCTGTACACAGTTACTAGTGCAGAAAATCCCGTCTCACAGAGGTATGTCATCAGGAAAAGCATCAGGAATCTCAGAGCTCTGTTCGCCAGATCAGGACAATGAAGAAGCCAAAAGCCGATTGTGTGCTTCTGTGAGAAAACCAGCTTCAGCGTAGTGTCACAAGAGAGATCTAGGAGACTATCTTGCTCTTTTGCAGTCAGGGCGGCAAGGGCCTAGTCATTGTGGCTGGCAATCACCATTACCGATGCTGCTCTCTGACAGCATCGGTAATGGTGACCCGGTGAAGCTGACTCTCTTCCTTTGTCAGAAAATCGTACAGATTTTCAAACGTGTCATTGTTCGACTGGTTAATACGCTTAGCCCACAGCGCCAGTTTTCTTATGGTCACTTCCACTTTATTCTGGACATTGAATGCGTTCACTGCTGTCCCTTGAAGACCGAGGTTAAGTCCATTTAAGTGGCTGAATATATCGGCCAGGTCACCCAACTTAGCCAACCACTCAGAATGACTGAAGCGCTGAGCGAGTTCAAATGTTGTGTCGAGAAAAAACATACGCACTTCAGTGTGTACCAGCAGCAGGTGATGATTGCTGCCCATGTCTCCATGTAACACGCCACATAAACATGTTTGCAATGGACGGCTCTTGATGAAGTTGACTGCTTTGACCGCCACGTTTAAACCAGTCTTCAGATCCGGGGGCATTTTCTTTGTAGCTAGGGCTTCACGGTGTATGCTGCAGTGGACCAATGCTGCTTGTGGAGCCACCGCTTTCACGCGCTGGATAACTCTGCTGTGCTGTCCCAGCATCGCACGGACCCCGTCAGTGCTCACTCCAACCAACAACTTTTGGACCAGTCAAACCTGTTGGAAACAAAAAAAAGTGTTCAAAATGTCAGAAATGGCAGCAGTTGAATGGGTGAGCAGAGGTTGTATAAAAACTCTTCTTTTATCCTGCCACTTTTTTTGTACCACACATAGGCAAGCAGGTTTGACAGACTTGCTATTTTGGTGGATTCATCCATTTGGAGTGCATAAAAGTGGCTCTCTTTTATGCTTTGGATCAGCTGCTCCGACACGTCTGCTATGTCATTAATTCTTTTTTTCACTGTATTATCTGACAATGAGAGGAGGGCAATAGGCTGCACTGCCTTCTCTCCCAACATCACCTCAACAATCTGTTTTGCTGCGGGAAGAATTAAATGCTCGCCAGTGGTGTGTGTGTTTTTCTCAACTTGGCTATGAGTTGGGAGACCTGAAAGGACGCTTCCACAGGCTTTGTGTTCTCACTGCCCATACATTCGATTATCTTCTTTTTACATTGATATCCCCTTGAGCTTGTTCTCAAAAAAATCCAGTGGTTTGGTCACGTACTGTCCATGTTTTGTCTCCAGGTGACAGCGTAGTATACATGGGTTTAAGGCTTCATTTCACAATGTCTCAGCGCACACGATGCACTGCGGTGTCGGTTCAGCTTCTGTGCCTGTCCAAAAAAATCCCAGCGCTACTCACTCAGCACTGTACTTTCTCCGACATCTTCTTTTTTGTTTGAAGGCTGCCGATTAACCATCGTTGTTTTGTCTCTTTTTTTACTGTTACTTCAGCGACGCCCCCTGACTACGGTAGCCATAATTAACTAATATTGATCCATATATAAGGCGCATCGGATTATAAGGCACACTGTCGGTTTTTGAGAAAATTAAAGGCTTTATAGTGCGGAAAATACGGTATTTTGGAAATGATTTGGCAGCCCACTTGCAATGCCTTTGATTCCCAACGGGGGCCGTGGCCCACAGGTTGGGAATCAATGGTTTAGTTCATTCTTTGTCTATTGGGGTTCCTTGTAACCTCCATGTTGTCAGCACTGAGCCAGGCAACAAAGGCAACATACATCTGTTACTCGGGCACGGGATCTTTCTGTGTGGAGTCTCCATGTTCTCACTGTGTCTGCGTGGGTTCTCTCAGGTACTCCAGCTTCCTCCCACAGTCCAAAGACATCAAGAGAGGACGAGGCCGATTGATACTCTAAATTGACCGTAGGCGTGGCTGAAAGTGTGAATGGTTGTCTGCCCCCCCACGACCCTTAACAGGAATAAGCAGAAGAAAATGGATGGATGGATTTTTACAACAATAAATAGAATAGATTCCTTTCTTGTAACTTGAGTAGTTACAAGCTTTGAAATGTATGTCTCTCTCAAACCTGGTGTTTTAAAGACTGTGAAGCACTTATGTGAGTCATCCCTGTGTCTCAATAGTAGATTGTTATGGAGCCAGTGATACTTACTTGGTCTGGGGGTTTCTTTAGAATGATATGATGCCTTCAGGCAGCTATTCCCAACCTATCCACTTTCATCTGTCCTTCTGCTTGGTAGGCAACTTGTGATGATGATAAGACAGATCCAAAACACACTACTGCTCTCAGCAGGTTTTGGATAGACTCAGTCGTCATGGTGATATCATTAACATGTCTTTGAAACACACAATATCATCGCCTGCAGATGGTAAGTTAGAAGTAGAGTCAATTATATGTATGCTGGATATCACAATAAAGGTGTTTTGTGTTATTTGAACAAGAGAAAAAATGTCAGCGGCTCTCTTGTGTAAATATTATATCATTCTCGACAAATTTGACATTCATGTTTTTGTTTTGAGACCTTCACCTGGCAATCAGCAAGACAAGAACAACCCCCCCACCCCCCACCCCCACCTGAGAATATTTCACTGGTTACCCATGCGGGTTAATTTGCATACATACTCTGCTAACGGCTTTGCTAGCGAGCAGCCTGAGGTAAAAAAATGAAGCACTTAAAGTGGGACTATTTCATCCAGAATGGAAACGAAGTCACATTTGAATTGTGTGATGCTTCTCTTCGGTTTAGCAGTATTAGTACTATGCTGTACCCAATTCAGAACAAGAGCATGACTACATTTGCAGATGTCTTGCAGCCAAACATTACGACTCTGCCCATTAGTTTGGTAGGGCACGAGGGAGACAAAGAAAGGAGCCATGGAATAGGTTTTGCTATCAAGAGATAATGTGACTTTACATTAGAGCTGCATGAAAAAATATTACAGTATTCTAAGGGTCTTCTTTTCTCACTTTCAATATGATATCTGCTTGGCTGTGGAAAATCACGAGAGATCATTTGTTTTCATCATTAAATCAGTCCTGTTTGGTCATTAAAAGTGGGACACAATCACCTGAAACTGATATTTCAGAAAATTTTGCTGTACAATTCATGATACAGAAACTATGCAGTATCACAGTAAAGTCTTCTCAAGATTGCCCTTCTAAATATGCTGATAAACACTGCGAGGAGAAGAGGAAGGAGTTACAGATCCTGCTTGCCAGAGTAGATAAGATAGCTCTGAATACCATCTCTTCCTATCTAAAGTTGCATCACAACTACCATCTATTTCATTGCATCGATGCAATCTGGTCCTCACTCAGGGCCTCACTGTCCAGTACACATCTGACAACCTCGCAGAAAAGCTGACTTGAAGGGGTGACGTCAATGGCCCTGTGTTGGCCTGCGTCCACAACACAGTCACCAATTCTCCAGTATGTGTCCACTAGGCTGGAATCGCATCTCATTTTTTTGCCGGTTTATGGTTGTCATTCTCTTAATATTGGCTTTTGCTTTGGAGGAAATGTCCGCAACATGACTTCATGTTGAAATTAGCTCAGAAATAAATTGGAGCGCATGATCCCCTTCCACCCCCTTTGTCCTTGTTGCAGTTCGAGGTACAGCATGCAGTGAAGCAGCAAAAGCAGCAAGGAGACGGCTTTCCCATTGTCCCTCAACCCACTGCTTCCATTATCCAAATCCATGAAGGTTAACAACTTCAAAAGACAGCACAAGCTATTATTATTCAGAAAATGCACTGTACTGTGATGCTACCATCAGCTGCAGTGTTTTATCAACATGGATATCATTGAGAATCAATTAGATTTGCTGTCAGGAGCAGCAAGATGTCTTCATTTGAATAATGATGATGATGATGGTGTTACCCACTAGTTGATTGTCGTTTGGAGCCTACTGTGTAATGTCCACTGGGCAAAAGGTGTCCCGCTCTCTAAATATGGAAGTACTGTACGGTGACTGGTCTCCATCGGTGATAAATTCTGTCACAAATCTGACTGAGTACATTTGGCTGCACATAACTTAATGGAGTGAGACAATATCAGTCGGTGCTCTTTTTCTTAAGTTGAGTTTTCTCTGTGCAGAAAACTGCACCCCCACCCCCCCACCTGCTGTGCGAGCACTGCAGTACTTCCCCTGTTTGGTGGTATATCTTCTGTCGCCTGCATTCACCTCCTGATCAAAGCTTCAGCAGAATAAGGCTCAACACAGCAGGGCTGGATCCTCTCTCCACAGCTATAACAAGACTGCAAATGCCAGGAAATAACTGGTCATGGTTATACGCTGATAAGTAAATAGATTGTTATGGAATGCATGAATAGATATATCAACATAGACACACTTTAAATACAGTATATATGGATTCTTGTGTGCATATGCTCAGCATCTGTAGAGTAATACTGCTGGCTAAACACATGTACTGTTGCAGTTTGTTCGACATTTGACATAAATATCAATGTATAGCATTTGTGTGCATACTGTATTATAACCCATTCTTATGACAAATTAAAGGAAATCAATATCTTCACTTAAGCTAGAATGTTATTTTATTGAATTACTCAAGCTCAGTCTCTTGCCTGTTACCAATTATCATAAAACGTTGATGATAGATCCTTTGTTGTGTGAGTGTAATTATGTCTTGTGCATGTTGGACCTGTTTAGGGAGTCCCAAAGCTTTATATTGGATTCAGTTTGAGGCGGCAGATCCAAATGAACACAAATAAAGGCAATAGGCAGGGAAAACTAATTAAAAAGACTCTAAATAAGCCTGTTAAACGAGAACTGTGTTGTAGTATGTCTGTTGTGGTTGAGTCTGACAGCTTCATAAATCAGTGTGACTAATTAGATGGTTATAAATTACGTCATCACATTTTTGCCATGACACGAGACAAACTGCCCTTAGTTTAACTGTGAGAGAGTTGAGGGGCTACTGTCATCGAGTTATCACGGAAACCAACATTTGCACAACCTCTACTAGAATGATAATTTCCAAATTTTCCCCCTGTTGCCACAAAACAGAAGATAGCAGATATTGCTTCTCATAGTTTTTAGCATGAGAAAAATATAATCCGCATCCCAGGGTTCTGAACAAGTCATAAAAGTGATTGGGCTGTCTCAGTCTTGTCTTTTCAAAAAGCTTTTAACCCCGGTGATTAGCCTCTGTCAGCTCCCTCAAGTCTCTCTGTGACACCTCTCTGGGCTTCTTATCACCCATTTGTTGCTTTTCATTCTGGATGTTGGGAGAAAAATCGTCATTAGCTCCTGCCTTATCTACTCCTTATTTTACCCCTGTGATGAGCCTTGTCGCTGGGATTCGGCTGATAATGATTGGTGCAGCAGTGTAAGCTTAATGGCTTCTCTTTATCTTCAAAGGCTTTGATTCTTCATTGTTGTTGCTTAGCAGACAATTAAGGGGTAAAGGCCGTATTGGTGACGGGTTTCTCTGAGTGTTTCTTAAGAGCACTGCTGAGTTGTGGCACCGGAAAAAAGAAAAAAAGAAAAGACAAAAATGCCATGGAACTTTGTTGGATGACTTACTTAACATTGTAAATGGACAGAATTTTTTTTTTCAATAGTCTTCAGTCAAAGGCTGCAGTTACTGAAAATTGCCTTCATAGATTAACCTGATAATGTATGTTTTTATACGTCATTGCATCTTGAAATATACAAATCATAACTGATAACAGTCATGCCAACAGTGGAAAATTCATCTTTTCAGCTCAAAACACGTTTACAAGGGAACGTCAACAGTTAACTTCAAAGGTGAGCTATAGATATGAAGACTTTTGACAGTGTATGTACATCTGTTTACAAAATGTAAGATGTTTGAAGCCATCTCCAATTTTTTTTAAGTAATAGCTTTATCAATTCAAATTTGACAGAATGTTGTAAGTAGTAATCCATCTCTTGCACAGATTTATAACAAATTATAAAGTTCAATACTTAGTAAACAAGCAATGTGAAAATGAAAATACCATGAACAGATGTCTAATGTCACAAGTCAACAGGAAGTTAGCATGCTGTTACAGCTATAAATCGCCTTAGAAATCAGTTCCAGCAGTGTAGCACCACGGCCGAATGACCACGCGCCTGTAACATTACCTCAGCCAGATGTGTAAGAAGGAAACAGCTCTGTCCTTTACTTCTTCTGGGCTAATTAAACAGGAGTCAGTTCATTATTCGGTTTGACAGCTCTGGATTAAAATGTACCTCAAATGTTTTGACCCTTTACTTTGGTATGGGGCGTTGCATTTTAACACCCACATGTTCATAATTCAAAGAGCTGTCATTGTTGAAAATATTCAATGACTTGACCTGTGTAATTATCACCGAACTCCATGAAATTAAATGCCTTCCTGCATGGTGTGAAACACATTAAAAAGAAAAGATGTGATTATTCAGTGTTTAAATTTGTATTTGAAGCTTTGTAGGTGAACCAGAATGTCAAAAAAAAGTTTCTGGTACACTTTGTGAGTGTGTGTGTGGAACTGATGTGTGTGTTGTCCAACAATATGAATATTTGGATGATGGGGAAGATGACAGTTGGATGAATTATTTGGCACACCTGCTCTTTCTACGAATGTTTCTTCAAGCATGTGTGCCCTCCTTTGTTGCCCCCTCCATGGCTGGCTGTCTCCCTTGTGCACTAAGCTACGGTGTGTTAAGCTGTATTGTACTGTTGGAGCATCCTGAGTGCTTGTGTCAAGGAGGCTCGCACGCTTTGCCTCAATCCTCTGAGCCATGCAAATAATTGTGTTCCTGACTGATGTCCCATGCATTTTTCATACCGGAGCTTGACTGCACGAGCAATGAGCAAAAAGTATTTTCCTCCCACCTGCTCCCACCTTCTCACCACTGTATTGCTCACCTTCCTGCACCTTCTACCCTCACCTCATGCTCATCCCTCCACACACACATTTCAAGCCTCTATCAGTGAAATCAATGGAATTGATTCTCCTGGGGTTAATGGATTTTGCTGCCAAGGTGAGGAGGATGCACTTTAATCATGGCAGATCTTAAATATTTTATCAGGGAGAGCCAAAGGTTCAGAGCTGAAACTGGCAATGGAGAGGCCGAAATGACAGGGAGGGAGGGAGGGTCCACTGTGCATCTCAGCATGCCACTGTAACAATGGGCCAAACGTTTACTTCAGAAAACAGCAGCAAAATGCTATCAGGTAGGGGGTGGCGGGGAGGGGGGCACTTTTGTGTTTGGAGACAGGAAGTAAAGCATTTGACTTTGCTGAAGAGGAAAAAAAAAATAGGACCTCAGTCATGGTTGACGGCGATGATAGCGACATGTGCAACTCTTCTTTTTCAGCATAATATTCATAAAATTATTCCAGGATGGATTTCTTTGTCATGGCAGCTCACGAAGCATTTCCTTGTACTTAGTGGTAGTTCTGTCATATATTAACCCAGCAAAACTGCACATGCACAACGCAGTTCCATCAGACATATTTTACTGCCTGATATGGTAAAAAAAAACTCATATTGGGATTATTATTTATAATGTTGTAATTCAATTTCAAACAATGGTGTTGTGAAATGACTGATGAATATGTATTTTCCAACTCAAACATACAAAACTTAGACTAGCATAAAAACACAAGCGCTGTACTGTTTTCAACATAATGTTTCACCCTTACTAATTAATACATTTACAGTATTGTTTGAAAACAAAGACATTTGTAAATTCTGTGTAAATAGTATAAAAGTACCATAGTAAATCAAAAGGCACAATGGAACTACTTTGTATATAAATTTAATTTGGTCATCATTTTATTTCCTGTTGGAGTTGCCTATGAATCTGTTAGAGATGCACTTTAAATCTGACTTTTTAAAGTGTGGGGGCGGGGGGTGTCACTCAGGTCATGCCGCTCTTCCTGAAGAATGTACCGTGGACAGCTCAACTGAAATGGAGCAGAGGAGATCGATAGGCAGACAGAACACTTCACTTAGTTTAGTTTCCTAGCCTGCTTGCTTCCCGTGGTTTTAAATACAATTTACAGCCCTAATTCCATTTCCCTGCACTGTAGACATTCACTGACTGAAAAGAAACGACAGGCGAAGTGAAGGGACAGCCGACAGGAGAGAGAGCTGCAAGCTAAAGAGCTGCTTCTCCCTGTTGATTTCAGGTGCCTGCTGCTCACATTATTGCATGTACATAAAAGTGTGCGTGCGTGCGTGCGTGTGTGTGTGTGTGTGTGTGTGTGTGTGTGTGTATATATATATATATATATATATATATATATATATATATATGCACACACACATATAATAGTTTGGTTTTTAACCGCCAATCCATAACCAATGTCCAATGGGCTCCAGGATTTAGGATGTATTGCTGAGTTGAAGTGTTTCAGTAATGTGTTGTGAGTTTGCGGCACGTTTTCTTTATGCTCTCCATGCGATGTCAAATTGGTGATAGTGTTTGCTGGTGTTCTATTCATTAACTTGCGCTTTCTTGAGTAACCGTTGTTGAGCTCTCAGGCCCATCATAATTTCCTGTTGTAGAATGGAGGCAAGTGGACCCCTAAAGGTAGAAATCAGGGAGCGACAGAGATTTATCAGGGGAGGAATCCAGGATTGAAACTAATCTGGGGCAACTAACCCTGACAGATCAACCGGTTTACCACAAAGGGGTGACAAAAGAACATGGATCTAAAATACAAGGGGAATAATCACACAAGAAACAAGTGGCAGAACCCCAAGGAATCTAAGGATTGACTTGCCAAGAGGACCAGGGTGACTGATGGCAACTGATGAAACGCAAGTGAGCACAACAAAATTTACGAGAAAGCAGGCGACAGGAAGTACGACAGTACACAAGACGCAAGAGGGTTTGATTCCGAATCAAGCAGTGAGCAACTGATGCACATCCTTACAGGGTTGCACTGACCATGAAATTCTGGGCTGATATTGATACTTATATTCAAAACAATAATTCGACCAATGGCGATGGGTTTTTAACGTTGGTTTATATTGTTTTCATTGATCTTGAGAAATGGAAAAAGATGTCTTCATTGAAAAGAACTCATTTATTTTAAAGTCTTATAGGCATTTGTCACACCATCTCTTAGGACAAATTCATTCTCCACATTTCAAAAACATCATTTTATATAATAACCACTGCCATCTGCGAATGCCACCTTATTTGGAGGTGGACGGATGGTCGTCAACAAGGCAACTGTCGGCCGGTACGATATATGGGTTTCTTGTTAAGATGTCAGAATCAAAAGAGTTAAAATTATCTTTGTCTTTCGGCTTCAAAAAGTTATGCTGAGTGTTCCTGCCAGTCCTGAATATTTGATCAATATCACAGGTCTCAAGCAGAGACACACAGTAGCTCAGACCTCCTCTGATCTTCTCATATAAAAATACAGAAGCAGGCCACTTGTCATTTAGTAGGACTTCAGTGAAACTTGTTAGAGAGCCCAGCGGTGACTGTAACATTTACATGTGCTCGGGGTTTTTCTCTTATCCTGGCTTTGATCATATTCAGGGTGTAATATTTCCATTGCAATCAACAGAAACCTGGTTATTGATGGAATTGTTACACATAATTCTGTTATTCTATATCCAGAAATTCATTTCTGCTGAGCCTAGATCCTGACCAGCAGCCCTGGAGTCGCCTCGCCATCTGATTAACAGTAATAGAAAACTGCCACGGCTAAAATCTATCCTATAGATTACCAGTACCTGTTACCTTCATTTCTGCATTCAGATCGTCCCAGCAAGTTATTTAATTATTTTATATATTAAATTAGGGAGAGAAAAAAAACGTTAATCAATTTATCAGCACTGTGCTTTAATATAAGCATTTCAGGACATTTGCTAAATTTCATTTATGGCCCTAAGTTATGTGCATGAAAACAACAAACATAGCCAAAATTACAGTTACAGAGAACAGCTCATACATAGTCCATTACAGTCAAATTTGCCCTCAACACATGACAAAGCTAAATACCACACAGGCTAAATCAGTGGCTTTCAAAGTGGGGGCTGCCAGGGGGTGCTAGGGGGGCCTCAGAAAATTGGAAGGAAGATAAGAAAAAAGGACAAAATAGAATCAAATTCTTTTTTTTAATCCTTGTCATATTTAATATTATTTAAATCAGAGGGAGGTTCTGATTTCTTTTGTTCCGTTTTTCTCTGACAGTTTGTTGAAAACGTAATTATTCACTGGGAATATAATACAGAGTTGAAAACATGTTGTCAATAATACTCTTATGCTAAACAAATGTAATGATTATTGAATAGTGAATAAAAGTAAGAAAATCATTTTAAAAGTTGATGTTTCTTTACATAGTTTGTAGCATTGTTGGTGGGTTTGCAAAGGGGGTCCCCGGCCAGAGGCTCATGCTGTTTGGGGGGCCATGGCATGGAAAAGTTTTGGTAACCCTGGGTTAAATTACACATTTAGCCAAGAGCCCTCAGGTTGGCATTACATAATTTAATGTGTGCTGGAGGTTTGCTCCTCAGGTGCTCTATTATTTCCTATTTCCTGCTGCCAACATGTCCAGTAATCCGACCTGCTTGCTTATTAAGTTTGTCTGAACGTGAGTCCTCCTCCCTCCAGTGTTACAAGGTTATTTTTCCATGATTTTCGTAGTCTTCAAAGAATAAAACAGTCAGATCATCTCTGAGATCTCCATCCAATATTGATTTCTCAAAAACATCACCGGGCCTTGTTGTGGTTTCTAGGCCTACAAACATGTTGATTATTTGAAAAGAAAGTGGGATTAGAAATTCTGCTTCTTCTTTTTTTCCTATGAAAAATACAAGTAAAAAATGATGACATGATTTTTGCTGGATTAACTCTTCACTGAACATGTTCACTTGTGTGCAGAGCATCTCTGCTGCAGCGCGATGCCTCACTTGTGATGGTACGATGTAACACATCATCTGAATTCTGAAGGTCTTGTGATTTAGATGTTATAATTGCACACTGCGATTATTTTGATTAACTGTGCAGTCCAACACATACGTAGACATTTTCTCCCCAGTGATTAAGCAAACTAATCAAGCAACTGATAATCCAGAAAACAACTGCTCACTAAATCAGAGTTGATGCATGACTTTGCCATTATCAGCACAATGGCATAAAATTAATTAACAAACGAATACTCATAGTAAGCTAAAGGGTTTCAGTGGTCTGAATGGAGTTTTACATGGTCAGCTGGGTCCAGGATGGGTTCCGTTTCATTACTTCAGCTCGCTTTTGAACATGGGGACGGGTCAGGTTCTGTTTTCTTGGCTCTGCATGGTTCTTGGTCCCATCTTTTGAATAGTGTACTATCCAGTTCTATTTTGGTCAGTTCACTTCGGATTGATTACAAATTCTGTGACCTCTGATGACCTCAATCATGAACACCAGTGTTCTTTGCACTTGTCTAGTTTAGATAATTTAATGTTTTCCATCCATCGTTATCGTCATCTTCCGCTTGTTCCTTACTATTAAGGGTCGCGGGGGGGTTGGAGCCTATCCCAGCATCTATGGGCGAGAGGCGGGGTTCACCCTGGACAGGTCGCCAGTCCATCGCAGGGCCAACACACAGAGACGAACAACCATTCACACTCACATTCATACCTACGGTCAATTTAGAGTATCAATCAGCCTCGTCCCCAAATTGCATGTCTTTGGACTGTGGGAGGAAGCCGGAGTACCAGAGAGAACCCACACAGGAACAGGGAGAACATTCAGACTCCACACAGAAAGATCCTGTGCTGGAGCCGGGGCTCGAACCCGGAACCTTCTTGCTGTGAGACCACTGCACCACCGTGCAGCCCAATTTAATGTTTTCATATATTTTATTCTTGTTTTTAACTCCATACCACATAAGCAATAGAGTTCTGCTGTTTCCCCAGAACACCAACTAAGAAGTTGGATGTCACAGCAAGACAGGCAATGTGATGTTTAAATAGAACGCTGCTCATTTTCAGACTGCCCCTTAGATGTCATTCCAGGGTTGCATTCGTTTGTTCTTATGAAAGTAACAGAAATTGATCAAAAGTCCAAACCCTGGGTCATTTCTCTCCTCTGCAGTACTGGCAGGGAAGTGGAGTGGATGTGAACCATCACTGGTTTCAACAGAAATGCCAGACACTGCCCACCTAACTGCTATCAGAAAGGTGTGGGGGAAGCAGGTTTCAGAAATGTTTTGACCATTCAGCTAGACTTTATCCAGTAAACCAGCCCATTAACTCCCTACACCTTTGCACATGAAGAGAAGCTGAATCTTCTCTGAATACCCACGTAGGGAATAAAGGTATACTTTTCATTGTGTCTACAAGGGTTGATTTGGGTTTTTTTTTTTTGGGGGGGGGGCAGATTTTCTTCTAATGCACATTTACTCCAGACGAGTATACAGGCAGTGAGATTTTTATTAACTCACACGGGTTGATCAGTTGATCTCATCAGTGCAAAAGCAAGATGTTTTTGAAAAAGAACAATATACAATTTTATGCAAATAGTATCAGTGTTTTTTGCCAATCGAGTGTTATTTAACATCTCACAAAATTAGCCATGCCGATAATTGTTTGGGCTTTTTTCAATTACAGTTTGAAATCAGTTTGATATCTCCTACCTCAGGATTTTAGACAAATCCTACAAGGCTTACATTGTCAGTGAGAAAATAATTGGCTGCAATCTTGAATAAATCGATGCAAATAACAGAGTATGAAGTGCATGAAAACCCCACAGCAAACCTGGTCAGTATTAGACAGCTTTTTAAAATTACATGAGTAAATCCTGCACTCTCGCATTCATCGCCGCCTTGTTTGGCAAAGTGGACTCGACTGTGTATAAATGTCAAAACAAGAAGGAGGTTTTCTGTTCTATGGTGATAATGTAATGAGGAATTAAACATTAATAATTCAGGGTAATAATTCAGCGTTACCGACTCCACCTCAGTGATTGAATGCTTTTGTCCACATGTAGCCTAGCGGGGGCAACCCTGCGTGCTGCCAGCCTGTAATTACCCATCAGTGGCCAAACTAATCCTGACTGCACTGCGTAATGTGTCTGTGAGCTAGCTGCTGCAGTGAGGGACTTGTCATGCCCTAAGAGTGGACCAGACAAACAACAGCAGCACATGAAGCTGTATGCTGGCTGCTATTCTCTGACAGCCAACATACACAGCTGACAGAGTGCAGGATCAGGGGGATACTCCTCTCAGTTGCGTCTCTGCCTTTCAGTCAGCAGCAGGATGGCACTAACTTAGAGTTGGCAGATCCCACATGAATTGACGCCATGCATTCATATTCATTTGAATGCATGGCAATTAATTTTTAAATGCAGCAAAAATAGACTGCGCTGACACTGTGATTTTTATTTACTTGCTGTATGTTTTTGCTGTGTATTTGTACTTGATGATAGCCAGTAGGTGCTTTAGGAGCAGCAGCGTCATTGTGGCTCAGATTACATCCATGAATTCGAATCATTCAATGTTTTGACCTGTAAGACCTTGACTCCCTTGTCTCAGTACTGTAAGTGTCCTGACCCTTCCCAATAAATGTTCCAATCCCTTTTCTGAGACCTGTTGCAGTGCTGCTACTTCCTTCATCTTTATCAAAAGGTTTGGTTGATGATCAATCCTCTGAATCCTCCAAAAATTCCTACACTGCGATTGAGGGAAGTTCCAAGAATCTGTTTTGACTGAACCTGAATCAGAGATTTGTCTATTTTAAAATACAGATGCTCCTTTTCTGTGACTGTCCAGCCAGTGGTGGGTAGAACAGGAGCAGGTGAAAGATGTATGTTTTGTTGCTGATTTAACTCAGTGCACATTCCCAGATGTCACTAGATGCTGTATAATGTATGACTGATGCTGCGTGGTCGGGTGGGGTTTGATAATGGCATTACTCAGTCAGTCCTCCTGATTCTTGATGCAGAATTATTTCCCTCGCCACCTGAGTTCATGTTCATGTTTTACAAAAAGTTGTCATAAAACTAGCAGACATACATTGAGCTGACATGATGTCAATTTTTTTTTTTAAGACCTCAAATAATGCAGCGTAATGTTTGAGTAGAACATTCATCTTCTGATCGATGGCTGAATCGCTTGTATATGAGTTGTTCTGAAGAAAGTTCTCATTGGCCGACAGTTGATGATGGTGACGAAGCTTGGAGGAGCATTCATCCTCTCTCTCTCATCCCAGTATTAATGCATCATTTTTGGGGTCAGTAGGAGGATACCATGTTACCCTGCCCAGTTGACTCAATCCCATGAACAATTGCTTGTTTGTTCCCAAGCCCATCAGACATTAACCACAGCACTGTCACATCACTGTTTCAAACAATCTGTCAGTGATAGTAATAGTCCTGTGTGAATCTGCGTTTCATCTCCGTATCTTGAACTTCCAGCTTCACTCCATAAAGCTGCCTGTGACGACTTCTCTCTGTCTGAGTGTGGAATGAGTTTGGTGAAACCTCATAAATACCAGATTATGGCATGTAGGAACGTTCTCTAACCCTCCTTGTAGATACAAATCCTGTACGTAATATAGGTGAGCACTGAGTGTTCTATCGTTAGCATTGCTATTGTGAAAGCCTTTTTTCTTTTTGTAAATACCTGCAGCTAAATGAGCTAACTAGTTTAATTGGAATCTCCGTCTGGAAACAGCAGAGTATTGTTTCATGTAATACCAACAGCCTGCCAGCCGCCCTTAGTATTTGGCATTGGATTTGTTTGAGTTTAGGCTCTTTTTTACCTTGGTTTAATTTGTACTTTTTCCGATTGTCAATTGTATTTGTAGTTAGTTTTTTTTTGGCAATGGTATTTTGATTAGCATCCTCTCTTAAAACAAGATGGCACATCTCAAGGGGCTTATCCTAATTCATAAAAAAGAATTTCACATATTTATAGCTGACATGTCAACAAATGTTCAAGTGTGTTAATTCACTACCAGTGCCCGCACCATATCACGGGCTATTTCAATAGAGAAAGATGAAATAAGAGCATCTGGTGATATAGAGAATTGTGCTGTAGTCTGGGGTTAAATCAGTGGTGACCTTTATTGACAGACACAGTGTTTGGAGGGACAATCCTGATATAAAAATATGGAGGATATTGGCCTTGAAGTGAAGAAATTTCTTCTGCTTCTTCAGAAAGAATGATACATGGATGTTGGCGTGGGGGTGTGTGTCTCTGGGAGACAAGTCATCAAGAAACATCGTAGAAACAGCTAATCCATATCTATCCTGTTCTTTCAACATTGCTAGTCCTCTTTGGGAGATTGAGTGTCCAAAGCTATTTGGTTTCCACTGTGTCAGAGCCATTTTCAGCAGAGCTGGAGTTCTTTTTCTCCTTTGTCAGAGAGACCATTGTAAGTAAAGAAAAATATTGCTGTACATTCTTTCCTGCTGCACTTGGTTATAAAGGCACATTTAGGGGGAGTATGTTAGTAATAAAACCTCAATTGGCTGCTGAGACAAAGCAAAGTGTTTTTACTTGTCCTGGGAAATAAAATATTTCTTCCTCATAAAAATCCAATAAATATATTCAATGAATTAAATATTCTCTCTTAGATTTTTCTGATAATAAACTAAAGTTTACTAGAGCATAGAGAGGCCACTGAAGAGGCACAGTGACAAGACATCACTATGCACACAACCATCTAGTATTGCAATGCCTATGTTTTTCCTTATCAGTGAAGGTATGTCTAAGTGTGTAATGGTACAGTACGTGGAAAAACCTTGAAATTTTAGTCATGCTGTGATTGTGAAGAGTGATGAGGGCAGAGATACTGTCCCATTTTAAAGGAACACTGAATCTTATCATACCATATATATTTTCTTATCTAAGGTCTTGAAAAGTGCAACCAGAGAGAGAATCTCATGTGCATCCACGTCTCCTCTTCTAACCCAACATTTTCAAACAGGAGAGTTTTTACAAACATTTCCATTAGACTTTTCGAAATTACAAAGACGATCAACCCTCGAGCTTTCATTCTTTTAAGTTTACCCATCCATCCATCCATCCATCCATCCATTTTCTTCTACTTATCCCGTTAAGGGTCGCGGGGGGGCTGGAGCTTAGTTTATTTCACCAGTAATTATGATAATTCATAATGATGTCGTACTGAATAAATGTGTTGTCATACTCAGCAGCTATTGACTTTGTTCTAAATACAGTGTTATGAAGAAGGCGGTTACATGATTTGCCCATTTGATTCCTATTTCTGCTTATGCTGCAGAGCAAAGCCCAACCAATGTGTGTTCTGTGTTGGAGATTCCCCTTTGAATTTGACCTGAAACTGTTGCTACCATCTCATATCGTGTATTTTCTCGACAATTATTCCAAATATTGAACCTAGGGCTGAGTTTGTAACAGTTGTCAGAATCTGGAGCAAGCATTGTGAGACAGTTTGAGACAGTGTTGCAAAATGCTGTCGCTTGAATACGTGTCTAAAGTGGACCAAGATCAGAATACTCCACTAAGCATTTTGATTATTTCTTTCTTTGAGACATTTTTTTAATCAGAAAATGCCTTTTTTTCTTTTTTTTTTGTAAATACCAAAATATTACCAACAATGTAATCATCATCAATCCATGAGGCAATCAGGGCAGTCATTGTTTCTTCTATTTTGAGTAATATAAACAGGATATGTTGGACATTTTGATGCTCACTCCACAGTCAAAGCTATGGCACCACGAATACTGCTTTGAAAAGAAAATACATCGTTGCTTTTATCACGTTTTCTGTTCATGAAATGACCCCTTTGCTGTGCAACCAACCACATGAACAATGGGGGGCCAGCTCAACAGTCCTGAGACAGTAGCAGTCCTCAGCGATCTGAGTAATTTGATCCATCGGCCATCTTTGAAACTTAATCTCTACCTTACAAAGTTTCCCCATCATTTTCTCTCTGCTACATCAATGATGCACTGTCTTGGGAAACACGCATTTTACACCCAAAACGCTAATTTTGATTTGACAAACCCAGAATCCTCATTTTCATGCTCGGCTGAACGTTGTAATTCTTTCCACAAAACAGCTCGATTTTTTTTTTCTTCGATTTGAGTTGCACAGGAGGAATGTTGCATTGGCAATGAACTCTACAAATGTGCATGAAGGTATTGTAAAATGGAAAAAAAAAATCAAAACAAAACGACCACAGCCAACGCTGACTTGAAGTCTCTTACCATCCAATGGTTAGCAACTAAACAGGGTGGATTGGTGAGAGGGGACCTGTTAGATCAGCTAAAAAGTCCCATCTCCGATGCACCAGTGGGTCCCTCTTACAAGACAACAACTGGGATGTCAGTGGTGCCGCAGCAACAGAGGATGTTGCATCCTGACATGACAACACATGATGAGAAATCAATAGCCTCATCTCTCCACGTTGTCTGGAAGGAGAAGGAGTGAAAAAGGAACAGTGGTGGTGGTAGAGGGTGTCAGCTCATTTTTAATGTGAGGAGGATTCATGTAGACCTTGACAGACATTGATTGCTGATCCCATTTGAACAAATGGCACAGCTGAATACAGATAATGCACAGATACAAACACGGCATTATATGCACTCTCTTGCCTTTTTATCAGGTACACGTAGATAAAACAAATCCTGTATGATGCAACAGCTCATCCGTATATAATCCTCATGTCATTAATGTGTAGTTTTTATTAAATCTACAGTATGCATCAGTGGTTTGGTTTTGGAGGCTGTCGTTTTATGTTGAGCTGAAAAATATTGAGTTCTACATTTTTAGAGGTATTGTTAATATTTGGTCAACCTTAATTCAAATGGAACAGAAGAAATATTTGCAACACCTCTGATAGCAGTAAAGCAAAACATTTTATGGTTTGGTCAGTTATGCTAAAGAGAACTCCAATTTTTTTGCATTGTCTCTCCTAATTGATTCGTTTCAGATTTTGAGATGTTCTCAGAGTGTTATTCATCTGCCAATTTAGTATTTAATTAGCTTTAATACAACTGCTTTTCCACCCTTTTATTTTTACGGTGGCTCAGCATTTTGACGACTGGACCAAGAATAAAACATTAATGCATAATTAATCTTGAAAAAAAAAAAGAAGTGGGAAAAAGGCAAATCTTTGAAAATCAATGCTTGTATTATGTCCTTCGTAAGGATGAAATACTATGTAATAATGGCATAGAGGTAGGGACACGTCCCTGCAAATGTACACATTTTTTAAGCTTTGTTTCATGATCTGAAGGCTCATAACTGAACTATTCCCTGTGTTATTGCTTTGGTATGTACATGGTGGCCAGGTATGTTTTCTCTAAAGAATTTTTTTCGTTATTGTTATTTCAAGCTTAAATGTCCACCGGGATGTGTGAACAGGGCTTCAGGCATTCTATTTATTATCTGTGAGAAGAGCAACATTTTACAGTAGTTGTGACAAAACTATGGTAAAGGTAGATTTATGGGTTCGAATAAGGTTTGCAAAATGTCATCAGTTAAACACACAAAAAAAGTAACACATTAAGAGTTGTACGCCATCCATGGCTGTAGCTTTTAATTGGAATAATGAACGAGTTGCCAGTGGTGGCCAGTAATACGCCTCGGCTGAATCCACTCTGACAGAAGTCAAAAGATTACTTTGATCTCTAAATGAAATGTATTTATTCATTTATGCACTCATTTACCAAAATCTGTTTGAAATTAAATATTTGGAATGCTTTTTTTAATGTCAGAATTGATATGGAAGATTAATGAATTTTAAGAAATGACTAACACCTAGTTAATTGGAGTAAATCTTCTGATTGATTGACAGCCCTTTCTATGTCTCCACGTCTCCAAATTTGTCAGCAAAAATGTGTCTGCAATTGTCTTGATTTCATGCTCCTTGCTCCTAATTATTTGGGTCACAAATTATACTTCATCAGTTTGTGCGATGTATTCAACTTAAAGTTGACAATTTATGTGTGATCATTGCTGACAAGAATGATGTTGTTGTTCTTTTAGGGTTATTGTACACACAGTGGCTGTATACACAGCGTCACTGTTTGGCACACAACAAGTGTGGGCATAAACAACTGGGACTTGGACAGGCGAGTCGCATTGCCCTGGCCTCGTCTGTCCCTGCCAGTTAAAACCAAAGCCATGCCTGCAGCAAGTATTTGCCGCTGTTCATTTTGCCACAGTGTGTATTTACACATGAGAATAGGATGTTCCCCCCTGTGGCCTTTACTGATGAAAAGCTGTGTAAACATGGTAGGCAACATGCACCCCAGACTCAAGCGTGAATCAAGCTATTAGCTCTCCTCAGTTAATGCTGTGAAGGAGTGTATCACAAATTGTAATGGGCCTCAAGTGCTATTGGAATGGGTAAATGTGAGAATATATTCTCCAGGCTTTGGGCCGAATAGCTAAAAAGGGCATGTTTATTTTCTCCTCCTCTCCTCAGGGTACTTGTACTATTCTCCATCTCTAGTGCATTGTCTATTGATTTTCTCCAGCCCCTTTATCAGTCAGGCTTTAATAAGACAACACATGTCGCCTTTAAGAGAAACGTATTAGAATGTTAATGGATCAGTCCATGAACCTGTTTCCCCCCTCTGCTGTAGTGTGTGTGTGTGTGTGTGTGTGTGTGTGTGTGTGTCTCCACACACGCATGCAATCAAGTGTTTTTGTGCAGGGGTTTGCCGCCAAATTTTCATTAAAATAGAAGGAGACAACATTCATTTCGATGGCTTTGTCAAGTAAAGTGGGTGGAAAACAAGGCGAATGTGGCAATAGAGGGATGAAGGTATAAGGATGGTAAGAGTTGTAGAAAGTGAAGAAGAAACCTCCTTGTGCAGAGTGGATTCATCTTCTGTCTTATTGCTCCTGCAGGGACCAATTTATCTTCATTTAGGATTTTGGCACCAGCCCCAACCCAGACCAGCTGCCCGAGAAAACACACAAGCCCAATATGGCTCTTCAGGCTATGTGGCTTTTATCTAGTTCAGTTTAATCCTTTTTGGTCTCAGATTCCTCAATATCTAGTTTAATAATATGATATCTAGTTTTCTGAATACTGATTCCATTTGACAATGTCTACAGTAAAGAGGGTTTAAGCATGTTAATTAATGACGGTTGAAAAGAGACTGACATTATTCCATTGTTCCAAACTCCATCACTAGAAATTTGTTTCCCTTAGTTTATTCCTGCAGTGCCCGGCCAATACTACCAGTATCACGCCTGCGTGACTCTTCTGAAGCAGTAAATAGTTCAAATTTGTTCAAAAATAATTTTCTCAAAATAGCAGAATACATTTTCTTAAATAGCTGGATGCTTGTTGAAGGCAAACTCTAACAGGATAAAAAAAAAATTTTAATCACTAAGGACACTTTTGCGGAGCTAAATACTCATTTACTCTTCTTTTATAGCTTCAGGATTATTTTGGGGGGATTGATTTGATGGTTAATGATGTTTTTAATCATTTCTGGTCAGCAACGAAGATCCACACACTCTTGGACAATAACAAAAATATTGAAAAGTCATACCTTTTTGTAGTATTTGTAAACATTTGTTGTGATCATTTCATCAGGAATAACTAATTCGGGCTTTGTATGGTTGATTTTTTTTGTTCTTCTTTGACATAATGAAAAAGAATGAATACCAGTACTTGATAATAAAAAAAAAAAAGCAGTTTTATGAAAATGTCAGCACACATGAAACATGTGAGTGATTTAGTCTGTGAGCTCCTTTATCTGGGGAAGGTCGTTGACTGAGACCTTCTATTTATTACACTTATCAAATGTCTAATAGACAGGTGGAGGCTATGTCTGGATGTTCCTTTTTTGAATTGCTCCACCTACACACCCATCTAAAACACTAGAAAGGTACGCAGCGATTTTGAATTTCTTAGAATAAAATACAATCGAATCTAGAATTTCCATTTGTACGTGGCTCGTTGATAGTAATTTGATATGTCAGAATCCTTTCAAGAATTTGCAGAAATACTGTATGCACAGACATTTTAGAGAGAGAAGTGGGAAAGCGCTGCTGTTCCCACGACTACCAGGGCTTTTATCTGACTAGTACAGTACATTAAACAGCAACATTAATTCTTAATCCCTTTTATGACTATTTATTACTGTATCACCATTAAAGGTGATATTCAATAATCAGACATTAAATCTTTATATCTTTGCCATTTATAACCCTTGGTTTTCCTCAGAATTTTCAAAAATGTAGGTTTGCATGTCACTGTGATGCTACGTAGTGTTCCATGATACATTTTGAAGGTGTTTATTTCCTTTATGAGTTCATGGCCGCTGACTTCAGAATGTCTTTATTGAGCTACAGCTCAGACCGCAACACCTCCATTCAGCAGGGTATAAATTAACATTGATTTTAGATATGGTCATACTGTAACATTGTGGCCTTGGTGGCCAAATAACAAGCAATAAACTTCTCAGTGTGAGTAGGCGAGAAGAGAAGCTGAGGTAAACAAATTAAGACACCACGGAGAGGAGGACGATAAAGCAAGAGCTGTGTTATTTTGCCAACTGGGGTATCTCTTTATTACACCCAATTGCTGACATCAATGATCTTTTCTCTCTTTGATTCAGCAGATGTCTACTCCAGATGTCTAAGTAATACAAAGAACAGAAATCCTCAGCTTTCTCTGATGAACCTGTTGATTCAACCCTGCTGGCAGCGTGGAACTATAAAAACTAACTGTACTGTACAGTTATCCGTGTGTCTCTTCCCTCCTCCCTCCCTACCATATGCAACTCCCAAATCCCAGGCTGCGTGATGCTGCTTTTGCCGTATGGTGCTCAGTACGCAGATGCTTCTTAATTGTTTTGCTGCTTGAAAGGGAAACAGGAGAAGGGGTATTGGAGTGTCGAGGGGAGGCAGGAGAAGGGGAGGGAGATGGATGTCAGAAATCAGAGGGACCCCTGCTGTCATGTTTGGATGCAGCAGTCCTATGCAGTGAGGAGAGAAAAGGGGGCAGAGTTGTGTCTTTCTGGCTGTGTTGCGCTGTGCACTCTAGTTCAGCTGCCCTACTGACAGCTTAAGATTTATGGATAGAGTCGAGTATCGCACATAACATCAATTCTGTCCTGCTTTTTCTTTCGCTCTGAGTCTCACTCCCTCATCACTCCCCCCCCCCCTCCTGCTCACCCTCCCTCCCTCTCTCCTTCCCCGCCACTGCTCCAGGTCCCTCGCTGGTCCCTCTCTTCCATATTAGTTTCCAAAAGGCATCTTTAATGCTGCTCGGGAGCGCACTGTGAGGCAGCAAGAAAGCGAGGCGAGCAGATTGCTATCTTTGTGACAGCTTTTCCGCTTGGCAGGCTGTGTGTTAGCCGGGGAACTGGACTGGACTGTGGTGTTCCGTGGAGGAGGTAGGAGAGGAGGTGTAGGAGCAGAAAGGAGAACTGAGGGGCAAGCCGGACAGATGGAGGAGGGCACCCAGCACCTGGAACACTGCATGGTTGACATGGAGTTGAGCACCAACCCTGAAGGACTGACTGCTACTGGTGAGCTGATGCACTGTGTTGTTTCTCTCTGTCTCTTAATCCGTCTCCTCTGTAACCCCCCTCATACAATTTAACTCTGTAAAATCATGTGTGCTGTCAGAATTGATCCTGCATCCTTCTCTAAAAGCTTCTGTAAATGCTGGAATTTCTAGTTTTAGCATTTTTCTCTTCTGTTTCTGTGACAGTGGATTTTTTTCTCCTCCTCTTTCTTTTTCTCTTCCTCTTTCACATGCAAACACATGCACGCACACACACACAATCAATACACACACACACATATATATACACACTCACACACACACACACACACACACACACACATATATATATATATATACACACACACATATGTGTGTGTGAGGACAGATATATATCGTGTGTGTGTGTGTGTGTGTTTGAGAATGTTTGAGAGAGCAAAAAATGAGGGTGGAGATGCCAGAGAGTGTGAGAGAAGGACACAATCTTAAATATATTAACTGCCGAACACTCAGCTTAACTCTTAACTTAAACTTAATGTTTAACATTGCCTTATCAGAGTAATGCAAACTCCCTTGGTCGTATTGCCATTTTTACAAAAGGACAGACATCAAATATACATGTCATTAACATTATTTATTTCTAGATTTAAACAAACATAATATAAAATTCTTAAAACTGAGTGCATTGTCCTTCCAGACATTTGTTAGTGGAGTTCGTGTTGGACACATATCGTGTTGATTTCTTAACAGTCAAATGTCTCACAATTATTCTGGAGACTTGATTCTGAAAACTACGTGCTCCCTCACTGCATGATACCAATTACTTACTAGGCTTTTGACAGTCATGTGTGATTAAAATCACCAATGTGGAAAAGTCTGCGTTATAATTTTGGAGTAACATGGAATTTGATTTAGTGATTCTGTAGAGAAAAAAAACAAACAAAGTCATGTGTTTTTCACGGAGATTGCATGCCTGTCAGTGAGGAGTCCCATGTGCATGTGCTTTGCCTCCTCTCTGCAGTCATATTCCACATAGCCTGGAAGTCTTGTCACTAATGAGGACTGGCAGAGGCAAACTAGATGTCTCAGTGCCCATCACAACAGGAGAATGTTAAAGAGATTAGCAATATCAGTGTTGCCACAAAGCCTGCTCTCCAAGTTTAATACCTTTGCTTACCAAAAGGACAGACACTGCATGCAATGCCGCTAAGCATTTGCATTGGCATGCAAGCTCAACACCATCATCTTCCCCATGGGGATAAGTACATGGAGCCTTACAAAGAGGAATGAAAGTGCAATTCATGATGCCTTGTCTCCTTTGCCTCGAACCATACGATTCACACTGAACCAGCTTACATGCACAATTACACCCATGCAAGTACACACACACACATACAAGTAGAAATATGAACACATGATGTACACATACCCAGAGATGAAAGCATGCACACGGGACACGTGTCCTTACACTCCTCACTGTTTTGATCTGATTGCGAACCCCAGATATGTGTAACAGTCAAATCATATAGACACAGTTTAGGGATGACAGGTGTGGGAGTCGAACAGTCATGACAAACGCCTCACTGTACATCCTGAGAGACAAAAGTGAAAAGCAAAGCACATAATTACCATGTTTGGCACGAAAGACAGGTTGACAACCCCGCATTATCAGTCGCAAGGTGAAATAGTTTATCTCCTCCTTCTTGACAGGAAAGAAAAGTGGGACCAAACTGGATGATGGTGCTTATTAAGGTGGGACTGAATTAGCATTTTACCAGATCCTGCAATGTGTGGAAAAATTATGATATTTTAACTGTATTATCACCTGCCTTTCAATCAAAACTGCAATGTTATTTATGGAGCTTTCATCACACGAGAGCTGGCATCCTAAAAGTATTTTGAAAATATCTCAACTTGTGCCCTTGTTAACCCTCCACACTCCATTTCCCACCAATGCAGCAGACTCTGCAGCACACCCAACTGATGCACAACCCCTCATTAAACACTGGCAACAAAACCATCTGTCCCCTCTCAATCTCCCAGGGCAGTAATGTGACGATAACTCACTCTCCCATTCAGCCTCACTTGTCCTAATGGGATGCCTGTTTGAGCAAACATCAATCGAGTTAGAGGTATGTTAACCTGGCTGATAACTGAATCATCGGCAAGTATTGCAGGTTGTGTTGAGGCAATTTAAAGTGAGTGGCAGAATAAAGTGACTGGGAAGAGATTTGAAGGAACTAAGGAAAAAAAAGATGCACATGTACAGTGATCGCAGGTCTACTCACTGGTTGGGTAGGTTCATGTAAACTTGCTAAAAATATCACAGGTGTTTCAGGGAAGAAAACTGACAAAACAACATCCAAACAAGAAATATAGCTTGGAGAAACAGTGGGTCCCATATGCTTTGCAATGTGGGCTTTTCAAATTGCATATTATTGGCTAGTCTGCATTTAACACACAAAAACACACACAAGCATTGAAAACACCTCTGGCGTATTTACACGGACTTACATTAATTTTCTGGAGGCTTCACAATAACCATTACTTGCCCAACCACCTTTACTGTGCTACGAAAGTAAAATCATCATTATTTGACTGCTTAAGGACGGATTGCAGGTCCTCTTTAAGCCTTGGCCGTCAATAAAGTAACCTTCATCTCACATATCTATACAATCACATACCTATGTGCACATGATGATGATACAGTCCACTCATTTGATCATTTATTAGAGCCTACTTCCACCAGGTGATAAGCACTGTGTCCAAGCATTTAAAAAAGAAAACCTGAATATTAGAATTCTCAGGAAGGGACGATGTTGTGTATTTTGGCTGTATTTTACTGTATTTGTAGGTATGCCTAATAAATGCACAAGCGAGTTATATTTATAACACAGTTGGCCAGGGTTTAATTTATAAGTTATAGCCTGCTACTACTATTGATATCAGCAGTTTTGTTGGTTTTGGATTTTTGTGTTGCATATGTTTTAAGTGTGAATGAGAGGATTCACCTGCTTTTATCCACATGGTATCTGTTTCTTCTTCTTCTTTAAGTTCTACTGTACAGAAAGTGTCAATTTTTTTGTCAGAAAGAAGATATGATGTGGCCTACTTATGCAGAGAAAAATTAAACAACGGCAATACTAAGGTTGCTAAGTGAGCTAAAAATGTGAAGTGGAGGACGGATTCGTCACATATATTCACTCGCTGCTCGCTTAGGTGCAGCCTATAGTCCTTTTTGAAATGTGATGCAGATCGGCTGTCAGAAACAGCCTGGTGGTGTTTGTGAGGAGTCGGACAGTAACATCCCTCAAGTAACCTCGCTATGATCCAGCCTCACAAGTGAATTATTGATATCAACTCAACGTAATCATTCAGAACATAAACAGGATTTGTTCTCGGGTGCGAGCTCTTGCATCTAATATCTATTCATGAAGAGGATAAGGAGTGATTAGGACTCTGTACTGTACCGACTGTGAGGGGTTTATCAAAGCTCCTTGGAAATTGCTTGATTTCCTTGGTTGAGCTGCTAGTATACAATGACCAGAGCAGCGCCACACAGTATTTAGAAGCTTTTACAAAATTACTTTTCATTGAGTCAGCAATCCCATGTGAGATGTACACTCCTATATTTCACACCCCCACCCCGCATCCAGAGCATCTGCTATAAGTGGTTATCGTGCTGTACAGAGGGTGAGGACACTGGGTATGGAAGAGAAGAGGGTTAAATGATCGTCTGCAAGATGAACAGTTTATGTCCCTGAACATTAATTAACGTTGTCATTTTAGAGACATCACACAATCTGCTCTCATCTTAATAAATTACCCTCTCCCGTTGCTTCCGTGTGCCTTTTCCCCCACTGATACCACCTGCAGTCAGGGGGTGATAGATTAGAGGTACAGTGGGGCTGTGCTGTTATTCCAAGAACCCGATGAAAGCGCAGTAAAGCAGGCAGGCACACCTCATTTGCTCTGGGCTCCTCTGGGAGGTACATCTGCGTGTCGCCTGCCTTCCAGCCTGCCGCCTTGCTGAGCTTATTACCATATTCATAATGCCAGTGGATATCGATTATAAATACCACACCTGTGCCACTTTTCTCCACATACTTATCCAAACCCAGAAGCTGGATCACCAGTTAGCTTCATGCTGGGGGAGAGGTGATTCAAATGGACAGTACGGGTGGTTGATCTGCCCCCCTGTAATGGGTAATTATTGTAATTAGTCTTTCTGTATTTGTTGTGGTCAGCTTGATCTTTACGAGGGGTAAATGACATTCAGTGTGTTCAGTGCAAAGACAAAAATCCAGGCAGCGTATAACAGGTGGTCTGTCTTCATGTTGCATCATTGTAATTTGTCAGTGATTTTAATATCTTTGGATCTTACAGCTTGAGCATATGAATAATTCTTTCCTGAGCTTTGCTGGAAGACAATTAGGTATTGTCTAGTCGGTTTCATTACTTGCTTTCAAAGATGCAACACAGCCGGTCTCACAATCACAGCATCTGGCTTCTACAAATACTTGACACTCTACTTACTAGCTGCATTCTGAAATTCAAGCATGTTTTTTCAACTCCAATTCCAAACTCATATCAGAACTAGACTGTACTCCTTATCTTTATTCAATTATTTCTGCTATGACAGACATTTTTCACTTCTTTCTATCACTCTAGATAAGTTAGTGTCTTGCACAGATGGACTCCTCCAAAGTAACTGGGCTGTTCAAGTGACAGTCCGTTATGATAACGTGGCAGCGGAGACAGGACCCAACAGCTGGCACTGTCTCAGCCCACCTAGCTAAAGGGTTCTTGGTTGCCACCTCACAACATGTCATCCAGGCTTATTAAAGTTTCATCAGCACTTGCAAAGAAGTCTTAAGTGGTGACAACATGAGGAGACATGACCCCTGAGGAAAGGGATGACAAGAGAGATGAGAAAACATTGCGACACAGAAAGTTTATTTACATACATAATTGGCCTATTTGTGTAACTGATTTTTTTTTTACATGCCTGCATGTTTCAACTGTGCGTGCACTTGATGAATGAGACTAAATACCTATGCATAACAGGTATTGCACGAATTTTGCGTAAGCCTGTTTATTCAGTTGTTGGTCAGGCTGACAAGTACTGTGACTGACAGAGACCAATATACTGCTTATAAGAACATTTTTAAAATGCTGAGGGCTTTTTGAAGGAGCCTTGCATGGCGATCTCCTGTTATCAGTACGTTAGTGGTTTTTAAAGTGGGTACTGCTAATATTCATAATTCAGTATGTTTTTAATCATGATCAAATCTTATATCATCATCTGTTTTGCACTGATTTGAATAAACAGGTCAAAGAAAATATTTAAGAGAGAAATGCTGTACTTAAAATCGTCCACCCCAAACGGAATTTATATTACTGTCATCTAGGGCAGTTCCATATTTTTCTCCTAAGCACAATAACAGTGATAATAACTGACAATAATGCTAAAACATACACAGGTACTAACAATTTTGGGGGGGGGGGCAACTGTGTTTCTGACATGACATAACACCACGTTGGATTAATTATTGTTATAGCACAAATATGGTATTTTATCGATCAGTATGAGTGGTGGAAGTCAACATTTTTTTGTCACTGAAACATCCCATGAAACAATTGTTTTTTTGACTGTTTGGATTTCCCTTCACTGCACCAGCCCCCACCAACCTTCCTCCTCACGTGGACCTTCTTGCTATTCTTGTTACAGAGGCACTACAGACTAAATGTCTGATGTTGACACCAGTGGGTTTACACTCAGGTAAGTTGAGTGGCTATTTCATCACATAGAGATGCCAGAGGGTACCTTATGTGTCATAATTTGTTTTTGTGCGCCAAGAATACATCAGAATAGACTGTGTTGATGAAGATAACCTTGGTCTTATAGATGTTACCCAGTGTAGGCACTGGCGTGGGCAGCTGTTACGCCCCGTTGACAAGCATTTCCGTCCCACGCTGTCAAATTTCCAAACTGGAATCTAATGGAGCTGGTGACAGTGCTCTAATTTTGCATCAATAGGAGCTGCAGAGAATTTTCAGTCTTTCAGGAAACAGATGTCAAGGTTTCTTCACCAGGTGGGTAGTGCCAGGAGTCCAGCTGAGATCCTCAGAGATCTGAGCACAGAGGAATTTCAATGTGTTCAGTCTCTTTAGTCTCATTGTGATGGCTGCTGCTGCTCCCTCCCTCCACTTCACAAGGGCAGCCACTTAGCACCGTTATCTTAACTCATCACCTTCAGATCGTAGTGCAGAGACTGTAGTATTATTAGCATATCTGATAATGCCGGTGGTGGTCTGGTAGGCCAGAGAATTGCTTTGTCTGTGGTTAAAGTTCTCACGTTTGATGCCCCATTGTAACAAGAGTGGGGTCTGCATGTTGTAGTCAGGACACAGTTACAAAGGAGTTGTAAAGATTTTTTGAAGCATTCCTTCACTATGAGAGTCTTTCCAATGAAACACAAGTCAGACAGGTTGATTTATCCTTTTTTCCAGCAATGGAATGATGGTAGTGGTCTTAGAGCAGATGCAGATGGCGATTTGTGAGAGAGACAACTAGAAGTTGTCCTCAAAACCTCCATTAGCAGGCTTTGAGTGCCTGTCAGAGAAAAATGTCCTGGTCAGCTGCTCTCTTGGTGATTTTTTTTTTCTCTGCCACATTTGCAGATGAGACTGTGAATGGTGGCCAACTGGCCATCTCATGTAATCCCCCGGAGGCTCAATGTTGATGGCCTCACCAGGGATTTAAATTCATCTGGTGTGAACCTTAAAGGGTGGTCAACCTCATGTGAACTGAGAAAATCTCAGCTGCTCTTTAAAGCCGGGGCTTGGCAAGCAAAACACAGGCTTGGGTCTTGAGCTTGAGAATTTGAAGCATTTATTCATCAGTAAAAAGCCTAAACAACACAAAAAAAGTTAGTGTATGGCAGTCGCTTCACAAACTGATCGGTAGATCAGACCACAGCAGAAAGGTTTGGTCTCACTGTGTTTGAAATTAAGAGATGTTTGGTGAAATGTATCTCATGTAGACAAAAGCTTTTCTACTGAAAAACTGTCTGATTCAGAAAACAGCACCAAGACACAGAGAAATAGAGTTGAACTAGTCCTTCAGCTACTATTTTTGCCAGTACTGCCCAACACTCCTGAAAACACAACGCTGCTACATTAACAGCTGTGACATTATTGCTATCTTCTCAACTTTCTCCACATGCTGTGCATACAGCCTAAAATCTTAGCTATAACCTAAAATTGTTTGGATAATTCTTTGACATAAAAAAAAAAGTCACAGATGCTTAAGCACAGCTGGTAGTCAGTTTAGACTTGGCAGCCCACGAGGCCTGCATTATGGAAACTCTGTATTCTCTTTTTTCTCTGTGTGTCAGCAGGGTGTAATGACACTAAAGCTTTAGTCTGTATTTTTTTTTGTTTTTTTTTTTGGTGTCCCTCATGGCTCTTGGTAGGTCTTATCTGACTTTGCTGCAGTCAGAAATTACCAGAGGAAAATGGCTTAGAGTGAGCTTTCAGCATGGATCAAACTTCCCAGTCCATCCGTAGTGTTGGTTGGGATGGGTCTTGCACAGATTGCCATCAGTGTTACTGGTTACCAATGTAGTGTATTCATCCAGATCAATTCATTTTAGTCTCTATGAAAGAACTCATTATGTAAAATGACTATTACCTGAAGTTGTGTGGTCCCCATACATCAGTATCCATTAGTATCCATGGCCCATTAGTGGAGTTGATGAGCCTTAGAGAGGCCAATTGTATCCAAGCACCCCTAGAAGAAGAAATTGCCATTTAGTGGTTTAGGGCCCCTCTCCTTGTTGCACCTGAATGCAGGTGTTTTGTCTCTTTGCTGGCCATATAGGTGTGTGTTAGACTGTGAAAGTGATGAATGAGAGACAGCGTTGGTGACAGATGATACTAGCAGTCAGTTCTCTACTCATCATTATGGCGTATAAGCCCCCAAGGACAATGGATAGCCAGAAACCCTTGTTCTGACACTCACAAAGATTGCAGTGTGTTTGCATAATCCAAATGAGCAGTTGCATCAATCATTTTGTCATTTTGGCAGGCCGCCATGCTCCTCGTATTTTAGAATACAATGTGTAATGACATGTTTTTTTGTCTGCTTGAAATAGTTTTTGTCACAGCAGTGGTAAAAATACATCAGATGTCATCCCCTGAATACACTTTTGTATGTGATATTCTCTTGCGTTATCCATGCTTGCTGACTAGCTCTAGGGATGCCAGCGTCTCTCAGTCCACCACGTAGGTCAAAAACTGTAGAAGAGTTTGACATAACGTACAGATGGTCATAGTTCCTGAAGGATTTGTGATGCCTCCTTCCATCTTTTGCCACCAGCAGGTTGAGGTTTTCTCTTGTCCAAAGAAATCTCTCAGCTTCTCCTGGATGACTTGTTGGATTTGGACATTTGTGGGTCTCAGAGGATGAATCCAAATTACTTTGTTGACCTCTATTTCAGATTTTATGTGAAATGCCTGTCTCTACAACAGTGTAATTCCCACCAAATATGTTAAAAGAATCATTTCTCCCCAGGATGAATGGTAAAATCTGGTGATCCCGCCCGTTACTTACATAGTCTCTTATCAATGTGTATGGACTGACTAAAATGATATGACAAATATGACCTGCCACCTCCAGAGTTCACCATTGTCAGTGTCAGCATTTTGACATTCTGGTGTTAGCATTTACAATGAATTGTTTAATTTTATAGGGGCAGAGCACAATTAAAAGTAATTGCACCACTGTTTGCTAAAAGCTTATTTGAATCTGTCGTCCTTGGTAGGTAGACAAAAAGACACATCGCATTAAGTACTATATCTAAAACAACGGCAGATGTAAAAGTCCCTTCATGTGGACAGAGGATGCGGTAAACTAGCCGTCGGCTGCTGCAGCCTCACAGAGCTGCTTGCTTGTCTGCGGAATATTATTTGAAATAGTTTATTTTCTTAGATTGGATATTTTCCTTTATTTTCCTCACGCTTCATTCACCCTCCTTTCTTTTATTCTGTCTTTCAGGTGTTATTTTGACACAGAATCTGCCGCAGGTGGACTTCAGCCTTGGTAAGTTCAATGTTTTCTCAGCCATTTGGCTCTACGGGAATTACAGTTCTTCATGTTAAGCTATGAAACATTTTGTTGACATCCTCATAAGCCCTTTAAAGGCCAATGATCTCCCTTGCAAAGTTGCACATGTGTAGCGGTGATGTCAAATCACTCTGTCTTCTCCCAGATATACAACAAATGTTTTGGTCTGTCAGCTCTTAGCAAAAATAAATCCATATGTAACCAAAGTTAAACACACACTTATAGTTGCACTAATCCAGATGTCAGTCAGAATTAACTATATCCTTAATCTTCTCTGTATTGTGACACAAGTACCCAAGGCTCAAGAATGGGACAACAAACAAAGCACAGAGAAAACATTAGACAGAATGATATGAGGAGCTTTGAATTTTTCGTTTTTGTCAAAATAGCCTCATTCATTTTTTATGTAACTGAGATGTTTGGAGTCTATTTCTGGACATTTCATTGTGCCTCAGGTTTCCTAAAGCAAAAATCCAAGCTGAATGTTGTTGCTGTGGTCTTTGACAGTCGTGACTGATGCTATAAAAGATGTGTGCCGTGTCTCCCTTGTTCCTATCGTTTGAGGCAACTTTCAGCAAAAGCTTCCCACTGATTCCACTCACAGGAAATAGGAGCATCTAGTTTTCCAGGGATGTTGCTATGATTACTTTTTCAAACATTTAAAGATTGATGACACAATTTGCATACTTGTTTATAGAGTTGCTTGATGACCGATTGGCCTAGCCTACATCATTGGCGCTGCCATCATGCTGAAATGACGCTCACAATTCACAATGCGCAGCAATGATCCTGACTCCTCCTTACTACTGCGTGAGGCTGCTCTGTTTTTTTTTTTTTTCCACCCACACCATAAATCAGAAGCAGAGTGGAGCGGCTCATTGCGGGATTTGAAAATAAATAAGCGGTCCACTTATTGAACGGGTCTGTTGACCGCACAGGTATGCTGGTTTTCCCAGGTGCTAGTGGCTTGATTCAGTCTAAACTGGCATGTTAAAAGATGCCAATTAAAAGGAAAGTCAGTCAAAACTGGCAATCCAAAGTGTCAAAATATATCCACGTGTAATTCATGTGTAGTTTCTAGAAGGATTGATGCAGCATCGAAAAGGGACCCCCCTTCTCCATGCAACCAGGCGACTGATTTAAAAATAATTTATTGTGAAATTAAATGTCAAGAATGCTCTACTTTTAAATTTTAAATAAATAATGATCTGAAAGTCTCTCTCTTATTGGTCTTAAAAAATATTTCTATAGAGGCTTTCTTCATTCTCTGAAGCCCAATGGCAATTTCCTGAGAAATGAATGAAAATGTCCAGAAAAAGACAGACTGGATTGAGAACTTTACTTCACTGGCCGAGTACATTTAACTGCTGTGTAGAGTTTTTTTACTGGAAATTAGTTCAAGTAGATTGTTGCAATTGTTTGAATGTTTGACTCACCATAATATGATGGCCTTTGTCTTGTTGGATATTTTCTTTGTGTACCTTTTTAAAATTTGGATTTGGGTAACACTGCAGCAACAGTATGCAGTTCCCTCATATTCCCAAGATTACATCGCAGAAAACCCTTTTTCTATATACTGTATATATCGCAGTAGGAGGAACCATCATTGTGAAAACGTGCACACACTCGCATATACAAAATTCTAATTGGGTGTATGCGCACATACAGTTGACACGAATGTAATATATTCAGTAAAAATCAAACAAAACCTCTCAAAGTTGTCATAAAATTTAAATACACATTAAGATAATGCTGTATGGTGAGCGACTGAGTAGGAAAACTATTTGCATGTAAATTCTCTGTCATGGTGGGGAGTAGAAATAAATGACATGCCCCCAGCCTGTTAACAGGCTCGGCAGCTGAAGCTAGGATGCTAGCTCGTTGCTGTACATACAGACAATAAAAAAAAACCAAAACATTGTGTTTCTAATGAAATCACAACATGAATCTAAAAGCCAACACAACCTACTCAGTGGCTTAGACTCAATGCAAATTAAAAAGAAGAGCAGACAGATGAAGAAAAGTATGTGTGCGTGCGAGGACACGCGCACCTGGTATTCCTCGTCTTTTTGACATGTAAATCTGTTAAATAGTTAACATTACAGGGACTCGTTGGGAATAGAAAGCAAGTCACCAAACTGTAAATCATTGAATTATTGCGGCTAAGTAAAGGTGAAGGTGAGGTCGTGTGTCTGGGTGACACAAGTAATGGCCATAGTGTGTCATCAGCATAGTGTAGCAGGTGGAACTAGTTTTGAAGTGCTTTGTATTTCATTTTATATACAGGGACACCAGCTCAATCTGAGGGGTTTGGAGATGAGTAATGAGAGAGGAAAGAAGAAACCATGTGAGAAGTTTTGAGTGGAGAAAAAAAAAATCACCATTCGGTGCAGTTGCTAAAAACTCACCGTAATGTGAACCCTGACTACATGCTTCTTTTTGTAAGATGTCAGAAGCTGAAGAGGTTTGTAAAAGAATAACAATGTGAAATTTTAAAAGCTTATTTTATTATTCATTGTATAAGATCTTAATCTTTAAAATAATGTACGTCGTCAAATAAATGTGGTGCAGGAGTAAGTAAAATATATATAATATAGTGGAAGTCAAGTTAAGTCAAAGTACCTCGAAATTGTACTTTTTTATGACTGGAAGTTTCACAAATCTAATAAATTATACAGCATTTATTCAAGGCTTGAGGCTTCCATTCACACATAAAACAGCATATTATGAAAGTTGCATTAAATATTATAACAATCAAATGTTTGTCAGGATCATATACATTTATTGGAGTAATAAACGGCATTGTGTGCAGCAGGTGAGGACATCCAGGTATTTTTCACAACACAACAACCTTTATTTTTCCTCATTTTTCCCCAGACCCACGGCAAACAGGTGTGCAAAATGGCAGCAAATGCAAATAATGTTGTCAAATTAATTGAAGTGTTGAAATAATTATTGTGATGAATAAGTGTCTTCTGGAGATCAGCATATATTAGTCTCCTGTGGCAACTCCCACGGCTCCCCTCTCGATTAAATGGAATTTAGATTCATTGAGGGGTCACAGCGGCCCAATGCATTAAAACTCATTTCCAGGAAATTCATCTTGAAAGAGCTCAGAATACAGCATAGTAATTGAAGCCTCCAAGGATGGGCAAACATTATTACTCCAATTGCTAAATTGTTATGGTAATTTAGGAATCAGCCTCTGTATACGGAGCTATGGCAGGTAATTCAGTAATAAATGACCAAAAATCTACAAACTCTGACTCCCTCTCTTCTTCTTTTAATTTTGCAATGCTCGACTTTCATCTGTCCCTCCCTCATTAGACTTCCCCTCTAAATTCCAAATGTCTTTCTGAGGGACTTACATTTCCTCTCCATTTCTCACCCTGTCTTACATCCCTTTCCTGCCACCACACCCAGCATCGAATCGCGCTGACCTTAGTGGGTCAGAAAGATAGTGATATAGCGATGCATGGTTTGATATCCAGTTCTATTTTAATGACTGTGGTTAACTGTGCAGCGTGGTAAGGAAAGTCCCTCTGGTGAGTCAGATGGAAACTGTGCACCTTGAGGTGACTGATGGAGGACATTTAGAAACCCTGCTGCAGTGGCCCATCTTAGATTTTGTAAGAAGAAGAGACCTCTATCTTTGTGACCTCTAGCACACGTTGCACATATGAACAGTTATTTGTGTTTTTTGGGCCAGGACTTCTTTGCTTCAGAATCCTGAGGAAGCAAATGTGAGACCTCCTTTAATGTCACTCCAAAATACATGGCACCAGGGTTGACGAGAGAAAGGGAATGTGGAATCAGAATAGCCCCTAAGATAATAAATGCATGAGCTTTGCTGCACTGGAAGATGAACCCCTGTCTCATAGCCTTTTCCCTACAACTGCTGCTAAGAGAAGGGAAGGTTCTAAATGTTACTGTCTTCCTGTTTTTTATGAGAGACTGTATATTACGAGTGGATGGAGTGGGTGTGACCTTATTGCCATCTTGTTTTTTGAGGACTGGAGACGAGCGTTCTTTGATGAGAGGGTGGAGCTGAAGTGAAGTGAGGGGTCAGAGAGGCCATGCCCTTAATTATGCATTACGTTAAGACTTAAATAAACTGTTAAGTAATGTATAAATCCCCCACCACCACAGTCAAAGACAGTAATGAAGGGGATATTATGGAGTAGGGGTGGGGCCGAATTTAGATAATGCACGAGACTCTGTGTGTGTGAAATTTAAAAATTCTGTAAATTGCTATATCATGAGTAGCCCATGGTAAGAGGCTAATTAAGGCTGTTTTTCAACATCTTAATGTATAAAATATTCATATTGAACACTGCATATGGTGCAGAGAAAGTAAAAGCCTTTTACTCAGCTCGCTCATTGTCTGTTTACTTGTTTTTGTGAGCAAACAGTCCACTGTCCACAAGATTGGTTGTTAGGGATGTAACTTATTGTGCCTGGTAAACAGCCAAAATGTTTTTGAGCAGTTTCATGTAGAGTCTAGCATCAATTGACCATACAACTGAACCTTGACAACAGAGTGGACATTGCCAGAAAGCAGCAAGTCTGTTTTTGTTTTGTATTTTTTTAAATCTTTTTTGCTTTCCTTTGAAAACACAATTGCACAAATTAACATTCCTCAAACATTTCCTTCTAGTATTTAGGATGTGGTGTAAAGATTTTGAGTTATTTGTTTACATTCACATGTGAGCACCCGTATCGGGACCAGTCAATGATGCTTGTTAATGCAGAACTTGTGTGTTTTGGCTGCCACTAGAAAACCATTGGTGTCTCGTTGTTCATTAGAGAGAAGAACAAAATCCAACATAAGAGTAGCCTCTGCATTGGTTATCAGTGTTGGCTGTACTTAATATCTTTTGTTGTTAAAAAGGCAATAAAACTGGATGCAGTATACATTGGACTTCTTCTTACCTACATGGACATTTAAATGAATGCTTCTTTATTCCAGATCTGAGGAGCCTTAGGGGTTTTCTGTCTTTGCAGATGCAGTCAAGGTGTGTTATTGTTTTGGCATCCAAGGTCCTGTCAGAACTGATCACATTTTTTTTCAAATGAGAAAACAATTCAGTTAACATGTATTCATATCATGCAGCCAAACTGTTCATCTCCTTTCTGGTTTTGCCTTGTAATAGCCACAGGAACTGCAGCCCGCTTGGACAATGTTATTAACTCTTAACAATACATGCTCACTGCTTTAGCTGTGCCGCCTCCTCCTAGCCAAAGTGCATCAGCTCAAGAATGTTCCATCGCGACAGAGTTGTTAATGGATTCAATAAAGCACTTTTCAGTGTATTATCATAAAATTAAATGTTGTACTTTGAATACTCTTAAGTGAGTCACATGACAGGACATTCCCCAAAGAACTGCATGAATTCTCAGATGTGATTTACTCTATGTTACTCAAAGGTGCATTTAAGGTGAGATTTAATGCCTAATGGGTTGAACGTGATAGATTTTTATCAGTATTTATCATCCGGTCTCAGACTTCTTATATGAGTTTGGGGAATGCACTTACTGAAATACAAAATATGCGTCTGCACAGTACTCCCTTATGGTGTTTGTGTTGTCCAGTATTTGCAAATAATAAGGTTTGCATAGTCTACAATAGCGAAAAGTTTCTTGGAAGATACATCTGATCTGATGTTCACAACACCAATCTATCAGACTTTTTGTTTTGACCATGAGTCAACTTGCCATGGCTCCAGAAAGGTTTTACAAGAGAAAGAATATTCCATTAACAGGCTAGTACAGCCTAGCATAACCTTGTAGTGTGACAATAGCTTGCTGCCTCTGCTGAGTGGGAGGGATTTAACTGCCAAAGCTTTGTTGCTCTGCCTGTGTTCATGTTCTTTTTTTTAAGTACTTTACCATCCTCATCCAAAGAGAACAGGAATATGAACACATTCAGTGCAACAAAGCTTTGAAAGAAAAATCCTCCACAACCAGCAGGAGCATAAGCTAATATTACTTTAACAATCTATGCTAGGTATGGCGCTAACATCAGCTTTCTGCTGTTTCTGCTTGGGTTGGATTTGACTTTCAAAGCTCTGTTTTGCTCTGTGTGTAAGTTAGCATCAACCTTACAGTCATACTCCCAAGGATATAGGTAGAGAACATAAACACAGTCAGAGCACCAAAGCTTTGAAAGTCAAATCCTACCAAACCAGCAGGAGCAGCAACCTCATGTTACATTAACAGGCTATGCTAGGTATGGCGCTAACATCAGCTTGCTTCTCCTGCTGCTTAGGTTGGATTTGACTTCAAAGCCCTGGTGCTCTGGCTTTGTTCATTTTTGTTTCAGACCCTTTAGGAGCCATGGCCAGCATTATTGTTACATTCATGTGAAGTTACTTAGACAAACAAAAATCTAGAAGAAACATGCAGCAAAGAAGCATCACGCAATGCCCCCTGCGTAATGGAGTCTAGGATTATTGGAGTATAGGAGTATTGGAGTTAGGGTTGTTACAGATTGCCCAGAGCCTAATTTTGAGAGGGCTGAAGAGTTGTGGCGTACCAAACAGTAAAATGTAAAAGTGCTGCTTTACTGACCCACTGTGGGCACTGTTTAAATTTTATGATTGATTTGACTGATGACATCCTCTATTTTCAAACTGCAGTAAGATATAGTTTCCACATTTGACTTATTAGGGATAACGTTGAGGTCCCCTTTGATCAGCCGAGTTTCTGCAGATTCCCTAGTCATCAGAATCACCATTCTGCAATTGTTAGGGATGCATGCCAAGTGTGTAGTAATGCGGCTTGATAGAATCATCTGATGTGTGTGTTTTATTTAATACTCTGTTAAAATATCTTGTTGTGTCTGTGGTCTGCCATATTTTTAAAGGCGGTTAAGACTGGAAAATTGTCTAATGCAAACCATTAGTCTTACAGATTTCCACTGCCTCATATTCTTAAGTTTCTGTCTGTGCTGCTTGATAAGTCACCCAAGTTCAGTCCATGCCTCTGAGGTTAGCTCCTCATTACACACACTTATCTTATTTCTAAATGTCAAACAAAGTCCTAACAAAACAACTGCTATACATCTGCCCTTATTTTTCTATTTCTGTGAGGAAACTTGAGCTTGGCTTCCCTCAGGCATGTCCGATTATAAGTGCAGTTATTTGATAACACATGCCTATTGAGGGTGATAAGGAGACCTTCACTGCTGAAATGTGAATGGATTTTGGTTGCTATACCACAATTTTACTTGCATGTATTCAACATAGCCAAGGTAAATGAATAACAACCTTTATATTATGGGAAACCGATCATTTAAGATTAGAGAAAAGTAACAGTTGCAGAAGAAATTAAGCTTAAAGTTAAATTTATCTGTGGCTACAGCTTTCAGAAATTAGTAGGAAGTGTAGGGGCTCTTGGATGGAACTACTCCACCACATCTGTACCCCCAGGACATTGCCAATTTCTCTCAGAGCTGGGGCTGACAATCTCAAAATGCCAGTGTTCTCAGCTCTGAGAAAGTGCTTTACACATTTTACAGTGGGACAAACAGTACTGTCTTGCATACGAATTACTGGCTGATTGGGAGACGTTCACAATGAAGGAGCAGTGTGTTCCCAAACATTAGCGTTCACCGTCCCATATATTTGATACCCAACTCCTGGTGCAAAAACCACCACCCAAATCACGTCAGCACTTCGCAGTCTCTTTATTGCCAAACAATTTTCCCATCTTACCTGATAAATTAAACTTTTTATCCCTCGATCAAACTTTGGCTCAGGTCTCCTTCTTCCACATAACCTGTTCCCCAGCGACTGAGTTTACTTTCATTTTAAATTCTCTCAAACAGCAAGATACCACGTGCCAAGCTAGAACCTTCCCTTGTTCAGCTCAGTCTGCCAGCAGTTCCATTTGTCGTTTTTGTTGTCAGTTGAGAGTTTCTTTCTCCCATCCATTTATGGGTGACCGGCAATTTGGGGAGACTCGGATTAATTAGTGTTATTTAAATCCTAAGTATTCTAGAAATCACACTCTCGAAAGAACCAGCTTCACTCTCAGTGACTGAAAGGGTCATGTATGAACAGCTTGTGCTCGGAAGATTCCAGCAGCTCACTGACTTTCAAAATGTAATGAGTGTTTGTCAGGTAATTCAGTTATTTAGCACCATGTGAACAGCCAATACTATGAAGAATGTCAAAGGGTTTTCATGATTACTACATTACATTTGATATTTCAATTGTGAATAAATGTGCTTTTGAATGTCTAAATTGGCTTTAGATATTCAACACTGCATCAGTCAGCCTTCAACCAAATATTTCATTGCTGCATGTATTTATTATTTGTTTCTCAAACAATGAGAAGGATTAGTTTAATCATAAAACAAGCTTTGAATATGTACGCTGAAAATCTATTCTTTCATTCATCCGTCTCCGTGGAGATGTGTTAGACAAATGCTTATTAAATCACAGCATCTGTTGGTATTTTAAGTCACGTCCACACCAGAAAACTTCAAAGTTGTCAAATCACTGGTGTGATCAAAATTCCCAACTAGTTGTCTTGAGTGCGGAATCGTAGTTCACACACTACAGCAACAGCGGTGCACACATTCCAAGATCATTAACAAGGCGCCTCCGATAAATCTGTCTGTTCTCCAAACTACATTTTGTCACTAACACACATGCCAGAAGAGACTCCCAAAATAGATGAAACAACTGATCAAAGTTGTGTGTGCATTTTTGTGCTGTTTGCTGAGAGTCACCAAAAAAACAAAAATACAACATAAATAAGAAAACATAATGAGCACATGGGTGAAAGAATGGATTCGAATGTTGGCGTATAAAAATGCTCCCCATGTATAGCATATTTCCAGACGTTCCCATTATGTATGGCTGGTGTCTTGCAGGTACAGCATTAACACTTGCTAGATCTTGTTACATACAAGTCCTCCTGCATGTTTCCTGTCACGTCTATTCCTGAATTTCATGGTGAAACCTCTTTACTGACTGATCCAAATGTTTAGCCTGCTAGATATCTGGAATGTGTCAGTGACATATTGGCAAGCCATTCAGCACACAGTAATGAAGAGTTGACTCATCGCGCTCCGGATCTGATATACAAGTGATGATTTCCCTCTGATCCGTGGCTTTTGTCTGTGAGCTCCAAAACCCCAAGGCAAAACACAGGGCTAAAATCATGTTGCGTGAACTTGGCTTTAAAGGACGAAGGGCAATCATTTTGTCAGCGCAATCAAAATTGCAAGTTTAACAATCATGGGAAGTTGTTTCTTTGTACATATTTATTTTCAACTGCAAATATTTATCTGTATCTGTATGCACTGTATGTCCTGTGTTTGCCATGTCAGCTTTTCCTTTGTGCTCCAGTTACGAATAACTAACATAGATAATAAAGCTGTCAAAGCCAAGGATTAAAGTCTGGTAAGTTTTTGAGGCAGAAAAATTGTAAAGTTGTAAGATGATAGATTTTTCTCGACTCTAGTCTCGACTGAAGAGCAACAATCAGAGCAGCAATCTTGACCTGTGGCTGGTAATTGAGATCAGAAACTAGTCTCTTGTACAACAGAATTTCTTTCCCTCTCTCACTTCAATGTGCTCATAATTGCTCATTATTGCTTCTTGCATTTGTGTCCTGTCTGGTCATTTGACTCTATCGTATGTTAGTTCAGGATAAAAAAATAAATACAAATCCATTAAAAAAGAAAAAGTTAGACACCACCGTGATGCTCTGCTCCTAAACATTCCTTTTCCTTCACCAGCTTTTTTCTCGTTCCTCTCCCACTTTAAATAAGCCCCTTTTATCTGCAGTTGCAGTTCACTTGCTTCAATGTTACAATCAAAATCCATGATGATGGAACCACACACTCAGAAGCAATATTGGCCAGTGTTGTTTTGTTTTTTTTGTTTTGTTGTTGTTGTTGTTGTTTTTTTATCCAAAGTCATGTAGGAGTTTGACAGGCATTGTAATCAGATTAATCAGTGTTTGTGTGCACAAATTGTGCTGTGTAGATAAAACGCAGTTCTTGGACTGAATCCAAAAAGGTTGCTGAGCCCAGATTTGTCTTTGCAGTTCTCAAGTGTATACAAGTTCATTAATACACAAATTAAGAGCCATATGGTATAATTCACTGGGTATCATGATAGTTGCTTTTATGAGCTTTTCATGTGAAACAGATGTGAACAAAGGAGTCTTAAACTCAGCGCCGTGACAAACCGCTCAGTGCAACATTTGTTCCTGCTCAAGGTTGTTTGTAACAGTGTTTTTGAAAAATTCAGGAAAATCAAATATCTTTTGCTTTTATTTCCCACTCTTGGTCAACACAATAAATGTGACTTTACCGAAAAGTTAACAAGACTTTCTTAGCACAGTAACAGCAAGGACAGATGCATCGTTTAAGTCATGATGGGACCAGTGAGTGTTATCAGGTTAGGAGCAGTTTCTATTCAAAACCAGGAAGCATTTATTTCCTACTTTAAAAGAATTGTGGGATTCATTGTCTTCCTGTCCTTGGAGGCCAGTGGCGTTGAGTGAAAATCTGCTTTTGCTGTTGAAAATGTAAGCCCTAATAAAACTCACTCTTCTCACTGACAGCAAGATGTCTATTTGCAATCTCAATCAATCGCCGGTGCTACAATTTTAGTTTTCAATCTGTATGTATTTGATTTTTTTTCCACATGCTGTGTGTTTTAGGTTGATGCTTGTCATCTTTGCTCTTTCAATCAACATTTTCCCCTATGCAGCTCCTCTTGTTTTTCTCTCCTCTTATGTCAGTTTAACACGTTTTTTTGTCATTTACTGTTTTGTTTGCTATTTTTCGGCCGACTATTGTGCAGTTTGCGCAGCTTATATGTGAGACCTTCTCTCCCTCTCATTTTCATCGTCTTCTTCTCCTCCCTACTCTCCTCTTGTCTCTTGTTCTCCTCTTCCTCTGTCACCTCTCCCTCCTTTTCTTCCTCTTTGTAGAATGCAAGGATCTGGTGGCCTCAGGCAGAGACCGAAAGCCCAATGCTGTGGTCCAGGTGGCTGTCATAGACCCGCACAAGGAGCACCTTGTCTATCATGCCTGCACAGAGATTGTGGAGGTAAGGCAACACACACAAATGAAGACACACACTCACATGTGCATCATCCTCTCTCCCCATCACTTGATGTTTACATCACTGTGTCTCTGGGTCACTGGGCCGTGGTTGGTGTTCTCTCCATCTCTGTCTGGCCTCCTTTCTCTCATCCTTTTTTCCCCGTATCAGACTCATGCACTGGAACAAACAATGAGCATTAGGCTTCATTTTCCTGTGACAGTTGAGCTCGGGCTTCCACGTGAGTTGCTCTTTAGCTCTCCATCAGCGTAATTTCTTTAATATGTATGGTAAGTGTTTGTGGTTTAAGCTGTGTAGGAGTTCCATACAGGGAGGGTTTTGACTCTTCAACCTCTTTAAATGCTCCCTTTATTTCCACTGGTTTGAAAGAGCAGTGACTCAGGCAACAGCACGCAAGTGTTTCTTGGACAGCAACAGCTGCCCCCTGCCCTACTATGGAACACCCCCTTTACACATGTGTGTATATGTGAGCAATGTGCACACACACACAGACACACAACCAGATTTTTTTCCTTTCCTATTTCCTCATACGAGGGCAAAGTTGTCTGGCACATGAAAAGGAGACTCTTTCCCTCTTTTGCTGCTAATCCAGTAAAACTAAATTAGAATAACCGTCTCTTTCAAAAACTCCATTTCAACTGCTTTCCTCTGAGTCCCGTCAAGGGAGCAGCAAGTGTGTGTGTCTGTGTTTCTATGTGTGTGTGTGTGTGTGTGTGTGAAAACACAGGATGTGGTAGGATACTGTATGCTGGCTCAGCCTGCTCTGCAGACACTCTCAGTGCCGCTGGAGTTTTGATTTCATGGCTGTAATGTTAAGGATTTGGAGTCGGATCTGAGAATATGGACTGCTTTCGACTTCACAAAAAGAGGGTAGGTAGACTGCGATCTTTCTTTCTGCTTTGGGTGTCCAACATTAATTCGAGGTTTTTAAGATTGCCTGAGGATTTTTCTGTGGCAGTTGTTAATTTTATTAGTCATCATTGCGTAATGTAACATAATCTTTGCTGTTACATATCCCAATACAGCCATGGGACTAATCTCAGATATCAGATCAGTCAGACGTGTTATCAGTGTAGTTGTGACTGAAAGCTGCACAGCTCTGAAATATCAAATCTTTCAAAAAGTTAACTGTGTATGAAGAGTTAATCTGATGTCAAAGGAATGGCATTGTTTGTCTGGACACAGGTAACCGGTAGTTTTTGCAGTCTTACTCTGTCATCCAACATGCACATTGGCAGATGTTCAATAACCTGTGTGGCCAAAGGAGGAGCTGTGTGTGTGTGTGTGCGCATGTGTGTGTGCGCGCGTGTGTGCATGTGCGTGTGTGTTGTGAAGACCCTCTGCTTGCATGAATCTGACATAGCCTGACTGCCACTTGTGTTTCTCCTGTTTGTCACATTCCCGGGATGCCTGCCACCAACAGCTGCTGCCAGCTTTGCAGGACAATGATCAGAGTCGAGGCTGCAGGGAAGCATGCGTAGTCCTACTCATGTGAAAGGGGTATTACATGTAATCGAAAATATATGATTGAAGGGTTTGATTAAAGATAAATGATGGCACGCTTGCTGGTACATTTATTCATTGTAGTCTTACGCATGAATCACCAAACAGGGAGCCGATTAAAAGGACATGATAGCATTAAATCATTAAACATCTGGACTTTACTACTCTTTTGTTACGACCTTTGACATCTCCAGGTGTCATTCCTTTAGAATAAGGTCGAATCTCCAGTCACAACAGAACATGAATTAAGTTAACTGTCTTTCAAAGGCTGACTGCTTTGTTTACTTCAAAGCACAGATTCTCACCGTATCAAATGATAAAATAAACTTTTTATGAGTTGTGTGGTTACACTGAAAAAGTGTCAATATAAACTGTATTTTAAAGGCCTGTGTGGAGTACATTACAAAACTAGATTGATGTCTTTTTATACAGATGGCATCAGTCGAAAAAGAGAGGGTCGAGATGATGCAAGAGCCTCGGTGAAGAGAGACAACAAGCACTTGAAGTAAAAGATTCTTGGAAAAAACTTTTGATTGGCTTGATATTTTCAATCTGTAGAAGCTTTAAAAAGTTTGGCAGGGCAAAATACAACAGACTCATGAAGCCAAAAGACCCAGTTTATTCATGCTTTTCTCCTGTGCATACCAGTGATGCCTAGGAGGCTGTGTCTTGTTCGACAAACTTCTTATAACGCCTCTGGCCACCACCTTCGTGCACTTTGTAATACGCCCCTTTCTGCGCCACTCATCCATCAGGTCAGCATAGTTCTCCTGTTTTTCTCTCCCTGACACATCTTTCCTCTCCTTCAAATTCACTGTATTTCAGCATTACCACCCCCTTGGATGTTTCTGTGTGCCAAGGATGGTCTCCATGATGTGGGGGTACCTGCATTGCTTTTCTCAAAGAGCCAGTGAAAGGAAAACATCGGGAGCCGCACAACCCGTTTGACATCTAAAATGAAGATCACTCTTTTATTTCTACATGCAACGAAAACTTTTCTTCAGAAACTTTTCTTCCCTTGGATTTATCCATGGTTGGGCTACCGAGGATCAAAAAGTTCAATGAATTGCGTACCAGCAGGTGTCTCACAATCCCCGCGATTGTAAGAAGTGTAAGAAATTGAACGCGTTTTATTTTGATGCTACAAGATCTTCAAATTTAGAGTTACATCAAAAAAAATGACGAAATAAATAAAATAAATTCAAATCAAATACTCATTATTTACTTTCCAAAGCCACAGGGAGAAAGAGCCACGTGTGGCTCCGGAGCTGCAGGTTGCCAAACAAAGCCTAGCCAAACACATTAGATTATGCCCCTCTGTGGTTTAAGGTGCTTAATCTTGTCCATACTGCAAATAGTGTAGTTTCCTTTAGTGTTGGTTGTGGTGCCAGCAAAAGGATTCCTCCCGTAGAGCTTTGGGAAAGCTCTCTTGGTACAAGTTGAATATCTCCCCAACTGGGACCAAGTGATCTCGCGGTCCATGTACCCTGCCGTTGTATCTCGACCCTCTGACCTGCACATTGTTCTGCAAACTCTGCTCTCGCAGTATTTTGTGCCAGTTTCCACCTCTTTATGGCCTTGGTTTTGTTGTAGTGGGTTTTTGGAAAAATGCCTAAGCTTACTCAGCCAAAAGCAACAAAAAATACATACTATTTGCTTGCCTGTCCTGGTCCTGGTCTGACCCATCTCCTCATGCCTCCTTGACATAATTATTTTATTTAATGGTAAAATAATACTGGTATACGTAATTATGTAACTACGGCATGTCATTGTGTGCTTGTTCGTTATGTTATCTCTGTTTTCCCTCTCTCCCCTGACAAGCAATTTCATGAATAAAAAAACAACACAAAAAAAACAACTGGTTCTAAGATTAATTTTGATGTATGTAGCCTGCAGGGGTTAGAAAGAAAAGCAGATGCCACGCAGCCAGATCCATCCCAGCCATGTTTCAGCATGACAATGCAGCGGGTGGCTCGCTTTAGCATTTCCTGGGTGTTTACACCACTGTTCAGAAAGTTGTCAGTGCTGCTGTGAAATTTTCAAGTCCCCGTCACACTGCAAGTTTGCTGCAGGTCGCCAGGTATACTTACATGCTCAGCAGCAAATCATTCAATTACAAGTCCAAATTTCCAAGGTAAACTTAAGAAATTTCAACTGGAATCCCCCCTGAGGTCGGGCTTCTTACTCTGAAATAATGATACCTGATGAACCCTGAGATTAAAAATCAAAATGGCTACTATGCACATTAACAGAGTAAATGCTTTGATGATACACCGTATGTATTACTTCTGTCTTGTCTGTGTCACATCATAGTGATTGGAGCCATGGTACTGTTCATCTGTAGATGTATGAGTATGACATTTGCATACACAAACTACCATATAGTCTTGTTTCATATGTTATCGCAAGCAGCTGTGATGTCATCAGTGTGTGTGATTTTCCCATTTCCCACATTTTCCACTGGAATGCTTTCAATTAGGCTGTGATGTGACGCTGTTTAAAATTCTGACTTCCACTGTAAAAGAAACACAGCACTATGTTTCTGTCGCCAAGAGTCCGTTACCATAATTCCTACCAGACTCACTGTCGCCTCTTGAGGAACAAGGCAGTATAACGAGACCAGATGGACCTGCAGTGCCTTTTCAAGCTAAAAATATCCTTTTATAAATGATCCCCTTCATAGTATTGGTATTCTTTATATAGTAGTTTGAAGCTTGGGTATTTCCACAGTAGACAGACCCCTTTTTTATCTCTGCAGAGCCAGAGCCTGTCTTGTGGGCACTGTATCTTATTCGGCTGTGGGTAAAAGGACCAGTGACAGCTTAAGTAGAAAATCTAAAGCTTTCTGATTTCCCCTTTCGTGCAACAGGAAACATTCTCTTCAAATTGTATCTGGAGCTGCTGACAAAACAATGCTATCTTGTATCTGTTATCCAGCAGTGTTAAAAGAAAGATGATTCTAAGATTGTTGGAGATGAAGTAGGAAGGTTTCTGTTTTTCACATGTGCATGCTTTTGCAGTATGTTAAGCATGACAGAAGAGGCGGGAAAATTGGAAGGACATAGCGGCATTTTATGCCAAATCCTAATATGTCTGTAGGAAAATCCCATTTCTAAAACACAGGCAATGAGTCCAGGATTGGTGATACTTGAGGGGATTTGACGTCATGCAAAGCCAGGAGATAAAACGGCCTTTGATGTCTCGTTGGTCAAGCGAAGAACCCCCTCTTGGAACAAGTCCAGGGAGTCTAGTGTGTGTGTGTGTGTGTGTGCGTGTGTGTGTGTGTGTGTGTGTGTGTGTGTGTGTGTAAAATTATGAGTGGTCAAGCAAGGGAAGGGGGAAAAAGGCAGCGCAGGGCAACTCAAGCCAGAATAAGCTTTTTTTCCCCACCAACCCAAACACACACAAACATACACACACCCTCTAATGGCCTAAATTGGCCATTCCACTGAGGTTTGAAACCCAAACTGACAAAAACGAGAGAGGGGGCAGCTGCCTTGCATCGCGTATGTTGGCCACTTGTATGACAGACTGGCTTACTTGTCGGTGTAAATGGAGACAGGCTTACCACTTCAGCTCATCTCAGCCCATCAGTAGTGCTAAGAAGATTCAGACACAGCCGAGGCTGCCAAGCATGCTGGTAAGCTTGAATGAGGCCCATTCAGTGTGCCCATGAGGGAGGTGTACAGGGTTAGGTTTATGTGTGGGTGTGTGTTTGTGTGTGTGTGAGAGAGAGAAAGAGAGTACCTGCACATTCATATAGTATAATGGCTCCGTCTGTCTTTTTGTCAGTGCACTGCACTGATATGTATCCAGGTTTGCGCTGAGTACTGGTTCCACTGTGTCTGTACTTGTGCTGAATCAGGCTGTGTGTTAAGGATGTTGGCACACACAAACCGCACAGCTTCATGGCTGACCGGCAAAATATGGCACTGAGTATCGAGACTGGAAATACCATCTCTAGAGAGGCTGAAACAAAAAGCAAAGGACTCTTTTTATTCCCCTTCTGTCAGCGCATGGAAGATTTCTGATGAATCAGTGGAGTTAGTGGTACAGCGAGGCTTGAGTTTTCCGTGTGTGTGATAAAGACCAAATTTTGTTTTTATATGTCAGTGGTCGCTGATCAAATTAAATACATGCGATGTAAACATATCCCCGGAAACAAGGATCACCTGCTGATGTTAAAGTTTGGGCAGTTTTAGGTAATGAAGTTAGCAAAAGTTGTTTGTGTTTCAAGCTGTCCTGGATGGATGGAAGTGCTCAGAAACTTTTGAATTCCAGCTTTCAAACTCATTTGACATGGAAAACTCCTAAATGACTCGCATCTAAATGAACCTGGAGTTAACATTGCAAACTGCTGTTCTTGAACTGTATAGGCCTCAACCTTGTTGTTGTGCTGTGATTGTTTTATTTTACTGATTTACTAATCAGGGAAATGTTTTTGTCCGATGTGATTATTTTTAACCATTGTTTGAACAGTACTTGAATGTTTTGCTATTGTTGCCATATACTGAGATATATCAGTGGCAGAAAATAACTGATACAATAATAAGGCTGTAAACCTTACTGCCCAGCTGTAAGTTTTCTCCGATGTTTTTTTTTTTTCAAGGGTGTGACCGCACATTCATGCCAGTCCGCCATTCTGTCTGAGTCTGTGTCATTACCACTCCCCAGCTTATCCCGACACAGTCCCAAAGGATTGGGTTTCGAGAGACGCCCATCAGAGCGGAGCAGAGGAAGAGGAAGCCTCCCATGTAAACACAAAGTGCTTTGAATTGGTTTATAAAGACAAACACCAAATAGCTAAACAATCCTCAAGTCTTCCCAGAAAAGCTCCGGATGCAATTCAATTCAAGTTTATCAGAATTATTTACAGCGATGAGGGAGACGTATTCAATTCAGCTCATTCATTTTTAGATTTCAACAAGGTTGTTTCATGGGGCTTGATAGGCATAAATGATGGAGGGAGAGAGAGAGAGAGAGAGAGAGAGGTGCCTTTGTCAAGCTACATCACCCTGAAGGAGGCTGCAGCATATACATCCGTCCACATTCAGGAAACAAATCTTGTCAAATCTACAAATTATATGGTGATTTGAGTAAAAGAAAGAGTTGTAAGTGATTGAATTGGAAATATTAAAAACAACTTGTTCAAACAAGATTTTTCGTGATAAGAATGTCCTGTGTTTCAAGAGCATTACTGCATTTCTAATATATACTGGAATACGGACATTAAAAAATATATATATCTCTTTTAAGGTTTTTGTACAGCGACATGATGCAGGTCAGGGCTGAAAGGATTCCTCAAGTGACTTGGTTCCACAACATCCACAATATTCCACCTTGTTGTGTGATTGAAAACCATGTGACTGCTCAGTGTATAAGATTTTACCTCTACTGTCAAGATTTCTTTGGAATAAAAATGAGAGAAAAAACAAGCCCTGTTATTCAAAGGTTGGAATGACAAAAGTGATGACTGGCTATTGTAATTTCATGAAGGTTGAGAGTCAATATTTACCCTCTAGTATGTTCAAAGATCCAACACTGGGAGCTCTGGCTGGTTTAATCCTGTTGCCATTCTGCTTGCTACTGTGCCAATTTACCTGTCAACATTTGTTTCTCTTGGCCTTCAGTCTCAGTTAAGAGACCGTAGTCATGCCAGACCCCCAGGTAGACCCTCCGGGGAGAGCTGTGGCTTCTCCCTTTATTGTACGCACAGGAGGCAGCAGCAACCCATGGGGGGAAATGAAGGAATGCTGGAGGAGAAGGACAGACTGAGCCCAGCTGTTGGCTCATCCCCCCCCCCCCCCCCCCCTTGGCTTCCTGTTTTTTCATCAACGTGTGTTGTAGCAGAAATGCTCTTTAGGGTACACACTATCAACACATGTGCACTCAGTAATATTTCTCTTGTTTTCCTGTGTTCTCTTTCTTTCCAACAGTCAAACAAAGACCCGCTGTTTTTGACAGGGGTGACCTTCCCTTCAGACTGTCCTGCCACCCCAGAGACGCTTGTCAAGTTAACTGTGTATGATGCAAAGGACAAGAGCCAGGAATCGGTGAGTAAACTGTTTTGCTTTGTGTGTGCATGTGTTTGTTTTATGTTTGCATACTTAAAAGCGCAAGAGATAATGATGGAAATCAGTTCAAAGCCATTCAGGAAGCAGGCATCTTTTAAGAATTGGTTGTGCAGCACTGAGCTTCAAATTTTACGGGGGATGAAAATGAAAAAGCTGTAAGAAAGACTGCAGCAGCCTTTTCCTACAGATTCTGAAATGCAAAATACTGTGTGACTTAATCTTGATAATCATTCACATTGCCAGACCTTTACCTTGTGTTGTGAAAGAAAAGGGCTGTACAATTGCAGCCTTAGATGAAGCATCTTAGCAGGGCAGTCAGTCCTTAACTGTTGGCTCTCTTGGGAAACCAGCTCTCCCGTCATCAGTGGGAATGTGGAAAAAAGCCTGATATAGAATCCAGAGTTGGCCGGGCCTTCTGATTCACACATTTTAAACAGACTCTGTAGGCTTGATCTTAATTGAGCGACCCGCTCAACCCAGGGTGCCGAGATCTTAATTTGGCATAACTTACCATGAAACATTCATGAGCTTTATGATGAGTAAGGACGCCATTATAGCACTGTTTTCAAATGCATCACATTTAGGCCTCGTGATTTTTATGCTGGCACGCATCCAGAAACACAGTTGTGAAGCTATTTTTGTTTGGAGTCATTTTTTTTTTTTCTCCTGTGTTGTAGCTTTGTAGCTTGAAAGAAATCTACCTTCTCCAAAGTGGGTGGGTCATGTTCAGCCTCAATAAGCAATGGACTGATAAATATTTTAGGGATGTACTGTTTGTTGTCGTGCAGAGGATATTAATTAATTGGTTATTCTTCTGATATGACACGTGAATAATAGCTTTTTTGTTTATGTTGTGAAGTAATTTGGAATGCCTGAGGTTTGTGGAGCATCTAGGGAGATTTTACCACACTTCAACTCCTACCTCATGCAGCTCATGCAGTCATGCAAGCAAAAAGACTTTGATGCTGTTCTTGCTACATGTGCAGCAGTTTGCTTATTATATGAATATAACAAGTAAAACAATACAAGCAACAGACCATGGTAAATATACACAATTAATCCTGTGAGTGCGCATAGTCTTGCATGTAAAGCAACATGCATCATCAGTGTGCATCACTTCAAGCCAAGCAGGGACATCAGCTGCCCCGGGATGCACATTTGCTGTGCCGTATCTTAATATTTGGGGCAGTGTGTATTCTTGCCATGTGACTCTGCAACTCCTGGAGACAGTGTTCTCCTTAGAAAAGCAGGACCGGCTTCCTATCTTTTGGTTTTAAAATGAAAGAGATGAGCTGATTTGAAGCAAATGCAAACTCCAGCTGCTGATCTATTTGCTGAACAAGTAATTTATTCATCCTGCTCCTGCTTGCTTTTCAGATTGTGCAGTGTTGTGCCAAAATACTTTGCTTTTCTTTGAATCAATTGCAAAGTTGTCAGTTCAGTTTGAAAAATTCAACACCCTGACACTAGTTTCTCGATGACATTTCAAACGACATCCGAACCCAACTGCTGTTAAATTAAATAAAATGTTAAAACATGAAATTTGTGCTGCAGTTTACACAAACTTTATTTGAATTTAGCACATAGCTATTTGCATTTTTGTGTCTGTGTAATTGCATTGACTTGTGTGTCTGTATGCGCCTCCTCTGAATTCAGCCTTGAAACATAATCCCAAATGAAATTTGCTTGAAAAGGGAACACAATAGTTTATTCTGAGGTGTGATTGAATATTCATGTTGAACAACACCCATGTGAGCCCCACAATGTGAAAACTCTCCATTCATTCTCCACCTCCTTCCTAAGAGCAGTGTTTGTGTTGTTGTGTGTTGCCACCAGAGGTTTCACTCCATTGAAAATGTCTGCGTTTAAAAAAAAAAGTGCACACTAGCTTGGTAGATGCTCTCTAATAGTACTGCAGTGTATAGGTGCTGGATGATAAGGGTGTCAGAATCAGTGCACTCCAGTTATTGAGTTATTTATTATAAGTTATAAATCATGCAATACAAATATCCCATTCAGTGTAAAAATGTAAATATCTGCAAAAGATATCTCCTTATATTCTTGATTCTCTATTTTTTTCTTATCATATCTTGTTTTTTTTACTTTGAAATGGAGCACTGCAATCCTACAATTTCCCGCAAGGGATTCATAAAGGATTTCTGATTCTGATTACCCGATCTTACCTTTTGTGATGCTATATCGATTCAAAAACCCAGTGGTTTGGTTTGGAGACATTATTTCTAATAACGTACCATTAGCAAATAAGTTAAATACATGCTATTTCATATATTCCTGACTGCAAAAGTTGGTTACCTTGCTCCCTTTTTTCAAATTGATGCCACGCAGTGCAGTGATTGTGGATTTTTTTTTTAACTTAAGTCTCTCTGCAGTGTCATCCACAATGTTGAATGTGATATCCCATAAAAGAGCTCTGAGAATTGATTGACTGTCAACAATATCCACTTGAGAGAGAACTTTTTTTTTTTAGAAACAATACATTTATAGTTATTACCGTTCTCGATGTGGACAGCCCCTTTAGATTGGCTCCTGCTGCGTACAAAGCTGAAGCGTTGCCTCATTTTGGCTTCCACACCGAGGAGATCAACAAGCTGTTTGCAAATGTGCCAACAATCAAAAACTCCAGCAACATAACAAATCTGAGAGGAGACTTCACAAGACACTCTTCTGCTGCAGAGCTAACAGAACAGCAAACATGTACTGTTGAATGAGCAAATCCCTCTCAGCTCACACTGGAAAAGATCAGCTCCCACACTCAAGTTACCGCTAGCCTCACTTTGTGCAACTAAAACTACTCAGTCACTGGTTGTTGTTGTTGTTGTTATTATTATTGTGTATTTTCTGAAAACTTATTGAAAGGTCACTTGCATCCTGCGAACCTTTAAAGTAGGATATGAATTGTATGCTGTCAACGTTTCGATGTCTTGATTAAATCTCCATCAACAACGACTGTGCTGCCATCTCTGAATGTCAATCAGGGGCGATCGTCTATCTTGCTCTTCCCCCTGTTAGCAACAACCCTCGGTGCAGGTTCTCCTCTCAAACATCTGTACTATTCAGCTGCTGTGTGCACAACTCCTTGTCATCCAGCACTAAAACTACTGCATACTCCTGCTGGGGTTACCTGGCTCCGTCTAGGGCTGGCCAATTAATCATGTATTGTCTGAAGATGAAGAAGAACTGTTGTAATTTAGATAGAGCTAAAAAAAAAAATTAATCGATATTCTATGGAAATCCCAATATGGCCTTTGCAGAGGGCATAATGTCTGTCAAGATACCATACTGTGGTGCTGTAGAGATATCCCAGCCTGCAAATCCTATTCTAAGAAAACATCTTTACAGATCCTGGCAAATGTTATGCCATCATTTCAATAGGATTTTCAATTAAAACATGACTAATTACCCAAGATTGATAAATCTGACACCGTGGATCATATTACAGCTGCAATATCAGTCAAAATAATCACAATAAGATATTTCTTCCTAATCTTTCAGCCCTAAATTAAGTCAAGCTGTTGTAAATATATCAAAAACCAACATTTGGAATCTCTCATCATCTCTTGCTCCTAAGAGTTAATTTGGTTAAGATTTCAGCATATTTACGGCATAGGGCTTGTCAGACACTACGGCCCATCTCATTTTCAACCAACCTAAATTCTCACACATCAGTCCCCTCTTCTCGCCACTCCACTGGCTCCCCATCTCCCCTGGAATTAAAATCGAGATGGGCGTACTCCTCCTAAGGCTGTGCGTCAGACTGCTCCTCCTCAGCTGTTATCCATGGTCAGTGTCCAAACCTCACCATGCTCCCCGAACATCGCCAGTCTTTCCACGTCACTTGGAGACACTCAGGTTACTCTCTTGACTCTATTTGATCTCACCAGTCTCTTACCCTGAACAATAAAACGACCTTCATCAAGTGCTACTTAACCATTCTGATTACATCATCTGATGAAGAGGCTGATGAGGACTGTGATGGACAGTTGACACAATACTGAAGACAAAATGCACATGTGTAAGGTGCTTTGATAAATGTGATGTCAGGCGGTGTAAGCTGGATCACAATTTTTTGCCGCCGTCTGAAAAACAAACAAAAGCAGCTCAGTATTTCCTTTACTAGACGTTTGTGGCCTTCAAATACTTAGGGTCCCCCCCCCCTTTTTTTTTTTTCTTTTTTTCCTGAGGCAGAAGTTCTGTCTCGATGTAGTTGGCTTTTAGATTTTCAGCCTCGCTTGGCTTGGCACGGCATGCTGTCTGGGTCTCATTAGAGTCTTTAACTGACACAGGCATGGCCCTGAACATGAGCTGGCACAATGCGTCAGCCCCCAGCTGCTTAAGTGACAGATCTGGAATCACTCAGTCAAGGCTCAGTCATTTCATGTTGCTTTCTTTGTAAGAGAGAGAGCAAGCACAGTGCAATTTGCGCTGTTTTGTGTATGTGTTATACAAATCAGCTGTCAAAAGTTTTATATATCACTTTCAGCTTTTGTAGCAGGTGTTGTGCCACAAGCAGATTATTACAATAGAAAGTAGATGTTGCCCTGACTATAAATACAAAAAAAAAAAAACCTTTTAAATTGTGTCTGATATGCCATGCTGTCTATTCACCATAGGAGTTATGGAGTAGAAAGAAATGAGAGAGAAAGGGGAAACTGATGGAGCAAAGTTTATAGATGACTGCTCTAACATTCGTAGAGGATTTCATAGTACGATAATTTTCCTCTGCCTCGGGGTCCCATTTAGCTATTCTAAGATGACAACAGCTGCGTGGTTCTGAATATTTCAGAACATGCACAGGGCTAAAGGAACAACAAGTGAAAGAGGAGGGGAGGTGTGAGAAGGAGTCCGACCAGGTTAGAGATCTCTCAGGTGTAAGTGATCCCTTCAAGTCTGATCTGTCAAGGGGTGACAGGCTAGTCTTATTTTGTCACTGTTGTCTTACAACTGTACCCAGAGCAGTTTTCAGAGGGGAACAGATTTCCCTTCAGCTCACAAAATCAAGAAACATTTACTGTGGCTGAAAAGACTTCAGAGATCACTCCATTTAAAACAATTTTTAGTTTAGGCTCAGCCAAGTCTATGTGCATAAGGACTCAAACAAAGATGTCTCAAAGTAGAACTAATTTGCTGCGTCTTGTCTCCAACGCTGTTAAAATGAGATTTAAACGTTATGCTAGAAAGCACAAAATAATGAGAACATTTCAAATTGAGGCAGGAGAAGAGCACTCTCAGCGTTTCCCCCCACATGCACCCAGAAATACGACTGCCGCCGCCGCCGCTGCACTTTTGGAGGCAAGGAGAAAAGAGTCAAGAGCTCAATCTCATCTTTTCAGAAACTAAAGATATGTCATAATGTATTCATACCCAGGTGAGTTCACACACCGATGAGTTAAACATGAACAAGACTTCCATCTGATAATGTCAGGGCAAGGATTATAACAACAAGCAGGTGTTGATGAATCATATTCGTGACATAAATTGTAAAGATCTATCTTGATACACAGATAAATGGTATTCCACATTCTCCACTTCTTTTCTTCTTCCCTAATGTGGGCCTGTCAGTCCCTCACAGTTTCATTTTACATATTATTTAGACACAATTCCTTTAACAAAGGTATTAGATGTAAGTTAATTATATGTATTCAGGCCTCACAAGCCTCTCTGGTACTGGCAGACACAAAGACATCTCCCAAAGGTGCAAGTCCTGCAAATGCAAATTAGAAAAACAAAAAAAAAAAAATCCCAGTTGAAATACTGACTGCCAAGTTACCTGTAATGGAAAGTGAAGTGGACGATGTTGTCAGAAGAAATTATTTCTTGTGCTTGAATTAAGTTTCAATATTATCATTAGTTAGAGTTTAAGTGGAGTCAAGAGCCATCTGAGAGTGATAAGTCTTGATTTAAGAAAGTGTCAAATAACATTATTTGTGTGTATTGGTGTCACATTGGTGCTCTGTGAAGAGGCTCTGAGACACTCTGCTAATGACAGACCTGTGGTTTGTTGTCAGTGCAAACCTATTACTGAGTGTTTGTGTGGTATGAAGGGATGGGACAGCTGCCTCCTGGAAGAGCTCTTCTCTCTAATCACGGCCTCATTTATCCTGCCTTTGCTCCCTGCAATCTGGAGGGAACGTGTCATGCAGTTCTCAGTTTTTATCAGCGAGGAATGTTGATTGGGTTCTGGGATGTGCGCTGCAATGTACCAAAAAAAAAAAAAAAAAAAGACCTCATCTGAGTCAAACTGGAAGATGAAGTACATCCGGTGATTTCCACAAAGGCACCATAAAAATCAGTCAATCAGTTTCAACTCCGTACCACTGTGATGGCTATTCCTTCCACAAATACTGGATCCCCTGTCCGACCCTGCTTTTTTTAAGTTCAAGTTCAAATATATTTTTTCACTAATTTGACTGATTTACTTTTAAATATGTATTACTGAAAATTAAATGATGCTCATTTTACTTTCTGTATAAATTCAGTTTTCACAGTGTAAAAATTCAAATTACACCAAGAATTTGAATCACTGCACTCAATATAAGCCACCGTCACTTAACTGGGAGCATTTCAGTGAGATTTAGGGATTTTCAAGAGATTTAACAAGAAATAATTATTTGTAGCATTGACAGATATTTTTTCTTATTACAAGCAATAAGCAGTAAAATGATCTTGCTGCACCAACTGATAATTTCACTCCAGTACTAAATCCTTCCCTTGTCAGGTTAATTGTTCCCTGAAGTATCAGCCAAGGAGATGCTATTTTTTGTGGCGTTTGTTTGTCGATTCAGAGGAAAATGCAAAAACTCCCTGGATTTGGATGAACAGACTGGATTTCATCAAATTTGGTTGAGGGGTAAAACACGGGCCAATTAACCCATTAAAGTTTGGGATAGATCCATGTAACGTCACGCACTTTTTCCTTTTACTTTTGCATTGGATTTGGCTGAGTTACCCTCAAATTTAGACTCCTCATTTTTGTAGTGCAAGTGTAACAGGATATTTCAACCAGAACCCAGGCGAGTATACCAAAGCAGTGTATTGTAAGAATGTGATGTTATAAATCATGATACCGAAGAGGCATCATTTTACAATGGGGTGTTGTGATGGCCCCGTTTATTTTCTTTCTCCATGAATTTAGCAGTCAGTCAGAATGATGCACAAAAAGACACTAAAGGCGAAGTTGCTGAAGCCCTGTACAAATCTAAAACACCCACCACATCCACATTATGCATTTGAAGGAAGAATATATGTAATATTTATTAAGAAGCCACACACTGCAATGTTTACGGCTTGTTTGCTGGTAAACTTCATTTTGAAACTGCTCTGGTTCCTTTGAGACTTGTGTACATGAATCAATAACACACATGCATCCTCGAAAATAAAAGAGATTCAACTTTTGAGGTGGCGATGCCAAAATGTTGTTTTTCTTCTCACTTTCAAAGGTAAGCAGTAGACGCTTTTACCCTATGAAAAACACACAGGAAAAACCATGTTTGACATGTTTATGTCAAGTCGAGAACTTAAAAATGTAAGAAATTTATGAAAAAATGTGCTGCCATGGTTACCTCACCACATGACATATGGCTTCCACGATGTGACAATCACATAAGAGGCATGGCAGGCATCGGGAGAGATGGAAGGTCTGTTATTGCTTCCCACTTGAACCTCTCTTTCTCTCTCTGGAGTAACAATAGGCATTTACACACTGGTCAATCAAATTAACATTATATAGAACGCTATACTGTATATCCTGTATAAAAAAGGAATCTAGATCTGACATCCAATATTTCATTAGATTTAATCTGTAGTGAAAGTATGGCAAGGTTATTTCTCATTGCTTATTCACAAACCCTGCATTTGTAAATGCAACTAAATGATAGATTGTAATGAAAATGGTGCTCTGGCCAGCATTTCTGCATTTATGCTCCTTTATGGATAACTCTGTCACTCGTGGCCCAACCATAACTTACAAGAAAAACACAAAAACCCGCTCACTCTCTAATAAATCTCCATGTGAGTAAGTATTATTTCCTGTTGTAGCTTTTGAAATAGGTGACATTAAATTCCACACGAGAGGGTGAAGTCCTTTAAGAGTCAAAGATGTCACCAAACTGTTCAAAGTGGCAGCTTCTGTAGACGCTGATTTAACCTGACAAGCTCTTTTAGAGCTTTTCTTAAACAGTGTTCCAAATACCAAATACGTTTGAGAGGTAAGACAAAAAAACAAAACAAAACGCGCATCTCTGTATCTACCGAAATCAACGGATGTGACATCTGTGTTTGTCTCAACCTGGTCTGGAGACGATTTGCCTGGCGTCTGGGAGCCACGTCTCATGAGTTAGTCTGAGCAGCCACTGTTCCGTGGTGAATTGTCACTCCAATTATGAACTGCTGAAGTATGGAGAATCCCAGTCTCAGTTAATCCTGCCCTGTCAATAATCATGATGTGTAAAAGGTGGTGACTTGACATATTTCTGGCATTGCCTGTTGCTTTTAGTTGGATGAGTGTCAATGTAGTGGAAATTTTCTGTAAGTGTGGAGTGTGGAGTTTAATGGCAGACAGAGAGGGGAAGGGGGTTTAGGCAGACCCTGAGACAGTGATGGCGAGCAACGTTGACTTGGATATCCCGAACCCCTACCTTGATACTAACCATGACCTTACCTTAACCTAAAGAAAGAGTCTTGATCCACAAATGTAACGCTTTACATCATGAGGACTTCCTACATTGATTACCAGTAAAGAACAGTATAGAATAAAGAGTGAAAGGGATGGTGAGCTATCACTTTCACCTTCCCCCATGTCAGTATTTTTGCCAAACTGGTAGAATAGTGGGCTTCTGTTAAATAATCCACTTTCTTAATACTTTTAAAAGCATTTTACAATTGCTTTTATTCTCCCAAACACACAGAAAAGGCACAAACTTTGTTGATACAGTGATGGCGAGCAAGAGCAGCCATATTTCCATAAAAGGATTTTGATGTTTTTATGGAAACAGCCCAACGCGTTAAAAACTACCTCCAATTCGCAGAGAGGTTTTTAGGCTAACTTGATGTAGTTTTTGCCTTTTTTTGAAAAAGACAATGCACAAAACGTTGCCTTCACATTCTAAACCTTCATCTCTGGAGAAGCAGCAACATATCTGAGACGGTCACCAAAGAACACTTGACCACTGAAGGTACTTCCTCAACCTCGCTCTCAATTTTTCATTGGGAGACTCTTGTAGACGGCCAAAACAATGAGTTGTGTTTCTCGGTCTTCTTCTCCTTTGCTGCCTGTTACTTTTTCCACCATATTCTGTCAGACACAAGCGCTACATTGCCTGGTTTATTCATTGAAACCACTTGATGGAAATGGCTGTAATTTGCATTTTCTCTTTTGGGGAGTTAATAAAATTCCTGAAAATTCATATGACATTTAATGGAAATGCAGCTAATGACTTAACATTTCCCAAACTGAATCCCTTGTGCTGATGGTAACTCATGACCTTACCTCAACCTTAAAATGAATCTTCGTCCTAAAATTGAATGATTTACTGTACATCATGAGGATTAGCTTTATGCCCCCAAAATGGAGGTTAGTCCCCGTTGTGGTACTGCCATGTATACAGGTTTCTGTCTTCACAACTTTAGAAATACATGGCACACACACACACACACACACACACACACAGATACACACACACTCACACTTCTACAAGAACCAATCTCAATCTCAGAGATATCCTCGAAAGGTCTTGGTAGTGATTGGGTGGACAGCAGAGCAGTGATAACCTACGAGAGTAACAGCTCTTAGATAAGGACTGCGTCTTGTCCCATGGCCTCTTTGCTTCCTTCACCATCATTGTGCCAATGTCAGTCAATGTCACAAATGCCCAAAAGTACAAGTTGTTCAAGTCAGCGATACTTAATTAAGGAAAGTACCAACTACATTGCCTTTCTTAGCGGCTGGTTCACTGGCGGCAGTCTTGGAGAGCAGACAATCGAAGGTAGTTTAATGGTATCAACAGTACAAACTATTTCCTGTGACTATGAAAGATATCTGTGTCAGTGTTCGAGCAAGAACTGAACTACCTCTATCAATTCATATTAAAGTGTCACAAAGATGATGTGATTTGGTCTGTTTTTCTCTGGAAAAGTACAAGAGGCTCCTCTATTGTTGTTGAAATCTTACATCTGAAATATTGTTTCATGAAAATGATCTTAAAAACAGTTTTAACTATTATGTATTTATAGAGGTCATTGAGAACGGTGCCTCCTGTGAGAAATGGCAGTCTCACGGTTCCACACTTCTACACTTAGAAGCTGCACAGCATAAACTAAAGTTGGCATCATTTGTGAGTTGGCGGGTGAATGGTGTCTCCCAGGGCAACCACTGGGTGTGAAATACGCGGCTGTTTGACTCCAGCGAAATTTATCCTAATGATTTTTGGGGTTACATTTGTGAATAACAATTTAGAGAAATAATACGCTCAGATATTAATTTAATTAAAGGCTTCAGGCTTACGTGGTTAATTAAGTCACACAGAACTGTTAATTCCTGTGAGGCTTTCCAAACCTCTGAGTGTGATTGATTGGTGAAAAGTTAGCAGAGGTTTGACTTCTTCACTCACCGCAGACAAAAGCGAGCGAGCACCGCAGATGGTGACAGCCCTGACATCTCTCAATCATGTCGATGGCAGGTCAGTCATAACTGTGGCAACTTCAGGTTGGCTATTGTGATTCCGTGTGTGTGTGTGTGTGTGTGTGTGTGTGTGTGTGTTTGTTTGTTTGTATTTGTATGTGTGTAACATGGGTTTCTGCATACAGCAATGATGAATAATAAGAAGGGGAAAATGCTGCAGTCTCAGTGATTACGATATGATATACTGTACATAGAAGTTCCACTTTTGCTGCTCTTACATTTTACCCATACCAACTGGCCATAAAGTATGCTCATTTATGTGCATTTAATTTCATATTCCACCCAGGCAGGCAACAAAGACTGCATTTGATGGATTGTGCAATTACACTTCTGTGAACTTCCAGTTGCTTCTCCAAACCCAGAGAGTGCCTTTCTTTTATCTGCCCTGTACCCATCAGCCATCACAGGCAGACAGAGTCCTTCTGGAAATCCTCTCATATAGAATGGCCTTAATGTCATTATATTCTCTAAGTTTAAATTGTCTGCTCTTAGTAATGATTCCCTTGGCTACTGCCCCTGCTTTTGTTTTTATCATGGTCCCCATTACCACGGCCAATGGCCTCAGTGTTTCCAGCTGCGAGAGAATTAAACAGGCAGGAAAAGGTAGCGCTGTGGGTTTTTCCTGATTGTTGATGGGCATAAATACACGTCTATTTTATTTGAAGTGATTTGGATGTATTGAAGCAGCTGCAATACTTTATATTGATTAGAAGTGTCAATACGAATTATTAGAAGAAACACGTTATGGGTAAGAGACATGTGTAGGCGGCTGTGCTGGAAACAGCCGTTGGACGGAGGTATCGGTTTTGTATATACTTAACACAATATCTCTTGATGATTTGTTTTCCCCCAAATTTGCCTCTCCTAATCCCCTAAGAGTCAGGGATAAACTGAAAAGTTTATTGTTCTACGTTCACTGTGACCTCGCATGAAGAGCGATGTGGTATTTCTTGTTTAAGTCCTCATGTTTGGCAGCATTTTGATATCATATATTCAGCATACACACTCCATGGCAAGCCTCCAAAACCTGGATGAGATTTGCCTTCATTGGATGAGTATTTGACATGGCAAAGAATTGAATTGCTTCTTCAGTATGAAGTACAGATGAATGAGATCACCGCCACTGCTGTGTCTGCCTTGACTTAAATTACTGTTAAACTGTCGCGCCCTTGTAAACGTGCTGCAGCCAGACAGATGACAATCAAAGTGAAATAAACGGTCCCCCCCCCCCCCAAAGAATCGAAAGTTTAAACACTCGAAAGCGTTTTATTGACAACCCAGCAGTCACTCTGCCGTGTCAGGTTAACGCGACATGTGTCTCACATGGCACCTGAAAAGCCCCACGGACAGCCTGTTAGTAGCGAAGCTTGTCACACTGCAGTAAAGTGTTAGAAAGCTTGAACCTCTGAAGTGCCTCCGCAGCAATGATATCATTTTCATGGGCTAATTCTGAGAACATCAGATGATTCATTTCTTTTCCTACATTGTCCTCTCACTGCTTTGACATGCACTCCAACAAAGTGACTTGTTGAACCAATTCATGTTTACAGTTGTTTGAAATTAAGTGCACTCCAGGTTTTACTGTGCGTGGGTGCAGTCATTCATGAAAATAGTTGTTTGAAGAGTGCACGCTCATTAAGAGCAACCAACTAAATCAAAGCAGAGAAGCTATTTAATTAAAAAAAAGAACACTGCAGATGTTTGGGTCTGTGTGTATGAAGAAACACCCTTATCCATCCATCCATTTCCTTAGCTGTTAATGGTGGTGGGGTTGCTGCAGCCTATCCCAGCTGACAATGGGTGAGAGGCGAGGTTCACCCTGGACGGGTCGCCAGTCCGTCGCAGGACCATCAGGGGCAATTCGGGGTTCAGTGTCTTGCTCAAGATATTTTGACATGGTCACCAGGGGAAGTGAGAATTGAACCACTGACCCTTCAGTCGCTAGACGGCCATGCCGCCCCCAAGCCATGGAGACACCCTTATTTTGCAGAGTAAAGCCACAAGTGAACACAAATAAAATGCAGCAGTAGAATATTTATTTATATACAAGTATAACAAGAGAACTCACTGGAGACTAAGAGTCAGTACTTGCGAGTCTGTTGTTATTTTCACTGGAGAAAACACATTGCATTTGCAGGTAATAACCTTTTTACACACACAAAATTCATATTAAACCATTAAGGCACTGTCAACATGCATGCTATTAAATGGAGCTAATTAAAATGACACAAAAAGAAAGTGTGAAAGAAACCAGACTTAATGTTTTAAATGACATGAATGTTTGCAAATATACCACATATACATAAAAAAACTAAATGGGTTTGTTTTCTCAAGGCCCTTTGTAGAAAATATAGATATTCTTTATATTCTGTGAATACAATTCAAAGTGTGTTCTGTCTGCGTGTAGCTGACCTGCATAATGATGAACATGGCTTTACCAAGCAGCAGTACTTGATGCTGAAGCGAATTTTCCAGGAAAACTCTCCCCACCAAACTATTCTTTGTACGATCCTAGTCCAGTCTCTTCAAGGTAGGATTTGGCTGGATCAATTTCATAATGCATTATTCATGTGAGAATTTAATCAAATATCTCCTCCACCAATCGGTCCAGCCCCTGCCTTCCCCAAGCCCTCCCTCACCTCTCTAGCCATCATATCATTGATTGTTAGTGTCACCAGCAATAGCAGATTATCAGACAAATGAATTACTGGGTCACAGGTGAATTAGACGCTTGGCTGACTGTAATCTTTTTTCTCTGGGAAAAGTAGCTTAGTGTAAAGTGTTTTTTTTCCCTCTTTTTAGAGAGGGGGGAGAGAGAACGATAGGAGGAAAGAGAAAAGTACTTGAGAAAATCCCCTTTCTGCCTGGCTTCCTGTGGGTTTCTGCAGTGTAATGGTTTCCTTTGAGAGAGACACTAGTGGAAAATGCTGATGCTTGTCGGCTCTGTGTGTGTGTGTATTTGTGTGTGTGTGTGAGTGTATGAGTGTGTGTTCGGATTGCTCTTTTCCATGGCTAACTGGGCCACTGATGAGCTCACCAGCCAGGTCATAATCTTGTATAGTGTGTGACTTTTTGTTTTGTTTTGTGTGTGTGTGTGTGTGTGTGTGTAATTCTGGCCCCACACAACACACAGGGCAATTTGAGGTCCAATTCCCTTACAGACATAATTGTAATGTCACAAGCTGGATTGCACTCTCCCCGGTTTTGACTCAAATCCTCTGGTGTGAAAGAAGCAATAATGAAAATTTGCACAGGAACCTACAGTGAGACTTTTGTTTATGTACATGAGCGTTTCGTTCCAGACAGGTTGAACAACCCAAAGCACCAACTCGTTCGCATAAAAACAATTACACAAGACAATTAAAACCCAGAGAGCCAATTTGATGATAATGCTATCGGGAACAGTAGGAAATCATAAAATAAAATATAATAAAATAAAAGCACGAGAAATTAACCCAAACTAATGTATTGCCGCTGATAAGTCTTAAAGAAGCACACCACCTTTTTTCAAAGCAAGCGTAGTGTCTCTCCTGTTGGTATGCATTACTGACAGCTGACTGCTAATTGGCTTAGCTACAGTGAACAGTGGGGCACACAGTGGGTCTCAAAAGTCATCGAATACACTCTAAAACAGCCTTTGCCTATTTTTCCAGAACCAGAGTTGTGCTCTCTGTGAAGAAAAATGTTGAAAATTACGAGACGTTATTTCATCAGATACGTCAGAACTCACCCTCAGTTCCAGCCGAAACAACTGGAATGTTGATTTTGTCCTCTCAACTGGGACCTCATTCACAGTTTTTGTTTGTTTTCGTTGCAAAACACACACAAGTACAATAGTTTCTGTGAGATTCTTGAAACACCACCCTGATTCAGCCACTTCCTGACCAAGGCTGCAATGGTTAAAAAAGAGGGTCAGTAAAACATTTTAAAGCATTCAAATGTTCATCACCCACTGAAATGTCATCACTACACGCAAGCGTACTTTCTCTTCCTGCTGTGAACCAGGTTTTTGGTTTGAGAAGGTATTAATTGGTGAGAATGTTTGGAAGGGTCCTTAAAGGTTCTCAAATGGGCACGGAATAGGTTCTGCAACAGTGGAACATGCAAATGAGAATGCAAAGTGTGTGGTCCTGCATCTAGACTGAATTGTCTGGTGTGTGTGTGTGTGTTCTAATGTGAGTGTCACAATGATCAAAGTTGGATAAAACTGCCTATATACTTAAGATTTAAAGGTCCTCTTGTGTGACGCAGGCGTGCACCTCTGGGTGAACTGATTGTGATGTTGACTGGAATGAAAACACTTCTGGTTAACTTTGATATATGTAATACTACATGTGTGTATCATTAATTTATTGTCTGTCTGCGCATGCTCTTCCAAGTGCAAACATTGTTATAGCCTGTCAACCTCAGTAGCTCCTTGTTGTCTGAAATAATGATACGTTACTTTTCTCTCCCACTCTACACTCTGGAAGATAGATAGACGAGTGTGAGGCAGATGGGTTCATGTCTCTTCTTTGTTGCTCTATTATCTTGTACAGTAATCAGAAATCAGCCAACACTGTTTCTGCTTTGTCAAGCAAATATGGGTGGGAAGCCTTTTAACAGCTCAAAGAGGCGCTTTCCCCTCCTAGGAAATACAAATATATTTGTTTTTGATCTTACCTTTTTTTTTTCCTTCTTATAAAAAAAGACCCATATTTGATATTCATTATTGTACAAAACAACAGTTTCAGGATCTATTCATTCATCAGCTGTCTCACAGCCACTGAGGACAAATTCAACTTCCACATAAGTTGTACATTCAGTTCCAAAGGCTCTTTTATTAGAGCTGTTTCACATCATCTAGCAAATATGTCATTTATTCAACTAATAGGGCTTTACTATGCTGTGGAGGAAAAACAGCTTCCGGGTGGTGCACTTCTTCCACTTTCTCATGCACCTTGTTCTTTACAAAGTTGAGGAGGTGTGAGCAGCTTCTATATGGACACGGCTTTGTTATCCCACGGGAAAACAAAGCGCAGGAGAGCTTGCTCCGGAGCTCCTACGTGATAAGAGCAAATTGTGCTGCCAGAACCTTTAAGCTACTGTTTGTGGTTCATCTCCTCTGCCAAAGTGGCACGTACGGAAAACACACATACACACACACACACACACATATACATTGACACACTCTCTGGACACAGAGGAGGGCAGTGTTTTCTGTTACTGCCAACTGTATCACAGTGACTGCAGTCATGTTAATGTTAGGTTATATCAAAAAAGCATTGCCGCAAGACGTAACACATTTAACTCAATCATGCAGAGATAACTCAGTCGTCTAGTCCTGGCTGTTCTCTTTCACTCTTCCTTCCTAGACCTGCTGAGTAATGCTCTAGAATTCATTTATAACTGACGTCATCGGGAGACAGGAGGGGGACGTCGGCACTGCTGCAGCCATTTATTCATCTATTTGTATTTCCCTAACCTTAACCAAATGGATTTTGTTTCTGAACCTAACCAGATCTCAACCACAGGAATTTAACAAATATGGGGAAATATTGCACTTTCCACTGAGAGTAAAAGGAATATTCAGAAATGTACTTCTACCCACAAGGGTTTGCGTAGGCACGTGTTGCTGTACATTCGTAGGATTATGCACTGAAATTATGCTTAACCTTTCATAAGATGGCATAAAAATGTTTTCATGAGACTTTGTTCCTCAGTCTGAAGTAAGTTCATGCTGTATAGTATCTATCCTTAGGACATGCGCGTGATCAGCCAACCTGCAGAAAGCTTTGACCCTCTCCAACTTGGAATACTTTACTCTCAAATCCTTTCCATTGTTTTTATTCTTTCGCCCTGAGAGGGAAGTGCCTCCAGGTACGGTGCGTCTATTAGAGCCTCGGGCAGAACTCATTGTAGGCCAACATGTATGTTCAACTCAGATGCAGCACACCTCAGATTTGACTGTACGGTGAAGTCAGAGAGGAGCAGAGTCTCGAGATCTTACGGGGCATCAATCCCTGTCTGTCTGCCTGTCTAGGCTGTTAACCAGCTCTGAGCTGCACCATTGATCTACGTAATTGTCTCCCACTCTTCAAAGGGAGCTGAGAGTTGGTTTGATCTGAGCTGTTTACTTTCACAGCCCCTATAGCCTGGCTTTCTGAAGAAGGGAGCTATCAACCACTTCAGGCATGAGCAAGCATATTATAGTACCATTACTGTATGTGTGTGTGTGTGTGTGTGTGTGTGCGCGCGCGCATGCGTGTGTGTGTGTGGCATAGCCTGTAGTCCCTACAGGCCTGGGGGTGAGCCAGAAGCTTCGTACTGTTACATAAGGTCAGGGAATTTCAACCTGCAATTCCCTGTAATCTTTGGGCACATTAGGAAATGACTACATGCATTATTCTATGCTGTAACTGGGTTCATTCAGCTGTTGCTTGAGATGTTTTACCTGCCATGACAAAGACAGCGGTGTTGAGTGTGATGTTTCAAATAAGCAGCATGTTCTGAGGGTGATAAATTGATAAAGTGCATCCTTCCTTCTGTCTGTGTGCAACATCTTTCCTCTGCTGAATTTGTGGACCTCAACCTGAACAACACAGTCATAAAACTGGGAAGATGCTCACCACAGCATCTCAACTGGTAGCAGCTCACAATAAATGGACAATAATGAACACCTGCACACCGTACCGAAGTGTGATGGCATGGATGTGCCGACAGAGACAAAACACTCCTATTATAATGCAACTCTATCAAAACAGTGCGCTGTGTTGTAATTTAAACACAGCATTCAAGTCAATAGAGGAGATTTGAGAAGGGTTGTATAGTCTTTGGACTTGCTGCCAAGTCATGTTTACAGACTGTGAGTGAAGCCTTGATTTTTATAACCTAGTCTGCAGTGGGGTTAGCCGTTAAACTTTATGGACCACAACAGAGAGTGTGAGGGAGGCATCGGTTGAGCGCTTCAAGTCAACTGAGGGCAGGCTGATTCTACCTTATTTTGTTTTTTTTCCTCCCCAACCTACAGGGATTCTGTGGAGATCACATTTTCTATACAGTGTTACCGAAGAACATCTTTGTCATTCCTGGAGCCTCTCGAAAAAAGGGGGGGAAAAAAATATCCGCATAGCCTGATAGTTGGCCAGACACCAAGTGGATGTAGCTTAAACCTGATTAAGTAGGCGAGAGCAGGGATGGAAGGGGGGAAATGTGTGGAACTAATAGAGTGGTAGGAAGGGCCTCTTGTTTGGGGGCAAGCGTAGACAAGCTAAAGAATGTGCCTGTAAGCGACAACATACAGTCGGTATCACTCCCTGCTCTCTCCTCCAGCCTTCTTGCTGTGACAGACAATCACAGGTCTGCAGGATCCTTAATCTATTTTGTGAGAAAGAGAGGGATATTAACTTGTCTGCCACTCTAGGTTCATTCTGTACTTAGAGTAAATGCAGGAGAAGGAAACCACCGTCGCTCTGAGGTCAGCTTTCAGTGAGTATTTACCTTTCAGGCTGAAATAAGTCCAGCCTCTTTGAAGTTTTCATACAGTCTCTGAGTCAAGTTCAAAAATCTCTACTGTTTTAAAGTGTGTCATTGAATATCTTTGAGAAGCAGAGGATATACTGAACAATATTTGTGTCTAATCTCTTGTAAAAAGAAAAAAACAATTTCTTACTATCAGACAGAATCGGTTCACAAGTAGCGTCTCTGTAGGATGAAACGAAATAATATATTATTTCAGCAAATCAAAAAAAAAAATGTTCTCAATGCATTGGCAGATTATTTTACTAACTCAATGTATAGCGTTCTTTCTCTTAATAAGAACAATAATCTGCCAAAGCAGTCAATAAAGATTTGTCTTAAGATTTCTTGAAAAAGATACAGTTTTATCAAAAACAAGCTGTTACATTTACTGAGATATTTCTTGCTACGTGCGTCTGTCTTATATAAGATGAGTTCTACTGGAAAATTAGGCAAATATATCTGTCAGCATTTTTGCACTGCATTGCATAGCAAAACATGTATTTCAATCTATAAACACCAGAGAGGATAATCTGGCCCTTTTTGTTCCTTCCGTGCACAGTATTTGGATGGTATGTAATTTTGTTGACTTAATGTGTAGAACACATTCATCTACCATTATCAGATTGAAAAGCAAATTTCACAGTTCCAGGAAATATCCTGCCCTGGCATGTTGAAGATGTGCAATGGTTAAAAATAGCACCCTGGAGAGACTGGTAAATTCATTTGGTGGAAAATCTCCATCTTCCAAACACTGAGACTTGATATTCTGTGCACAATCAAAGATGGCATAATAGGTCGGGATAATGATTCTGTTTTGTCATTGTTGCCCATATTCCAGCATGCTGAGCCGTATTCCTCTAATTGGCTAATTAAACGATCAAATGCATTTAGCATTGACATAATGGTGCTATTGTAGCTGCAGCTTAAATACAATTCTGATATAAAAATATTGACTCAATTCTAATCTTAGTTCTTAACAACAGAGCGCATTAATGAATCCCTTGTTGTTGTTCCTTGTAGTCCACTTTATAATTTAGCATAGACCCTTCACGTATTCTCATGGTAATTTACCCTCCAAAGCGAGATAAGGATTATCACAGAATTACGTGAGAACAGAAGCTAAGTCATGGAAAGCTATGCCAATTAAGAGCCCACTTACATGATTTTACACTCAATGATCTTACTAAAGTTGAAAAAAGATTAAAGTTTTGCTTTGCTTTCATCAAAACCAGACCCAGAAGGCATTCAGCCCTCCTGTTTCAACAAAGAACCACGCTTTTTGTTTTTCAGTCGCTGCGTTTGGTGCCTTTGATACGTTTTAAAAGAAACACAAAAATAGTACAAACAATTGATAAGGCATGTTATGTCAAAAACAACAGAAAAGCACATCAAAATAGTTGATATCGAATTACAAATCAGTATTACTACATAAGATAAGTGTGCCTCACATCACTTGGATTGCACACATTAATGCCCCAGGACCTGCACGAATAGCAGAAAAAGAAGTACAAAGCATCTGCAACCAACCGTATGGTTTCTCTAACACAGGCCAGACTGGAACAATTACAAATCCCCTAAACAATTATATGCAAGGATAGCTTAATATTTTTTGCCTTTACCCAAGATATGGAAAGTACAAATCCTGTTCGGGGTAATAGGCTGCTGGTAATTCAATAAATACACAGAGAAGGGTAAAATATGGTGATCTCAGGTCTGACTGCACCTCTGTCTGTCTGCAGACATTCCTCCTTTTTCCCCTGTAGATCAAAAGCAAGGGAATGAGGTCAAGGTAGAGAACCATGAAAAGAATAAGTCAGGGATGAATGTGAGGACAATGTCGAGGGTAGACAGCTAAGAATGAGAACATCAGCTCACCCAGAGAAAACGCAGCTTTTGTCTGTGCTTGTCTGGGTTTTAAGGGGTTGACTAGTTGTCTGAGATCCCCATGCACAGAAAGACTTTCATGGTCTGTACATGCAGTACTCAACACATGCAGTGTCAACGTACAGATTCATGTTGCTGAATAACGTGTGGACTGATGATCATCTTCGACTAGCTGTGAGTTTTGGTTAAAAAAAAAAAAAAAAGGGTGGATTTGGGAGTGCTAAGGCTTTACCGCTTGGATAGCTTGGGCTCCTCATGCAGGATGTGATATCAATCCCTCCCAGTGTCAGTGTGCTTTTCAGCAGCTCACTGCTTGAAAAAAAAAAGTGTCAAGCATTCTCAACTTCAAAGTGGCATTAAAAACTACCAGTTTTCAGGGTGATATATTCATATTTTGGGAAGCTTTGATGTAGGATTTTCTATCCATGTTGTTATTCAACATGCATTGTTGTTCCTGTAAGGTTCAAACAAACTCCAATTGTACATAGAATATTAGAAGAAGGGGAGTGCACGGAAAAAGGGCAGGAAACACATCAGTAGTCTCAGCTAGAATTGTAAAAATTGATTTATCAACAGCAGAGCTGCACAATCATTCTGTTGCATTGTTAGAGTCAGCAGCAGGGACTTGGCTAGGTTTGAGAGACAAGGGTGGGCTTCACCCAAAGTGGATTCTTATTAGTTTTTGTGGATTTTGTGTCAACACCCCATGAAAAATCAAGATGTAGCAAATAAAAAGCAAAAGATGGATTCTCTTCTTCTATTTCTTATCTGCGGAACAAGACTGCTCACTCCCCCACCATATCAAACGACAGGAACAATCAAAAGATCTTCATGGAGTTTGGGCACTTATTTTGGGATCACCACCCATTGTTCCATAAATTGATATATAAGAGTATGCTTTCATAAAGAGTAACCAAGCCAACCAACTGTCCAGATGAATCTTGACCATGAAAACACTGATTCACCAAAAGAAAGAAAGGAAAATAGGCAAAGATAAAAGACTGTAGTTTTCTCCAAAGTTAAGCAAGAACTCATAAGCCTTTGTAAGTGACCTTTTTTGTTGTTGTTGCTAGCTAGCTAAATCCTCACTTATGTCAACAAACAATTAATGTGGTAAATCATTGTGCGTCTCTTGTCTAGAATCAGATACATGGTAACTTTCAATGATTATTTTACCTAAAAAGTGGCCTAACAGTGTCTTTGGTAAATAGTTGGTTTGCATAGTGAGATGCCCTCCTTTAAAAGGGTTTTGCTCCTCTACAGTCACTTGGCACCAAAGCCATCAATCCTCATGGTGATGAAGGCAACAAGAACAGTTAAATCCAGTGTTTCCACCTACAGACTCTAATTCCACACCCCCAGCTCCCATATTAAGAGAGGTTGTCTCCTCATCGCGACGACCTCCAGAGCTCTGTGTACTTTGTGTGTATGTTACGTTAGTGTCTTTCCTAGGTGGGTGTTTAAATGCATGTGCGCATGTCTCATTGTGTTCGCTTGTGTACCTGTTAGGAGTGATAAGGGCCAGTATAGAGCGCGTCCTTTGTTCTGCCAGAATTACTCATTCTCCTGTGTCAGCCTGGGTAAATTAAACCCTGTTTAATCCAAGATCTGAGCCCAGGTAGTTAAAACCTAAGCTCGGTGTCACCGCTGGTGCTGTGTGGGTTTGCTCTTCATTATCTGTGTCTCAAAATGGATTGATGTTGTGTTGTTTTTTTTGTGGGGGGTTTTTTTCTCTCAAGAGGCAGCTGCATGTGTTCACAAAAACATCTTAGCTGGTTCAAACGTATAGTGAGTGTTTCAACAATCCTCTTGTGTGGTACTCACTGTGTTTTTGAGTGTTTATCAATGGTGTACGGACACACTCGCCCTCACCCAAACACCTTGTGGAATTTGTGTTAATTCAAGTGGCCATAACAAGAGATTTCCTGTCGGCCATCTGAGTCACAAGCTGCAGCTGAGGGTTGACACACCGCTCCGTCACTCCTGCTTCCTCTATATTCTTCTGTATGTCTCTCTCCTTCTTTGTGTTGCTGTCTTAGGTTTCTTAGGTCTTCCGTCTTTTCTGTCTCTTCTTCTTCTATGTTGTCCTTCCCTCCACCTCCTCTTTCCCCTAACTCCACCTCGACTGCTCGTATATGACGACTCCCTCCCTGCTTGTGGCTCCCTCCTCCTTCCTCTCTCTCTCACTGGTCTCTCGTGCTGTCAAGCCAGCCACAGCAGCAACAGCAGCAGTAGCGCCAGGATAGCTCACTCCAGCCAGCTCTCAGTCACAGACGAGACTGCGGTGTGTGTCTGTGTGTGTGTGTGTTTCATGTGTTGGCATGTTTTCATTTAATGTATATACCAGTGTGCCTGCTGCTTTTCAAAAAGGGCGAACACAACATACGTGGAGTTACTTTGACTGAGGACTGGAAGACGATATGTGAGGAAGACATCCTGAATCTTATTAAGAGGAAGAAGGAAGACATTACATCTCCTTCCTTACTCTGTGTCGATCTCCTCATATCTTCTCTCTCTGACTTACTGGCTTACTTGCTAGGATTGTGTGCACCATAACTGTAAGTGAACTTCCTTCTGTTTGTGTGGGGTTGTTGAATTAGATCTACATGTATCTTATTCGATGTGTAACCAGTGTATTAATAGTGTAATTTGTCTGTCTCAGCCCTCCTTCACTCATGGGCATGATAGAATAAGTGGCCTTTAATTACCTTTCTAATGATTTAATCAGGACAATTTGTAAAGTTCTTTTTGTATTGGAGCACGACTCATGTAGACACTGCTGACCTCCCTAATATCAATCTGCTCATCTTCACACTCTTTTGAGCTGTGTATTATTCAGCCAACACCAAACTGTCACTGCTGTCATTTATGTAAAATGTCATTTGTTGGCATTGCATGTGAATAAATGTCCTCCCCTGCAGGTATTCTCTGCAGTCTGTGTGAGTGAGAGACAGACAGGGTGAGAAGGGATAATAAAGGGAGAATGATTGTGTGTGTGTGTGTGTGTGTGTGTGTGTGTGTGTCTGTCACCCAGGGCCTGGAGAAAATCAATACGTCAACGGCTTAAGTTGGAACGTTTACGTCTGCCAACTGATGGGCAGTGGCCTTCAAAGTTCCACAGGCGATTCATTGAGAATGCCTGCAGGTGAACACTACAGTATGTCATCTTATCGTGCATCGATAAAAACGTCTTTTAAATTTCATTTATGATTGATCCTTTGTGCGTGTGTAGGAATTTTAGAACTTGTCTTGTGTGGTGTCAGAGCCTCTAAGCTGGGGGGGGGGGGGGGGGCTGTTAAGCTTCAGATTTACTTTTCTTGTTCCTCTCTAAAACTGTCTCAGAAAACATAACTGCCACAATTCCTAATTTTTGGCTGGAAATGTCACCAAGAAGTGAGACAAAAACATATTGATTTGTCGATAGATTTAGAAGTGCAAATTGCAGGAAAGAGGATGTTGTGGATCAGACGAATCAATTCATATTAGCCACAGTTTTGATTTTGGTCAAAGTCTGTTTTTTGTTTGTTTCCTATTTGTTTTTTTCACTCATCCCAGAAATTGTAAAATGTCATCACCAAATCTGGCACAAAGTAAGTTTGCTTTACCGCAACCTTTGTCCAATACTGAAGTTGTTGATTCTGTATTTTAAAATCACACGGATTTAATTAACGTCTACATCTCAGAAGTTCTTCAGGCAAATGTAACCAGAATTGTCAGACATTCATTAGATGGTAGACGTGTTTCCAGCAGGGATATTACGCAAGGCAGGTTGACCATCTTGAATCAAGTTACAAGCAGAATTCCACTGGAATCAATGCAGCAAGTGAGACCGACTTAATGTGTGTACTATTGCTGTCAAAATGTGACCAAAGACATTTTTTTTAAAGTGAGGAACAACACAAATTCACACAAAAACGTTCTCTTAATTTACCACATTAAAACACTGAGTTTTGAGAAGTGAGAGATTGATTTGTGATACTGACAATGCAAAAGTTTTGTTGTTGTTGAAGCCGTGCTGGCATGACAAGTTCCTGCCCCATCCCTACCTGACGTGTTTAATGCCTCAATTGTCTTCTCTCTCACTTCAGCAGGTTTTGTGGGGCTTGCATTCTAAAATCTTGGTAATTGCACATCAGAAACTGAGGCAGTCACATTCCTTCCCTCCAGTCGCTGGATGGAGTTTTTTCAAATCTCGAGAAAGTTTTTGTTGTTGTTGTTGTTGATTTTTTTTTTACCCACTGCTGCATGCTGGTTTGCTAACTTTGGTTGATTCTCAACGGTACTGTAAGTTTTTAGAGTGCATCACTCAAACATTGCTTCAGCCTAATGCCCCCACCGCCGCCACAATTCAAAATGGCTTCCCTGTGCCTCAGTAGAGTGAATGCATTTATAATATGCAGATTAACAGACAGACATACAGACGTTCATAATCAGAGTTTTTCCTGTCCCTAACTCTCTAACTGGAAAGTGTTCCACTCAGGTGCGATGCTGCTCCCAGGTAGCAAGAAGCAGGATAACCACTGGGAGTCTGACTTAGACTGGTAACTGTTTGATCCCTACACCCAACTGTCACCATTTTGAAAACTAGTGAAGGGGATCATTAGGAGTTTGTGTTGTAGTGCTCAACCAGCATGACCAACGGAAACAAGCAAGAGAATGTTAAGGTGAAGAGATTGAGAAGAAAAAACAAAAAAGTGCAAGAGCCAGAGCATGTGAGAGGGAACAGAGCATGACCATCATAATCAATCCTCCTTGATCCTGGCAGGGTATCATTTGTCTTCTCCTCTCACTGCGCTCCTCCTCTTGCACCCGTCTTTCTCTCATTTTCTGAGGTACAGCCACTTTGATCTTGCGTATGAAGACGGTCTCCAGAGCTTCATTACTTTTAAAGCATTCATCGTGAGGAGCCATAAAAAGATGCTAAGGAATGGATTTCCAAGACCATTTACCCAACGTTCAGTTTGCAAGTAATGGCTACATGGGGATATAACACTCCGCCACAGTGTGTAATGGCCTTCTGTGCCTCGTGCTCTGGGTTATGAGGTCAAACTAGGATTGGCAGAATGACATCAGTGTTTAAGAATATGGTGTGAGGTTCATCATGTGGTAACCACCAGATATTCTTGCACTTCGTTTAATTAAACACATGACACATTGCTGCAGCTTGTATGACATTTAGGGTTGTGACCAAGTTGACTTTATATGTTGCATTTTCCCTCTGCAAAGGAGGTTATGTTTTTAGCCTCTTAGTCCAGAACAAAGGCTTGTGTAGGCCACTGAACACACAATGACAAGCAAAATTAGTCATCCTTTAATCCAAACAACATTTTTGGCTTGAAAATAACAGTTTTCTTTTCATTTATTGAGGACAAAGTAAAATAGGGAGCTTTCTGTCATTGCTTTTTTCAGTATGCTGAGTGACCACAGTCCATGCAATGCATGATTATCTTGTTAGTTATCTTGCTAATGCTAGCAAACTAAGAATACAATCAAATCTACTTCAAATAAGTATTTTCAGTCTGTAATATCAGCACTTTGGACTGATCTCTGCCATCTAGCTCTCACAGGCACTATCACACACATGCAGTTTGACCAGCATTGACATTTGTTACAATAGTAATGTTATAAATCTTCTAAATATAGAAGCAAATACCCAATTCTCCCATCAGAAACTCAGTGAATTTGGGATGTCCACAATTTAGCAAGGTTGGCAAGGTGGTCTAACCTTATAGAAGTGATATCTGTGAATTGGTTACTGATGTCAGACTGGCTGGTTTTAATGACTGCTGCTGACCTACTGGGATTTTACCTCACAACCATCGTTTGGAATATCTGGAGTACAAACCATCCAGTGATTGGTATTTTTGGTATTTTTTTTTGGGGGGGGGGGGGGGTGCCTTGTGGATGGCAGAGGTTAGAGATGAATGGCCAGAGTGGTTCAAGCTGACAGAAAGGCAGCAGAATAAAAGAAACACTTGTTTCAACTGTTGAATGCAGAAGAGCATCTCTGAATGAAGAACACAATGAACTTTGAAGCAGGTGAACCACAGCAGGAGAAGATTCACTCCTGTCATCGAAGAGGAAGCTGAGGCTGTTATGGGTGCAGGCTGTTAATCATTGGCTGATTGGAAAAATGTTGCTTGCCCTGATAAGACTTGATCTGTGCTGTGGCACGGTAAGGTCAGAAAGCATGGTGTAATGCTTTTGGGTGTGTGTGTGTGTGTGTGTGTGTGTGTGTGTGTGTGTTGGGGGGTGCGGTGTTGGCATACTTTAGTCACCAGAATACAAACTGAGCATTGCCACAGCCTTGCAATCGTTGATGCTCAGTGAAACCTTCTTCTCATGGCTACTTTCAGCGAGTAATGCAACGTATCACAGAGCTTTTATCTCCTAAGGCTGGGGTGGGCAATCATGTGCCATGGAGGGCCGTGTGTATGCAGGTTTTCCTTCCAACCAAACACTTTAACAGGTGATTCCACTGATTAACACTCTTCTGTGGCTGAAGGTGTGTTAATCAGTGGAATCACCTGTTCAAGTGTTTGGTTGGAAGGAAAACCTGCATACACACGGCCCTCCATGGCACATGATTGCCCACCCCTGTAAGGCCTTTTTCTTGACTATGAATATGTTGCTCCTGGTGGCTTCTTCAGTCACCTCATCGCAATCGAACAGGCTGTTTCTAGAATGTTGTGGCATCATAAAGATGCTGTGCCAAAAAAAGCACAATGTACCTAATATAGTGGCTTGAGAGTGTGTGAAACCATCACATTTGTATTAAAAGTTCTGTCTTGTTTTCATAATTTCTCTGGAAATATGACATAGCCCTAAATGGGGAAAAATAGAACAGGCACATTCCTTCAAGTACCATGGTTTAGTTTATTTTAGTATAATGCCAGTGAAGTGAAGGAAGCCCAGAAGGCTCGTACAACATTTCACTATCACATAATATGTTCACTCAATGACAAGTAAACAAGACAAGACAATGTAAAGTCAAAATCCAGAGAATGAGGCAAAACTCTCAAGACAAGAAGCAGACAAAAAAGCAAACAAGCTAGGGCACCTCACACACTCAAGGCACAACACAATAAAATACGTGCAGAACTTCAAATAAAACCATATGAGTCTATTAAGACTAATTATGAAATGAAATAGTCCTTAGATAGTCCCTCAGCTCCTGTCTGAGAAAGGGCGTCGACCTCAGTGACCACCTCAAAGCACATCAGTTTCACTCAGTTTCATTTGAATTCTGCTTTTTGGGAATGCTTTTTATGTCTTTCATGGTTCTCATTATATAAGCCAATACAAAAAGGATCAAAAATGTCTCCTTTGTGATGTATTTATTTTCTATTTATTGATTTTTTTTCCCCCATTATTCTTATCTGCTGTCTTTGGTTACACAGTCGTGATGATCTGGCCTCTTCAGTAAAGGCTTTTCATCAACATTTCCTTCCTTGTTGGCTATATTTTTGTAGAGCCTTTCTGTCACCCCACCTTCCAATCTTCAAATATTCTTTGTAAACCTCTATGTGACGGTGTCAGATTGGTATTTGCATATAACAGAGGTGAGGAATTGAAGTGGGCTGTTGGCCTCGTTGCAGGTTTGTGTTCTGAGTGCACTTCTAGTTATTGTTTTGCATTTTCCCTAGAACACTGTCGACTGACCTTGTGTGTTGGTCTTTTCCTTGCTTTGTGTGTGGACACATGCATGTGTGGACTTGTATGTGGACCGGGGTAAGAGAACGTGTCAAGCACTGGGTTTTTGCCTTAAGCATATGTGGATTTGTTTGGAGGTAGCAGGAAAATGCTCTGAGAGGAAATGATTGAAAGAAAAGGTCAGCAGACAGGATGCCCTTTTTTATCTGATACAAGAGACTGTTGGGAGTTAGACAGAAAATACGGGAGGAAAAAGAAGTGCAGCTGTAGGAAGAGGGAAGAAGAAAGATAAGAAAGGTAAAAGTGCAGCCAAATAGCCAAACAATAAAGTGAAAATAACGTGTAAATGTTAAGAACAGGAGCAGGATACGGAACTTGTAAAAATATGGAATGGATTAGCATAAAGCCATCATCTGATGCATATTCTTGTTTGATTCTGTTGTGCCACCATTAATATTCACTCATATTCCAAAATCTAAAGGATGGATTTGTACTAATTCATGTACTAACATTCCTAATCCCCAGTCCGTGTATCCTAATTCCAGTGTATCCGTTCCTCTCCTGCGGGTTTGAGTGAACTGTCCGCAATTATTGGATGAATTAAATCTAGTACACAAATTTATTTCACCCCCACATGAATTGAATCTCTAGGATTTAGTCCGATGATTCAAGGTCATTTGGTATAATTTGTGGCTGTTGCCTGATGTTTTCTAGACCTAATGATAATTTTACTAAAAATAAGCAACAGATGAATTGGTAATGAAAATAGCTGTTTGTGTGGAGTGGATGGGAAATTTCTGGTGTTTGTGCCTGAAACTAATTTGATTCAAATTTCTTTCATTTCAAAAAACAAAGACAAAAACACCAAAAATCCCTACTTCATCTTTCCAGCTATCTAAAGGAAAAGAAAGAATCATATCATGTTTGATTCCGCCTTTCTGGCGGAGGCATACAACCAAGAGGTGGAAATAGTTTGATATTGTCACATCATTGTTTCAGGGGCCATCATTGTCTGTATTGTAAAAACACCCACGTTTATTTGATGAAAGGGCTTGAGAGGATACTGTGGCATCTCAGGATCTCACAGAATGTTGTGTGAACAGGTTCCAGATGCTTTAATTAAGGTCTTTTTTTCCTTCATTATGATGAAATATGAGAAATCACCTTTGCACCTGTAGTTAATCACCTACTCTGTGTTTTAGCTTCGTTCAGAGCAGCTTGTGTCCTTGGTCACAGTCTTACCCCACTTCTTCAGCAGCACATGTTGCAGGTGTCTGACTTACTGAATGTGCGTGTGTGTGTGTGTGTGCGTGCGTGTGTGCGGATGTGCATGCATCTGCTTGTAAGGGAGTGTATGTGTTGTCTCAAAATGTGTCTCATCTCTCTTTGTTATTGATGGGCTCATCCCCTACCTCTCGCTCCATGACCCAGTTCTGGTGTGCTGACACCCCCTGTTCACATCATGCCTGCAGCAAACACACGTTGTCAGAGAAGTGAGAAAGGGGTGAACGAGAGAAAGAAGAGGAGAGTGTATGTCCCCCATGCCTTGTGTCAACATAATCACGCAGGGAAGAAGAAAATGTTGCTTCTTCAGATCACAGGGCTCAGACTGATTTCTGACACTTTGTGTCTGGCACCTGTTTCTGACATGGCAATGTTCATCAAAAGAAGAACAGATAAACTCCTCAGCCTATTTTTATTGTTTAATACAACCACAAGACCTTTAAACTGATTTTTGTTTGTTTGTTTGTTTTGCTTCTCTCTGTCTGCCTCCACAGAGCAGCTTCCTGGGTAGTACGACATTTTCAGTTGGCGATCTGCTTCGGGCCAAAGATGAACAACTTACCTTGAGTCTCAGGTAAGATCAGGCTTCTTTATAATTCCAATTTATTTATTAGTTTTCATCTTGCATATCACATTAGATTGTACAGGGAATAGGAATTATGTGTAGGACATAAAAATATGTCTCACCCCGTTTTCCCTCCCATCACCCATGGTGCTGTGCACAGACATTAAACAAATCAATAAATGCATAAACAGACAGATAATAGTGACGATTTGAGAGGAATGACAGGTTGATTCAATTGGTAATCTTAGAAATTACAACAAACAGAATAAAACAGAAAGGGGTTTGTCACGTCAACACTCACTCGGAGCTTGTACTTGTGGAACTAGACTCTAGATCACCTCTACCATCTCGTCTCAAACAGTGCATAAAGAATTTTGTGCAAAAACATGGAAATATAGAATATACTGAACAGTATCTTTTTCTAATGATGTTTTTGGTGATGCCATTTTTCTCGCAAAGAGGGCTTTTGACTTGGACTGCTTGGTAACTGTAAGTTAGAGTTTTATGTGCTGAGATTTTTTTTACCTTGTTTTTCTCCTATTAAAACGTTCCTTGGTTTCTTAGTGCCACTCCCTCTGTTTTCTGCCGTCTACATCCTCTCTCTTCGTCGTCTGTCTTGTTCGTTGTTTTCACTTCAGGCCCGATATTAAAGCATCACTATGCTTGGCTCTTAACACCAAAGTAAGACATTTCTGGATCGTATTTTAACACATATACGATCATGCCATTATTCTGAGACAGAAAGGTTGGCTCACAGACAAGAACTGGCTCTCATTGTTCATTTGAAGGAGCCAGCTCATAGAGCCGGATTATTCACGACCGACACATAACTACTCGCTGCTCCTCGACTCTGAATAAGATCCTTAAGTTAGAGTCCAAAGATTATATATTTTCACACAAGAACTGAGAGAAGTCAAACATCCAATAGGGATGAGTTGAGGAGAAATCCACACCATAGATGTTGCATCAGCACTTTTTGGAATGTCACAATAGCGGCCAGGTTTGTATGTGTCTGGGATGCGGGTGTGTGAGAGTACAGTTCGTTGGTGGGTGCGTGATAAAAAGGGTGGGCATGAATGAGGCGATTCAATTCCTGGAATGACGAGGGCTCCCTGGTGTCTTCGAGAGCTTGTCAGTCTGTCGATGAGCATGCTGAATATGGTTTTCATTTTTCAAATTTTCAAGTGCTCTGACCTTGTGAAGATCCACGTCGGATCAAAAACTTGGCTCAGAGTTGTGTGCCGACATCGCCTTAATTTCAAGGATGCTCTGGTATGAAGGTTTGCACCTTTTAAGAGCTGAGCTATCAATGTTTTCCTGTTTCGAGAATATTTCACTTTACTTTGAATAAATGTAGAGCCACAATGAAGACAGGGCATTGTTCAAGTTTTTTTTTTATTACCTTTCATTTTAATGATGGTCATTTGTTTCAACTGTCTGGCATTTTTCCACACAAACATCTACAATTTGAAGAAATATGACTTGAAGTATATTGCTGTTGCACATATATTAATAGCAGCCACTCTTTCCTTTGCTTTCAGAGTCAACATAGCAACAATGTATGGCAGATTGAGCTTCACTCATCAAACATTCTTATACACAAATTTGTTCTTATTTAGCCCTCAGTTTGGAGGAAGCAAAGCCTCCTGATTGATTGGTAGTTAAAAGATGGAGTTGATGTCAGTAATTGTACAGTATAATCATTGCATCATGTTTATTGGCTTATCAATAATGAGCCAATAAGCATGATCTAATGATTTGCTTATTTATTTAGTCACTGTCTGATATGATCACTCCCTATTTACTGAAATCAAGCACCAAATTACAAAGCTTTAGTAGCATCGACTGCCAAAACTGACCAACATAGACTTTTAAACAAAACTTTTTGTGATCCCCATGCAGGCATGCTATATTTAGGTCAAAGCTTGTGTTAGAAGTATATTTTTAGGGAGCTGATGATGCTGATTAAGCTGATGGGGAAATTAGAGCACTAACTTGCTTGAAGACAGGACTATAATGATATAATTATTTCCTCCAAGGAGGTTATGTTTTCGCCCACATCTGTTGGTTTGTTTATTTATCTGTCTGTGAGCAGGATTATGTAGAAGTGACTGGGCTGACTTTCACCAAACTCTTGAGTGCAGGATGGGCCAAGACAGAGTCAATGACATTCTGCATTTTCTTTATTACACCAGCCGCTGCTCAAGTGTCCTTCCAGTTACTTAAGTTTGCATGAAAATGATTCCGTAGCCTTTTTGAAGGACGCATTGATGTCTCAAAAATAAGCCGCGCTCTTGAATATGACAAACTGCAAGTCATCTTCTCATGAGCAGGAGCTTGACCTGATTGCCAAGAAATACCGGGCCCATCTAAAGATAAATGACTATTGAGGACTGATAGACATGAGATCATTTACTGCTCGTGGGTTTAGTACTTTCACACTCAGAGGTGAAGTGAGACTTGTATTCCTCACAATATGCCCATGTTACAGGCTGGTTTTTGGGTTCTTTGTCTGTAACACAAGCAGAAGAGCAGACCACAGAACTTTAAGTACTCTATGTACTCCATTCTTGCAATGCAGTAAATGAAAACATCAGAAAAATGAAGATTTAGTCAAAGATGGTGAGATTTTTTTGGTTTTTTTTAATTGATTGACCCTGACACTCTTGGTTGTTATTTTATTGATTTTTTTTTAGTCGTCTCAGTGGTTATAGTCATGAATTCCATTATTTGGCCTCTTTTGCAACCTCTTTTCCAAGTGCTCACATTACCTTAACCGAGGGAGGACTCTGGTTTTAATTCTGTGAAATAAATGTATGATTGGATTTAAAAAAAAAAAAAAAAAAAAAAACGTTGTCGCCAAACACATGATTTAAAAAAATGCAGAAATTCCCATTATGCTTACACAAAGTGCTACTGATTTAGATTACTTCTGTTCTTTTAGTGTATTTTTAGATATAAACAATAATGCGTTTGATGTGAGCCTACATTAAAACTTGTGAAATGTGAGTATTTTTTCCTCGAATTTTTTTAAATAAGATGTGCAAGCAATGCAAGAGGTTTTTTGCAAGCTTTCCCAATTCGTATGAAGATTTTGGTTCAGCACTCTGCTCCAACGAGCCATTTTGCTGAAGCGCAACTCTTTCTCCAATAAAAAGCGGTCTTTCAAAAACCTGCATCCCCCCTCACATTGCTGCTGCTGCTAACTACTTGTTACTCTCTTGGTCGTTGTTTGGTGGCTTCCTAATTGGACAGACTCCTTGCTTCAAACACAGTTATGATCACAGGTGATATACGTCTGTCGTGGACTGCTTGGCTTGTCTGAACGCATTGTTGCTCTCTGCAGCCACATGAACAAAACCACCACCAACACAGTAAGAGATTTACCCCTGAATATAACGCCAGCCAAATGAAGCTTCGTCCAAACAAACACATACTCATTAATTTAATTTGTCATATTTTACACAAATTTTTTTTTTAAATTACACAAAAACTCCCCTGAAAATTGTTAAAATTATTATTATTATTATTATCATTATTATTATTAACCAGAGTGCAGTAATCACATTTGAAGGCCTCTAACTATTTTAAAAGCTACATGAAGAAAGAAAGGTGGATGTCAGCAATGTTACCATGGCAACACTGGTTGTTGTTGTTGAGCTGCATTTTGTTGTTCCTGTGTTTGTGTTAATCAGCTGATGTGTATTTGAACTGTCTCCCTCCGTCTGGGGCTGAAGACGACAAACTTATACTGTCCCGCGTGTTTAGAGGGCTTGCAGCCAGGATCAAATTCTATATGCAGATGCTGTTACTTTTTGTGCACGTACATGATTTTTCTGTGCTGCATTTCTATTGTCTAAATGAATGTCCGTTTCCCTTCATCTTTTTTTACATGTTCATGAAACTATGCCCCTTTGGCTATCTGCTCTGTCTTCTTCCTCCTTTCAACTAGCTTTGGTTATGCTTTTCATTTCCTGTAGGGGATACCAGGTCACTGCGTACAATTATATCTTTCACAATTGACTGTAGAAGCTTCCCAACCTCCTCTGTGTGTTTGCACATTTGTGCGTTTTGTTCTTTGCTCTTCAACAACACAGAATTCAGAGTCATCCAACTCCCCAAGTCACAGTGCTCTGTTGTATTTCTGGCTCAATTTGTTGTCTGTTGTTGTATGTTTTATTCCTGAGGATAATGTGAAGTCGTCCCAAGATACAGTGTTGCCACAGCACTTTTTAATAAGTGGAGGGGGGAAAAAAGAGACACTTTCTCACAAATATCAAGTTTGCTGTATTCAAATATTTGCTGCTGCCGGCGTCACTAGTATACACAAAATACCAAATATTCAGCTTTAATCTTAAAGAGAGTGGCCGCTAACATGGGAATCAGAACTCTCAAAACAAGTGATGATCTGTATCCAAGGAATCAGATAATTCAAAGTGTAGGAAATCTAATAATAACAATAATCAATAACAACAATAATAACAGATACATATCCCCCCTGTGAATTATATTGATCTGTTTCAGACTTTTCTTTTTACAGCAGAAGATATTTTCAACAAGTTAGGAGTGACTGATAAGTAAACACTTCTTTGGTTCGAACAGTCTAGCCAAAAAAAAGAAAAGACTGTACAGGTCTGCCTTGGGGCTCATTTAAGGTTAATAAAGAAAAATATCAGTATTTCTGCTTCGATTACCAGCCTGCCAGGCATAAATTGACTCCCATCTTACATTTTTCATGCAGTTTTATTGAGTTTTTTAAATGTGTTGTGTACGAGTTGCAATCCTATTTTAAACCATAGCTCAGTGTGATGGGGTATGAAGCAGAATAAGCCTTGATTGTAATACATAGATATGACCTCTATGGAGCAGTGAGTGGCTGCAAGCAGTGCTCGGGGAGAACTGTCGATCTCCTGCCTTCTGACAGGAGTATTACCCTACTGTGCAGAATCTTCATGGAAAAAGAAACAACCTGGAACAACCAGGATTGGAACCCTGAATGTTCTTGCTGTGAGGGAACAGTAACAACCACCATGCAACCTAAGTTAGTTGTTGTATGTTATAGCTTTTACAGTGTTGGTCAAGCTCTTCTATTGACAAAAGGCAGTTGTATCCATGGAAGGTAAATTTCCCCCAAACATCCCAGAAGCTCAAGCACTTCAGGCCTTGGTGTGGTCTATAATATAACTACTACTGATACTATGTATCAGGAAGTACTGCCTCCATCATACTGTACACCAGCTGTCTGCTGGGGTTCTTTGTGACGTGCCACAATCTGGCACAAAACAGTTTCAGACTACAAGAGTTAATAAAGTAGATTTTCTAAGTACATCAAGAACTGCCACGTGCTTTGTACAGTAGTAGAATGAGACAGTGCTGTTCAACCTTGAGAGATCATTTATGGATGGGTTTCCTGTTTAACACTTTAATGGGAGGGGCCTGTAGTGGGCAAAAAAGTGAAAAAAAAATCACACACACACACACACACACACACACTAAAGTTATTATGGCCTGAGGAGTTGTTGCTGGTGTGGAGTTGGAGCCACTACGTGTTGCACAGTCAGTGATGCAGGCGTAACATGTACAGACACACAGAGGAAACTGTCGTGATTCGATATGCGTTTTGCTTGTTGGTTCATCCAGTGAGAATACATTTCAAAGATGAGCGGCTTTTCATGAGCATGTATGATTCACTCAGAGCTGTTTGACCTGTGGATGAGCCTATGATTCACAGTTCAGATTACTTCTGCTACCCAGGCAGCGCGTGGACACCGCAGCACTGACATGGACAGGAATCATAAGTCATTTTGCTTGTTAAGGAACAGCTGCTTCATTTTAATACTACATTCTCATCCCTGCTCAGTCAGATGCAGTTACAAAGTTAGTTGGAGTTGACTTGACTCAGCAGGAGGAAGGTGGGACTACTTTTTCTCCACAAGCTAAAGATCGATTCCCTTCAGTAAATCTCAAAACCACTCGAACTTTGTCAGAATTCTCCTCGTAAGCTCTGGGTTTACATTTCAGCTTAGAATATGTAGAGAGGAAATTGGTGTTTGAGCCGTATCAGTGTGTGTGTGCGTGTGTGTGACTTGCTTTTAGTTTGTCCTCAGTAAATTTCAATCTGTTACAGAGCTACCTACCTCAGAGTTCCTTCCTTTCTCCCATGAATTCACTCTGCATCTCAGCTCGTCTCTCAGTGTTCACACCCACCATCATGTGTTGCTGGTCAGGATGTTTGTCCCGCATTGTTTTTGTTTCCCTGTGAGGTGCAACCAGTTTGATTTTGGCAACTTACTGAAGGTTGCTAGGAGTGTTGTGTTTATAAGAGTGGGAGTAGCAGACACACAGAACCCAGAACAGATGTCCCACACCAGAAAGATGGCAGAATTGAGCTGTTTCTCTAATGAAGAAAAGACTTGTGATTTAAACAGAATTTTTAATGGCTGTTTGGTCAGTAGATGAAGTCAGCTCATGTTTTATAGAGGTCTGGTGGTTATTTTGAGATCCACTTGACAAAAACTGTTTGGTGAAGAAGTAATTCAAAGACTGCAGCCTCTTTGGATTTATTAGCAAAGGTCTAAATACACTTCATTAACAAAACAAAACTAGTTTCTGAAGGAGCTGTCTCTGAGCTGTGTGTGTGTGTGTGTGTGTGTGTGTGTGTGTGTGTGTGTGTGTGTGGTAGAACTTGCAGCGTCATGAGCATAATCTGTGTGTGTGTGTAGTTTTTGTAGAGCGAGCATCTTAACCCTAATATTGTTGTTTAATAAGGGAATTAATTGTCTTCATAGGAGCACTCGCCCTCCTTCACACTAGATTCACAATATAGGCTCGTGAAGAGTGACCTCCATGTTGCCTGGGTACCTGCATGGACTCTGTAGTAAATCTCTTCCTGCTTGTGTGTTATATGGACTTGGACGGCTTGCCTGATTTCCTCTGGGCCATTACTCACACAGAATGAATGAGCTACTGTACCTTGGAAATGCATCAGTATCTTGGCTGAATGATGCATCGTGTAGAGTGGCACATTGTAAGTCACCAGTGTTTGTTCACTGTGCAATATCTCCTCTCCATCTTAATTGGGGTCTTTAATCGCCTGCCTCTTCCTTGTATGGATAAATGTAGTACATGATGTTTTGTATTTATGAAGTACCATGCTGAATTTAAGCATTTTAGCTTTTGATAGACAGCTGAAATGTGTTTCTCAAACTCAGTTGTAAAATCACTTGGTCTATTCCACATCCTCAGGAGCTCTGTAGATGCATTTAATGAATAACTTCATAGGGGTCTGTGTCCAAAACTGCTTTTTTCTCGAGGCCAGCATATCTTTTTAATTGTCATAGAAGTGCAGCGTTTGCATGCTATGCTACAAACCTCAACAGTCACTAAGGTAATGGGCATCTATTCTTTTGTTCAGTTTGCAAAAGTTGAAAACTGCTCACCCTTGGCTAAAAAGCCCTGCTCATCAGTGTTACTTTTTACACAGCTGTCCAGGCACAGTGGACGAGTGGTGGACTAACTGTAAACATTTCTGCTGGCCTTCAAAATCATGATCCCACATGGACCACTGGGTTCATCATTCTGACTCAGCAGTTATTTCATCCTGAGCAAGGACCAGAGGAAGTGCCTGTACCTTATGGCGACATTTTTACTTATTCCATGTCATAGCAACCCAGCAACAATGCCAGACGCTTCTCTTGCAGTGTATTCAGCTGAGAATAAACACACTGTGGTGGACACAGGCCCTGAGGTTTGTTCTTCAGTCTGGTTTCCTTTATAAGCACACACTTTCTAAATCGAGCAAGGTTTTAGGGGGGACCTGGGAGGAGCAACACAACCAGTTTGGTAAAGATGTCAGCGCTGCAGAGGTCTCTCAATAATGCATGTCCTGTGTACACTTGGGAGGAAAGATTATTCTCTCCAAAAAGGAGGTGATTCTCTTTCAGCACACCACAGCAGTGAGTGTCTAAATGGGATGTAGGTAATGTGTAAATGTGTATACATTGAATGCTGAATTATAAACAGCATACTTAAGAATCTTTAGCTCACAAACAGGTGTGTTGAATTGAACCATTGCAACAATTTCCATATTATTATTCCAGCCCAGCTATGACTTTTTCCCTCTTGCTCGTGTTGCACCCTCTCAGTATCAAACACTGTAGCTCAATTTTGCTTTTATTATCTCTTAAACTTTATACACTCAGTAGGAGAGGCACTGCGTGACCCAGTTCTACAGCACACTTTAAGATTTGATTCTGACATGAATTTGTATGCGTGTGTTTTTGCGTGCACGTGTGTGCGTCTGAGATCCACCGTGGCAGGACTACATTATCACAGACCAGTGCCTCTGCTGCCTGACTCCATGACTTATTCGACCATTCCCGTTGGATAGAGCCTCTCGTCACTCTCCCACTAGTAACAGTTTAGCCTTCTATCATGATAATAGCATTTTACCACCCCAGAGAACCTCACTATCGCCTTGTCCCAATTCTCACACTTATCCTCAGACAGCCAACACTGCCTTACACTCTCTCCCCTGTGACTGATTTTATCTGAGCCTGAACTCAAAGCCCAAAGATCAACTGTCTGATCCAGTACTTGAGAAAAACTGTGTGTGTTTGTGTACATCTATTAATCATATGGTGGGTGGGGCTGGGGGGGGGGGGGGCATCAATCCGCTCTTACAGTCACATTATGGGGCCTTCACTGGGGACAATCTATTGAAGTTTATGTTTGATGTTGGTTATTTTAGGGTGAGACTGAGGTTAGGGAAAGGGTGGCGATGTAGCGATATAGACAACAATACAGTTCCCTCAAGCAACAAAAACATGACAGCGTTTGGTTGAGGAGTCTTCTACATCCCAGAGGAATTCTAAATTAACTATCTTCTTATCGTAAACGGCATGACACAAAAAATGCCAGACAGTAATTATACAGCAACTTTGTGTGTATATGTTTAAATGTGCTCTAAATATAAAGCAGTCTTGCTAATTACACTATTCCGCTGAGTAATTCTTCTTCCCTCCCTTGTGACACTCACTCTCATTCGCACACATGTCACCATTATCCAGTGCGTAGATAGAAGCTGCTCAATTTAAACTAGAGCAATACTGAGTCGCTAAAAGTGAAATGAAATAAGGAGGATAATTATTAAACATATAAATGCCTTTATTTATGGCGCCTTCACTTTATCGGTGTAGCAGTGAATAGAGGAACACATGTACTGAGGCACTTAGGGAAGACTAAAGGACATTTAAGGCCACAGTGTTGAAGGGAAGTGCTTGTGGGAAATGTTTTATCTAGAGTTCGCACATTGAGAAGACTTTTGTATGTGTGTGTGGTATAATAAAATAAAAATTTGTGTGGAGTAGGTTTACACCTACATCAACATGCAAGGATAACCGTGCACGCATGCATGCACAGGATATGTATACATGCAAATATGGTATTTATGGTAGTGGAAAGATGCAGAGCCCCCCCCCCCCACACACACACACACACACACACACACACACACAAACAGCATATGTATCGAAAATGAAGAACTTGCACTCAGTTGGGCTGAAATAAATGCACATATGGCCTGCTCATTTTCCTCCTTCAGTACTAAAAATGTTTCATTTCTGCACAGTTCTTCTGCATAATCTGTGAGATCCCCCAGGCATTGGGGCTCCTGGGCAGCATATGAAAGTAACTAATGCTGCACCATGGCATCAAAATTCTTTGAGAATAATGGAAGAATATTAAACATATTGACAAGCTACTTTAATTACCTGCCATAAATTTTTACCATTCCAAGAATGTGAGCAGGAACATCAGGGATAACCTCAACAATAGCACAGAGTTGTTAACCTAACCTCCATATTAAAAAAGAAATAGAGCTTTTGTAAGATCTATTAGTCTGGGTCAGTCATTCATTAGGTTCTTCCTGCAGCTCACATCTTTGCAACATTACACACAGGTTGGGGAGACGGGGGGAAATGAGATGTGGTGTTAGGAGCCAAAGATGGATGAGAGAGATATAATAAATCTGGCCCGACGTGGAGCTGAGGCATGCTAGGGGCACAACTCATGCCAAGTCCTTGTCTAAGTGATGAGAGGATGATAATGAGGACAAAATGTGGGGAGGAATAGGGGAGGAGAGGAGGTGTATAAATGCATGTCTCTCAGGTTTCTGTTTGTGTTTCCCATGTGGTGCTCTGTAATTTTCCCCAGAGATTAAATTGTGGGCCTCCATCATTCAAGCACCCTGCTGGGCCGACGTAAAAGAGAGCGATGTGATGTTTCTTTTTGCTCTAAAATGTGCACTCTAGATGGTGAGTGCATGCATAATATGAAGTCTCTCTCTCTCTGCTTAATATCATCTTCGGTAATGTAATGCAATCTACATTTGTATGCCTAGGATGCCTTGAAATATGCAAAGGCTTGTATTTTTGGGTGCATGCTTTTCGGTTCAAAAGTCTGAAAATAGATATTGTAATTAGCTTTTATTTTTTTTCCTAGTTAAGCAATGCTACATGTATGTGGATAATAATTATAAAATGTAATTTAAAAGTACACACTTTACGCAGTGCATCAGTGAAAGCAAAAGCACTTTTTACTTTCAGTTCATGGGTTCATATGAACATAGACTCTCCTCCCAAGTGTTTCATGATACCCCGGCCTGATAGGCTTTGATTAGTATCAAGTCTCATCACTGTGAAGTTTTATTCTCAAACCCTTTCATTTTCTTATCTGTTTAACTTGATATTGCTGCATAAGCATGACATGTAAAAAGTTCAACAGAGCATGCAAAGAGCAAGTTAACAGACGATTGCTGGAGGGACAAACATGTATGTATGTAACAAGCTCAGTGTCTTCCTACATTTCATCGGAGCTTTTTAATCAGCATGTATGTGATGTCTGTTCATGTGGAAGCTTTGTATTAGTGTTGTATCGTTGTGTTTTTGTATCGTTAGTGTTTTGGCTTTTTCTCTCTCTTTCTCTCTATCCCTCTGTGTGTGTGTGTGTGTGTGTGTGTGTGTGTGTGTGTGTTTGTGTTAATTACACTTCTGGTCAGCTTAAAAATGGCTGGAACTATGGTGATAATTACGTGGAGTCACCAGACTTCGGAAAAGAATAATCACACACCCTCACATGTGCAGCAAAGCTAACTGAACATTCAAGTAAATGTTGGTGAAGCTGAGTGTGGGTGTATGATTCTTATTTGGCTAATGTGGCTTCTCGCTTTCCTTAGAAACGTCTCTCTCTCACATCTAAGCTCATCTTTGCTGGAGAGAGAGATGTGAAGAGGAGATGTGGAGCAGGAGGATTTTTTTTTTCTCCACCAAATCCTCGCTCTCTCCAGCATCTTAAGAAGAGACTGCAATTACACGATGAACAGAACATCTCACCCGTCAAATATGTACAAGTAAACTATCATACATGCAGATATAATTAACAGTTAAAAGACAAGCACCTGACGCCTGATGGCTGCTACTCTAACACTAATTATAGAAGTAGCACAGCATCAGCCGTCACATATGTTGATGGATGAAATTACGTAATAAGCTCGTTAAAATATATTAATTGTTGAACAAACTGGCCTGAAGTGAAAGAAAATTGAATGAAGACACAATGACCATGGATACGGTTAGCCTGATGTCCTTTTTTGGCACAAGTTAATAAGACTAATTATAATAATAGACACCTACATACATTAGAACTGTGTCGCTGTTTCTTTCTTTTCTTTTCTTTTTTTTTGCACGATTGGAGTTGCACTTGAAATGGGAAAGCTAAGAATAGCCTGCATATGTCATATTTTAAACAGGTATGACGAATGTTAGAGCCACAGCTGGTTGGTTTGTCCCATTTCCACAGGTACTTGGACCAATCTACTGTATTTATATCATGTATTAGTATTACAGTATTGCTGTTACCTCAACCCACCTCCTCTGCAGGGTACACCTATGTGTTCCTGGAGCCTCTTCCCTTGCTCCTCTGAGACACATTTAGAGATTTGAATATCCTTGATAATCATCAAACAATTTCTGTAAAGCAAGGAAAGGAGCAAGCATAATTACCAAAATGGTGATCACCCGGCACAGTCCTGAGGAGTGGCCCAATTAGAATAATTAAAATCACCTGTGTGGGTGTACCACAGCTGCTAGGGTCTTTCAGTTTTATGGGTATCCAGTAATAACATTCATGCTGTCTTTGGAATTACAGACGTTAATCTTACTATTTTCATATATATTTAAACACAATTTAACACAACCTCCATTTCTCTCATATTCTTGGGGTGCCTAGATTTTTTTTCTACAGAACAAATACACACTGTATTGTTAAATGGCACTAAGATCCCAGGTTCCCATGATTAAAAACAGTCTGACCTACTCCCAATAAGTATCGAGTTCACCGAGATATTTTGTTCCTCCTGTATGATATCTCCGTGACTCCAGAGTGACTGACGGCGAACAACAGATACAGCAGAAGAAACAATGACAGAACTGCCAAAAAAATGTCTGTGTACAAACTGTCAAACGCATTGTCTCGTGTAATCCACGTGTTTCTCATCCAGGCATATGCTCAGTAATCCACAAACATTTTGATTAGGACATTTTTGGGGAGTTTTGCTCTTGTTTTGTTGCTGTTGTTTGCTGGCAGTCACCTTTATTTTCAAGCTAAAGGTTCGCTCTCTCTGCATTCTGTAATCACAAAGAAATTATTCAGGCTGGAAAATGCCTTGGGGAGCTTGTGACACCTATTTGTCAAGACTTGAAAGGCACAATACGCTTTTTGGGTGTATTTTTGTAAGGCGCTTCCATTACATTATAATTCCATTTTCAAGTCTTGTTAACTGAAACAATTTTCATTTTACTCATATTATCATTATTTTTATTAGTAGCAGTAGTAATGTGATATGTAGCATGCAAAATCAAACCTTTTGTCATAACTGCTGCTCCCACGTTGTTAGTAGTAAATGGCAACAAAGGCTGGTTGCCATCTCAGGAAAGGTTTCATCTCTTGTATCTGTACTTGTTATCATGTCTTCTTCAAGGAACATTTGAAATCAAGTTAAACCAGTGTTTATCCAGTCATGCAATCATGCACATCCGTTGTAAAATGCACATCACAACAAGAAGCTAATGCTGGTGCTCGTAACATTGATGCTTATACTGTGTTTGGCTGTATTGCAGAAATAAGTTGCTCAGATGCATTTCGAGTATTTTCTTCACCCCTATTCAGATAAACGGTCATTCAGGTCTGGTTACTGAGCGTGTATGAGTAGAGGGAGTTGGAAAGTGGGCATTGATTTGTCCTTTCAGATATTGGCATGCATGGACGCACACAACTCCACAGACACACGCACGACAGGCGTTTGGAGAGGTGTTGTCAAATCCTGTAATAAATAGCTTCCGTGTTTTTGTAATGAAAGCTCACTGTGTCTTTCACTTAGATTTTCTTCATTTCAGGTCAAGGTCACAGATTTATTTTGTTGCAGGTGCTCAGTAATAGAATCGTGCACCATGGAACGGTGTCTTATTTAAGTAAAAAATATCTTGTCTTATTTAGAAGGAGGGTAAGAGAGAAGATGCAGGAGAGAAAACTAAGTAAAGCTATTTCTTGCCTAAAGTTTTGGCTTATTTGCAACTGTAGTTTCAGGCCCAGGGAAGAAACACTGTGGTTCTATTATTACTCTATACTCTATACACCCCACTATTTGCATGAAGTTCACATTGCTGTATTTTTCCATGTGGGTCTGTGGTTCTATATTTCAGTGAGACACACATTGTGTAGCAAAACCTTACCCCTCTGTCTTTTTACCACCTTGAGAGGGAGCCCATGCAGAATGCTAATTACCTGCCTTGTCTATATCGATGACATGAATCAGCACGGCTCTAAAATACCGATCTGTCGTTGAAAAGCACAGTGATTTCTTTGTGGCCTGCATACACTGGTTTGAAGAGCTTGCTGACCTTTCTAATTGTGATTTTTGAAAGTGACTTTAGGTTTCTCTTTACAAATGTGACTATCACCTGGGTGTTACCAGATGTTGAGGTCTAAATATGCACCCTGCACATATTTTGTTATGTTTGTTTGGGTTGTCGGTCCATCCATTTGCATGTCACGTTATGACAGGACATCTCGGGAACACCCTTGAAAAAAAAAAACATCAACTGGGACTCAAGGATGAGCTGAAAGCATTTTTGTGGTCAAGGGTCAAGGTTAGTGTGGCAGACATCGCAGAAGCCTTCGACTACAAAGCAGTATTTCTAGTTTAAATTATTTCCTTGATAATACTCAGTATTATATATTGTACTTTGGACTTCATTTTAATTTTTGTTCATGTCTTTATTAGCCGTTCTTTGCCTTTTTTAGATATCTTTTCTCTGAACTTGGAAACATGATTGAAAGCCTGCCACAGACATAACCAAGGCATTATGGTTGAACAACTTCTCAAACCTAGACTAGAGTAAACAAATCACACATGCACATTATTTCCTTCCTGCATACTGACTCTTTTCCACCATTAACTAATCTGAGCTTGTCTTCACACAACATCATTTGAGACTCGACAAAAGCAGAATATTCCATAGCCAACTTCACTTCTACTAATCTGCATAGAACACAAAAACCCATACTTACCTGTACAAAGACAGCATCTTGTTGCATAGAACCATAATTGGCCACAAAAACACCAGTTTTAGCACATTTTCCTCCGGGATCAAGGTGTCTGCCATCGTTACTACTTGTGTTTTTATGGTGGATTTGATGTGGGCTACAGCTGTTAGTAAATGATGTTACATGTGGTACTCTCTGTGGAGTCTTCTGCAGAAGGAGAGAAGTAGGTGAGGAAGTGGAGGGGATGTAGCAGCGTTCCAGAATTAGTAAGTAGTGTTTTCAGAACTGTCACCATTTACATCCTGTCTTGGAAAACTCATTTCATACAAAAAGAGGAATTGTTGTGTGTATATAACACCAAAAAAAAAGACAGGCATCCAAGTTACATTGCTAATTTTTGCCACATTCAAGTTCAACAGAAGACTACCACAAAGAGAAAACAAGTCAATACTGAGTTTAACGGTGGATGGACGTGTAAACAAAGTCTGCTCACTCTGTAGAGACACCATGCTGAGATTAGACTGGGAAGAGCATCAGATGAGCTGTGTTTGGAGCCTGGATTAAAGAATGTTCTCTTGCTCATGCACATCATAATTACCTTTTGGGACGGACACACACACACACCCACACACACTATTTCTGCAGTTCACACCCATTATGAAAAAAATTCCAGTCCTAAACATCCACCCAAGGATTGTCTATACTGCTAATCCATCATTCTGAGGGCTACTGGTTTGCATTTTCACCTCACAGCGAGAAGGCTCTGGCTTCCAAACTGGGGCTTTTCTGTTTGGAGTTTGCATGTGTGGAAGTTGAATGAATTCAGGGTTCCAAATTGATCACAGGTGTGAGTGTAAATGTTTGTCTCAATAGGTCTGCCCCATAGCCTCCCTGCAAGTCCAAAGTATTTATGTAAATTGTAGTTTTATTATTATTCCATTATATTCATTAATTTTCACCACTAACTAGCTCAGTCCACCTCTGTCTGATCACTTATGACACAGGTGTCAAACTGATCCAGTAAAGGGCCGGTGTGGCTGCAGGTTTTCATTCCAAACAAGCAAAAGCAACACCTGATTCAACTTAAATCAATCAAGCTGTGTCCACACAGCTCATTTGTTGGATCAGGTGTTGCTTTTGCTTGGTTGGATTGAAAACCTGCAGCCACACCGGCTGACATCCCTGACTTATGACATCTGAAAAATATATAATTATTGGAATATCAGTGTTTTCCTCCTATCAAATAATTTTTTCTTACTGGAAATTAGATAATAAACGTTTGTTCTTAAGAGCACATACCGCAGATGGCAGCTAACATGTAGACAGTGTCAGGGGATTTAGGAATAGATATAAAATATAGCTGAAGCTGATGGCAGTGTTTTGTGGTTATATTTGTCATAAATTGCAAAGTTCTGACTTGATTATGGTTGTATGCTGGAGTGAATTACATAACGTAACTTTACACAGGGCTTTAAGACGGGTGTGTTTGCAGGGCTGTTTCTCTCTGCCGTGTGTATGAAGTGCACCAAGACTAAATTGGGGAACCAATTTTTGCTTGTATCATTCAGCTGCGGAGCTTGTAACTTTGCCGACTCTGTGTGAGAGGGACAGTCAGGACAGTGGATCAGCTCTGAAGTTAACACGTTACTCGTGCGTTGAGGTTTGCGAGGGTGCTATGCTGATACATACGCTGTATGCATTAGGCGGTTGTGTGTTAACAAGCAAAGGATCAAAATGGCTTAGTCATTTTAATGGCCATATTAAAAAAAAAAATCTGTTTAGAATTGACAGTTGGATCTTTTTTTTTTTCAATTATGCACCTCTTATATATGTAAATTGGTGGCCTAATATTACAGACCTTCTCAGAATTATGCAGTCAATGCCACCAACAGCGACTTCACAAATAAAAGTGCAGTTAATGACAGTCAGTAAAAGCTGGTTTGATCTGACCTTGTAAATGCACAATTTATGGCAGAGTGAGCTGTTGTATTGGATAACAAGTAGTGGGGAGGAAAAATCCCAGACAAGGATTCATCTATTTCCTCCTCATTAGCAATCTTGAGAATCTCACCTCCTCTCCATTCCGCCTTTGTCTCCCCACCTTCAGTCTTCGAAGGTCCCCATGGATTATGGGTCCTGCTGCTGAGTGTGTTTAACTAGATCCTTGCCTGTTCCTCTGCACTCTCTCACTCACCCATTCCCATCTATCTTAACAGTGTGTTTGTTTGTGTGTGTGTGTGTGTGTGTGTGTGTGTGTGTGTGTGTGTGTGTGTGTGTGTGTGTGTCTGTACACATACTCCTGTTAGATCTATGGTCTTTCTTCAATGTCCTCATTCAATTCAGTCCCCAGTTACAGAAAATGGAGAACTGAGCAGCTATCACTTATTGCCTACCTTTGTCAACAAGCCAATACAATCACCACGAAAAAGAGTAGCTCTCACAATCCATCTGCTTTGCTGTAGCTGACACACATATAAACACCCTTTCTTCCACACGCAAATGCATGTGTACAGCGTTGCTTGCGTGCAGCATCTCATTCATTCCCCTAATGAAAGCTCACTGATAAAGGCTTGTTAACACTTCCTCCCCTGAGGTTCTTAATGATAGCTACTATTCTTTTTGGCTAGAGCCTTACAAAGTCCTTTAGGTCTATAGTTCTGTTTAACATCAATTACCTTGACAAAATCCCATTGCAGTCTTGAAGGAAACTCTTTAGTTAGAAACAATCACATGCCACAGAGTGTAAAGAATTTCTCCCCTATGTCTTTTTTCACTGTCTCGGTCCTTTTTCATTCTCATTTTGCATGTGTGTCATATGTTCACTGCGGTGCTGTTTAACAAAGATGTCCTCATATACATACTGATCAGATGATCCTATCAAGGCAGTAAATGCTGTACTGTGTGGCTCCTGGGAGATGTATACGCCTTATCATACTATTGCCTTATCAGTTGGGTGGAGAGGAACAACCTAAAGAAGATTTGAGATATAAAGCATGATGTCAGAGTCAGTTCAGGTAACATGCAGAAAAATGGTAATGTAGCGTAGCGAGTGAGCGAGTCAATAAATGATTTGTATGAATGATTTGCTTGGGTCTTTTTCCTCCTATTCATAATTTTTAAATTAATTTGATTTCTACATCACCATGGCTGAGGGAAAAAAACACTCCATTGCAAAATAATATATACCCCTAACTCTATCTCGGGCTAATTTCACTAGATATTGTTGTCATAAAAAAATGCTAATACTAAAACTACAACTACTACGAGCCAAGGACAGAAAATAAAGCCTCCTATTAAATCTTATATTAAGATGCTTTGCTTTGAAATGTAATTGGATAAAAAGTCATTTGATGGACTTTTTTGTCTCCTTTTCCTTTCTATGATGCAACATTTATGTCACATTGAAGCACTGCCGACTTGTATCAGTGTGCATGCAATTCAGGTACTTAGATCTTGGCTCATTAAAATGCTACGCTCCTGATGGTGTGTTTCAAGGTGTAACACAATGAGCTAAAAATGTGATTAGCAGACGAGCTGTAGTAGCTGCCCATTTTTTATTCTTATGTACCCTAATAATGTGACTTGTTGAAAAGATGAAAAACTTTGGCACATCCCAAAAAAACAACCAAGACCTCTTCGGGCTCATGTCATGCAATATGTGTGTATTGGGATGGAGGGCAGGCAGAAGCATGAAACTAGGCATGAGGAGCCATAAAACCACGGCTTATGGATGCCCTGTGGAGGAGACAGGCGGCACCAAGGCAAACGTTACAAAATATCCAGTTCTGGTATAAATGCAGTGAGAGCTGTGCTCATATTCTCGGTTGTAAGTCAGTTGTAAATATTCCCTGTGGGTGTTTGGATTTTCCAGAGCTTTCTCTTGTCACCATTCGGTTACATTTGACATTTATAGACAGGTTCTAAAGGCACAGCCAGGAAAAAGTGTGTGTCCAGTTTGGTGACCTCATGATCGCATTGCTTTTTGCTGACTGTGTGGTTTTGTAGGTGTCTGCCCTTCAACTGAGTTATTTCGCAGAATTGTGTAAATCCATTCCAGTAAAGTTCAGCAACTCCAAGTTGAGGGGAAAGCCACATGTCTCCGCTGGATATGGTTGATTGCTGCTTGAAAGTTCTTGAATTGGAACTAGATTTACGTTCCAAACCTCACCAGTAGCCACTAACTTTAGTGAGTGACAAAAAGAAAGACAGTATAGACGGCTACAGAGGCTGAATGATATATCCTTAGAGGCGGAGTGAGGACCTCAGACATCCAGATGGAGTTTATAGTTGGTGGTGCTGCTGCTGCTTTTTCACATGGAGAAGAAACAGCAGAGGTGGACAGGTATCTGATGCCTCGTGTTGGAGGTGTTTTGGTGGCGTGTTCAACGGGTAGAACTGGAAGATGCAGAACAAACTGGAGGGTGAGTGAGTGATAACTGCTGCACCAAGCCGGCTACAGATAAGTAGCAGAAAATTATTTGAAGATCTAATTCAATGTTGTGGCAAATGCACTTGGATTGTGAGATCTGGAAAAGAAAAATCAATAACTCTGATTTTGTGAGGTTACAGCCAGTAGATGGTTATCTGAGCTCAACTGGATGTTTTATGCTGGAACTGTATCAAAGTCACTTTGCCTGGCCAAAAAGCCCATAACCTTCAATGTGAAACCACAACATTTCACACAGTAAACAAACAACATATAATTTGTTTGGTAAAGAGCTTAAAATGTTCTGGTTGGTGGAATTTGTTTTGCCTTCATGCTAAACTAAGCTACCGTCTCCATCTTCATATTTGACAGAAGAACATGAAAGTGGATCTTCTCATCTGACTCTCAGCCGGAAAGACAATGTGTTTATTTCCATAACTACTCCACATCCAGCCACGGTGTATACAAACACTCAACACAAAGACTAAGAATTACCTTCCATCCTCCAGTAAGTGCACGCTTGTCAGAGTAAATGGCAGTCTTGCTACTGTTGGTGGGCTTCTTTTTCATAAGCAATTACAAGACATTAAACATCTGTTTGGCAGACATGAAAGGAGGCTGCATTTTGTCAGCTCTTTTAGAGTTTGTTGAAAAATAATTATGAAGTCTCAGTGGCTCTCTGTGGGGCATCTACCCCCTCTCCCTTCCTCACTCACTTGAAACACACTGTGATTTTTTTTTCTTTTGCTTTAGTTTCTCGGAATCTCATGCGTGAGTGTTAATGATTTTAAGAGCTTTTTAGTCTTTACGCTCTTTTGCTCCGGCTCAGTTTAACCCCCTACCATTTAGGTGTTGATAGTGTGGTTTTGATTGAGTGAGCGACGATGAAGGTCATCGTGGGTGCAGACAGTTAGCTGCACCACCTGCCCTCTCCAGCACAGGCACCCACACTTACTCGATTGTCATTGATCTGCACTTAGCTGTTCAGTGACTACATAATGTGAGATGGGGGGGTGGGGGGGCGTAACCGTACACATCTACAGAGTGACGCTGCGTCCCCACTCTTTCTCAGTTATCGCAGCATATTTGATCTTGAATGCGGTCCAAATTGTTTGTCACAGCTCTCATTTGCATTCATTTGAAGGTTTCTAGTTTCCCTGTCGGATGGTGTTATACGTCCATAAAATCAGGAGTTTAAGTTCAATGCTCGTGCTGTAACAGAATATTATATATCATTGTGGTATATTTTGAAATTTTACAGTCAGTAGAATCCAGTACTGTATAGTACTACACCTCATCAGATATTGTCTGTTTATTTAAGGATTTTGAAATGAAATGAGTGTTTATTTAAGACATGTGAAATATGTTTGGGTTTTTTTTTAAACACGTAAACCAACTCGACATGTCTGAGAGAGTGGAGGAAATAACCTGAGCTCATTTAACTCTTCCCCTTCTCCCTGATAGGAGTATGAAAATGATACAAATAGTTCAGTGAAACTCAGAGATTCCTGATTTGTGTATCTGGTAGTATGACAGTCGCCATCACACACTCTTTTTCAAAAAGCCACACTATTTCTTTCCTATCTTATTCATGCGTAGTGAGACGAGTGCCTCTCAGCTGCATCATGAACATGATGACGCATATCCACAACGTGATGATCATTGCAACATCGTACGGCTTTGGGCCTCAGTATGAACTAAAGGTCATCCCCCAACAGTGACTTTATAGGTTTCTATTGCCCTGTAGTAAAGACGGCTGTCGTTGAACGTGTGAACCATTTCCTGAACAAGACTTGCCTCAACCACACACTCTAAGCTGTCATTGCATGTGTGAATATTCTCTTTTCCTTGTACATCCAGATCACATTCTGAATAAGATTTCATTCATGTTCGTACTTTGACCAAGGAGGATGTTGCAGTTTGCCTTTTTATCAGCAGAATTATCTAAGAACTACTGAGCCAATTCTCCCAAAACTATGTGGTGGGGGGTGTGGAACGTGAGCCAGAGAAGAACCTGTCGCAAAACAGAACCACTTTCACTTCATGTAATGTTGGAAGATCACGTCCCATTTTCACAATTTCATGAATTTAGAAAAATGATTATGTGGTCTTTAATGAAAGAATCTAAGGTTATTCTTAGGCCAATATGATTGCTTTTGTAGAGGATTTACAAATTAGTATTTTTCCCTCTTCAAGATTGCAAAGTGTCACATTTTTTAAATCTTCAAAAATTCTCAAGAAATATTAGAATACTCTGAAGTTTCAAAACATTCCAATTGTTTTGGAAGCCTGCAGGCAAAGTTGTAGATTTGTAAATTGTAGAGGAGTGGAGCTTGACAGGGATCAGTGATTTCCTAGTGCATTTCTAGTTTGATATGTTGTCATATGTTTGAATCTGCATGTTCAAGTCCACTGCATTGTTCCTCTGGTGAGAAATGTGCAGAAATGCCATACAGTGTCTGGAAAAGTACTGCATTATCTTAATAGAAACACAAGTTTACTAGTTTCAAAGTTTGAAATAGAGACCTGTTTCTGTTTAAAGATATTACAGTTTCACAGATCTTCAATTTCTCAGTAGATTGGGTAGCTATTAATGCAGCCAGGGGATTTTCACATGGGGTTTTCTGTGTTTTTATGCTACATCAAGAGCTTTGTCATTGTGGTGATTGGTTGAGGAAATAGCATCCTTTCTGGACATTTTTCCACGTTGCCTCTTTTGTGCAAACAGCTTATCCTAGACCTTCTCTGACTCTGATTAAGCTCAAACATAAAAGCAAATGTAGTGTGAAGGCAGTTTTCGTCTTGCAAGAATACCGTAAGATGCGTGCGTGCGTGTGTGTGTGTGTGCGTATGTGTTTGTTTGATAGAACTGGAACAAATAGGATGCTTTTCAGAAGGCAGGCCTATTTTATATTGCATAAATTTACATGTTATCGAAAACTTTAGATGTTTACCTGCTGCCTTTTAAACATAAGAAAGTCTTGAGTATTCCAAAAATAGAAATATATAATTTCAGTGCTGAAGAGATGTTTTAGAAACATTAAAAGTCTTGTTTTGCATACATTTTAGATTCAGACTAAATATAATTTTTTTTGGAGGAAGTATCATTCACCGAGAGGAAAAAGAAACCAGGGCACATGGTTTTTCTTCAGAAATATTCTTGAAGTAGTCCAGACAAGCCAGAGCATGTGAGCTCAGTGCAGGGTCCCCTGGTGATTCCGGCCAGCTCCATGAACAATGCCTGCAGTGTCGTCTTATCAATTGAGTCAGTCATTCCCTTGTATTATGTGCAATTACTGCTGAGTCACATGATAATGTTATTCATCACCAATGAATATGGTCGCCTGGCAGTGTCACTTTTAGAGCTGGCATTCCCCATGATGATGAGTCCTGTGTCCTAACATCTGTCCTCAGTGAAAACTAGCCAGGACTATATTTAGCCCACCCATCCAGCTTTATGTAGGTCAAGAATCCCAGCTACTCTTCCAGCGCTTGACTGCAAGGCTCGAGCATCCTTTTTGTCTATGTAAGATGCTGGCAATTGTTTTTTTTTGTTTTGTTTTCCCCTCTCTCTCTGACCACTCCTATTTCACAGGCAATATACGGCCTCAAGATGTTCTGAAAGAATTTTAGACCAAAATGTCTGTGTGTAAAATCCGAAGAATAGCTTTAGTAATTTTTTTTTGCTTCTTTTCTGTGACTGTAAGGTGTTTTCTGTCCTGTACTTCCCACTGAGGAGAGTAGCTGAAGGCTAGAGAAGTGTTGCTGCTTTGTAGTCTATTGATTAACTTTACCCATCCAAGGGCTGTGAGATTCAGATCTTTGAAAATTTAGTACATTCGTCATTGACTTAGTGTCAATATGTAATTCTTTCCCTCTTCTGGTTCATAAGAGTTGTAGAAAGAAGGCCTTTGAATTTTATTCTCTAATTCCCTCTATTTTAATGCTACATAATGTATTTACAAAAGAGCAAAGGTGGACAATACTTCATGTCTCCACATCTTGGCATTCAGTGGAAGTATAGTTTCCTTGATGCACACTTTGGGTTGCTCCCTGCAGGATGAGGTGCTATATGAAATACTTTCTGTTGCCTTGCTTTGGTACAAAGTGGCTTTAGTGAAATATTAAACACAAACCAAAAATGAAAATTCATGCCTTATCTACTCGCCCTGATGCTGATGGAATGCCCCAGTCCACAAAAAACACTGCTGGGCTTTCACTGGAGATGAAGGTGCCTGGAAGTGTTGAGGGAATCTCCCAAACAACTGAAGTGAAAAGAGACAATTTTGAAAACCCACAAAGTTCATAATAAAACCATGAAATGCTTCAATAATGCACATCCAAAGTAATCCAAGTGTCCTGAAGTCTAAATTTGAAAATTAGTCTCCATTCACCTCACTTGTTTGGGAGATTACTGCAGTACATCTTCCTTTAAACTCCAGCAGTTTCTTATGGGCTGTCAAACTTCAGCTTTTGTCAACATGAGAGTGAGTAGATAATAATTGTCATTTTCTTTCTTTTTTTTTCTTTTTTATTTTTTTTGAGTGAACTATCCAAAGAGATGAAGACACAATTTGCACAAGTTGGACATCAGAAATTGCCAGGGAAGTCTATTACTGGCTTGGAAGTAACAGGAAAGTAAGAAAATGATTCTCTGGAAGTGTATAATTTTTTAACTTTTGTAAGTCATCCTTTTTGTTGAAATCATAAATCTTGAAGAGGTGTTGGTGGAGGGGAGTTCAAAAGGATTTCAGGGTATTCCAGACCATCGAGAGGGTTTTACCACAAATGCTCTCCTCCCAGTGTCTTGGGCCTTCCCTGGGCACTGAGAGCAGCTGGTCTGCAGATCTAAGAGTTGGAGGTGAGAAAGTCACAGCCGCAAGGCCACTCAGTCACTTAAAAAAAAAAAAAAAAAAGCAATACAGTTTTCAATTCTGAACACACCATGGGTGAAGTCGCAGTAAAGTGAGCAGGTAGGAAATATGCTCATTTCTGTGAGATATTGTGCAAACACAAGCTGAGGTGTTTAGTCACAATTATCAAGATGGCTGGAAGGCAGAAAGGAGATTTTTTTTGTATCACTTAAAGAAAGAAAAAGATCCAAAGTCTGACTGACATGATATTGATGGGCTTGAAGTCCTCATACCATCACCTCCTTCCCTAGACATCCAAGACTGAAACTCAGTGAAGGAATAATATTTGCTATTGCACAAGTTTGAGGCAAATGTGATAAAGTAGAAAGTACTATTCCCCCTTTTACATGGAACAGGATAAAAGTTTTTAAAAAGTGCAACGAGCTCTAAGTATTCAAATTAAGACTAATACATAATATACTCAAAAATAATGAAGTAAAATCAAAGAATTAAACAATTCAAATTTTCACATACATGAAAACTGGAAACCTCAAGGTCTGTTGCACATACTGTAACCTTTGTATCTCTGAAATAATAGTTGCAATAACAGAAGAAGTATTATCGTAATAGAATGAACCAAAATGCGACATTACAGAGGAGGACTATTGAAGTCATTTTTGTGAAAGGAAAACTCACAAAAGTTGCTGAGAGTCGCTGCACTTACCATACGAATCTGAGCATTATATGGTATTGACAGACACGGCTGCTCACTCCTGGAACACTTGGGAAAAGTTTAATTTTGGGGATACTTTAATACTAGAAATGTGCCTATAACATTATAGACTATTATTCCATTTAAAGTAAGCGTAAGACATAGAACCTTGTTTACTTTTTTATTACTCATAAAATAATCCTCCGCACGTCTCTGAACACCTAAGATAAATGATTATGACGATGTAGCATATCAAGTAGATGCAGATTGAATCAAACCAATACCTGATCAAATGCCACAACAAAGAGATTAAAAAAATGCACAATGTGATATGGTTTCGGCAGGCTGCACGGTGGTGCAGTGGTCAGCACTGTGGCCTCACAGCAAAAAAGGTTCCGGGTTGGAGTCCCAGCTCCAGCACGGGATCTTTCTGTGTGGAGTCTGCATGTTCTCCCTGTTCCTGTGTGGGTTCTCTCTGGTACTCCAGCTTCCTCCCACAGTCCAAAGACATCAAGAGGGGACGAGGCTGATTGATACTCTAAATTGACCGTAGGTGTGACTGTGAGTGTGAATGGTTGTCTCTATGTGTTGGCCCTGCTATGGACTGGTGACCTGTCCAGGGTGAATCTCGCCCGTAGCCGCTGGGATAGGCTCCAGCCCCCCCCGCGACCCTTCATAGGAACAAGTGGAAGACAGTGGATGGATGGATGGATGGATGGATGGATGGATATGGTTTCACTCTCAAAGTGACTGAAAAGTTTTTGGGAGGTGAACAAACTCTGCTGGTTTAGTACAGTAACCGTATGGCTTTCTAAATTGAGTAAAAGACGGTGCGATGAAACCCTGCATGTGGTAGAAGTGTAGTGATGGAGAGAAAAGTGATTTGTTTAAGGGCAAAGTTACCAAAGTTTCTAAGCATTTTTTTTTTTTTTGTCAAATTTGACTGGCCATGTCACTTTTTTGTCTCAGGGAAGTTTACAAATTGTCAATCTCCTCCAGTTCATATTCATTCAGGTGTTTATATAATACAGATAATGTGCAGTGTTGTGTAACTCTGTGGATATGGCAATTGTAAAAATACTGATGCATCACAAGGCTTTTGGGGTGCAGTTTTGTTGTTTTAAACAAATTACCCTGGATGTTCCCAGATTTGAATGTGTTTGTGAATTGCAAGAGGGGCTTTCAAAAGAAAATACCTGTTAAATATAAGGTACTTCCCTGACAGCTAATTATTTTCTGAATCGTGCCAAATTCACAATGGACATTTTAAGCACGTTATATTTGTCAATCTAACAAAGCGTCCTGATTAAGTGTTGTCATAAAAGAGATCCTGGGCCAATTAGATTTTTAAAAAGATGGGCTCGCAGGCAAAGAACAATCTGCACATTTGTTTCCTTGCCAGCTCTAACAGACGGGACGCGGGGGGTGGAGGAGGAGGGGTGTGGGTGGCTACTGGGACGCTGGCTGCTTCTTCAGCCGCATCCCTCATCAGAACCTTCTTATGTCAAGATCAGTCACTGGTCACAATGAAACACTGCAGATGCAAAAAAAAGATGTACTTGACAGCCAAGACATTCTGCGAGGTACTTAATTTCTCGATATGCATGATTTTTTTTTTTTTTTTTTTTTTGAAAATACTTTATAAAGTAAACCAGCAAAGCAGAGTTGAAGCTATCTAGTTTTTACTATCTGGAACAGGCAAAAATAGCTGTTTTCCTCACAGACAATAAAGGTCCCATTAGGAACAGTTGTTAAGTTTTCAAATTTTCCACGGATTAAAACAAAACACACAATTTTTGAAACACTAAATCTCAAAACAATTACCTTAAAGCAGTTCTAATCAAGTTTCCCCTGTTTTTAAAAAAAAATTAGTTTCATTAGAGGATTGAGGTAGAGTAGAGGGCGACTGTAACCCCAAAGGTTTGCCTTGGGAGAACTATCAGTGAATGTGATGCATGTTAATCTCAATTTTCTCGATTATGTGTGGGACACCGTTCGTTCAAAGTCAGGGTGACTTTCTTTTACAGTGCCTCAGTCCTCTGTTGCAGCAAGAAACAGAGGGAGAGAGATGATGAGGAAAGGAGGGGGGAAACAGAAAGATGAACAGAGGAGTAAACACTGTGACAGGTGTCTGGCAAGGGACAGTGATTAGATTTATAAACCAGCCAATGCTATTTTCTTTGTTTGGGGACTGCTGTAAGACATTTAGCACTAACTGAGGCTCCCAATGTCCCACCACAGAGACACATATCCCTCCATCTCCCTCCCCTCCTCTACCGTGTTCTCTCACATTCTTCTTGCCTTCTTTCTACCCTTTCCTCTTTTCCCTAGGGTGCAATCAGATTTTCTCTGACCAAGATGGATTAGCTTTGAAAGAATCCTCTCTGGTTCCATCACCTTCCTTGTGCTTTCTACTCTACGGTCAGGGGTGTGTCCTCTCTCCCCACAGACAATTGGCTGGCACACAACATCCAATATTTTCTCCAGCTGAAGTGGAACTGAGCACATTAGGGATGGGTCTGTTAAGGTGATCAGACTTGCCTGTGAGATGCCCAGGGACCATTTTTCTTTATTTCAGAGCGTCTGTCTTTCTGACAATACTATAGATTTTCTATCAGCCCCTTAATTATGGCACCATGATTGGGAAAGTGATGGGCTGGGTCTCTGATATGAAAACTCTAGTATCAATTTGGTATCTGTCAGGGCACATAGCCTAGGTTATTAGACGGCCATTTGAAGAGTTATACGAAACGTTCCTTGCTTCAACCCCATTAACTTCCCACTGGAGCAGGCTATACGTTATTCTGCAGGCTCCTCTTGCAAAATCTGTGGGAAAAAGAAATGGCAGTAGTGCAAAAGTCTATGCCCTGATTCCACTTTTCAGTCAAATGGTTTTATAATTTCACAACCTGTTCAAGGCAGGAAATAAGCTTATTGGGTTTTGAGGGCTGCTGGCCTGACATAGTGATAAGTACTCTTCAGACCCATGGAGGGGTGGAAACCAGCGGTAAATGATCATTCAGTAAAACATTTTTTATTCAGCAGATTAGAAGAGGAAGCTTAGACTTTATTTGTCGGTCATCTCTTGTTTCCTGTCTCCCTGTAGGTCATCTGATGGTGTGTGTGTCGCAGGAACCGTCGTGGTGAATCGTCTTAAGATGGGTGAGATGGAAGAGGTTGACGTGGACCACATCACCACTGACATAGCAACACAGAAGGTAAATTAAAAGAAGACAAGTTGAAACAGGAGTCAGCGTGCTGCAGCTGCCTCGTGCTAATGCTAGGATTAGACTGGCACTGCTCAAGTCCTCCAATGAGATTAAATAAACCTGAGTAAACCCTAATGAGGATTTACAGGATGTGTGTGTGCATAATATCTGCATTGCATTTTATGTTTATGTTGTTTCTATCAAATAGAGAAAAGATTAGCGTTAGACTGACCAAATTAGCTTTCCCTCCTCTTCTCTTTTCCCTGTGGGATTGTGTGGCCAACCCGGCAACCTTTATTTATCTGACCATGTGGCAGATATTTCCTGGATGTGGCTTTCCCACAACACAGTTGCACCCTCCTCTCCACTCTAATCACATACAATACATACCTCCTGCCTCGCCTCTGAAGTGACTCACACAATCAGGAGAGAGAAAGAGGACGGAGTTGTTCAGAGTTTGACAGTAAACTGAAGATTGTGTCAACCAAATGGGGTGCCGCTACGCCAGAAATGAAATTGTATGTACTCTGATTTTACGTATTTTCCTAATAGAGCTTGATTAGCTCAGTCAACTGTCTGGTATATAAAATAAACAGCTATAGAAAAGGTTCTATAAATGGCTTGCATGCAGTTGTTGTGTGCGCGCGCGCGCGCGCGTGTGTGTGTGTGTGTGTGTGTGTGTGTGTGTGTGTGTGTGTGAGTGTGTGTGAGTGAATCACTGTCTTATATAATTGACCAAAGGCTACTACATGGCTGGCTGACTTTTGGTTCCGCCCACTCCTGTTGCTGGTGAAGGGAGGTTCCCTGCTAGGCTCCAGAATGTCACTGACAATCTGCTCATGCCGTCTTGATGAATGCATTGCCGTATGTGTGTGTGTGTGTGTGTGTGTGTGTGTGTGTGTGTGTGTTGTCGTCGTCGCTGCTGCACATTTCCCCTCATGTGTGTTGTGTCTGTTGTAGAAGATGAGGGGGGGAGGGAGAAGGGAAAGCGACATGACAAACATTAGGGGAGGGCTCACATGAAACTCAAGTGTAACTTGTGGAGAAGTTCGTCTTTAATTTACCTCGTTTTCGTGTACGTGTCTCGCTGACTCTATGTTATGTGTGAGTGTTGTGTGTGTCTGTAGGGGACCCTTGTTTGATCCTCCCCTGTCATTGCTGGCTCATGAATATCCCACTGACCCCAGAAAAACCGTCAGCTGAAACAAGAAAGAGACTCCGGTCACCTTTGATCTGATCTCTTTACATATTTTAGTCATCAAAGAGCCATTGAACACATGCTGTCTGCTGCTGACAATTACAATGAGACTCCTTCCACAGCTGCGGTCCTTAAGCTCATTGTTAATACGACTTTTTTTCCTCCAGAGCTTATTTGTACTCTTACTGACTTTTCTCGATGCCATTGTTTCTGGGGGATATTGTTTGTGTGTGGGAGTGGAGATAAGTTGGGTGTCTAGCTCATTCCTAATCATTTTCTTAGAAAAGTGAGGTGATGGATTGTTCCCAGCAGTCATTACAGTCCTTTACTTTGGACAAGTTTGCCTTGTCTTCCTGTGTTAAATGGTTCATCAAACAAGGCAGAGCTGAAGCGCACAGAGCATGAAAGATTGTTAGTTGTCAGTATAGCTGAGATGAGGAATCCCAGACTTAATATATCAAGATGCAGTGAGAAACTCAAAGGCGTCACTGAGGTGTTGCTGTTAAATAGATGTATATGGATTGAAAAGAGGAGTGGAGTTTTACATCATTTTTCCAGGTAGTTTAACTTATCGAGATTTAATAATCAGAGGTGCTAAAAGTGCACCCTTTCATCTCTCAGAGAGAAGTACTGATATTTGTATGTAAGAAAGAGGCTGATATAGAAAACGTACTGATTCAACCTATTTGCTAAAGTTAATGTAAAAAAGTACAGGGTCTTAAATGTACTCAAATTTTAAAGTAATAATTGGGTCTTTTTTCCCCCTTGCTTTACATGTATTAGCAAGTGGCAACCAATGGTTACCTGCATTTGCAGAAATGATGGAAAGTATACAAGTTTGTGCTCCCTTTAAAAACACAGTTCTGTTTCTTATTACATCTTTTATGTAATTTGTTTTAATCTTCATGCATCAAAACTAAAGTAAGAAGTCTGCTTTTAGAATGATAGTGTTGAGATATTTGTGACAAAATGTCATGAGTAAAACTGGTAAAAGTAAAACCTGTCAGAAATTTAAAAAAAAAAAAAGTATGGTACAGATATCTGAAAAAAAATCAACTTAATTAGAGTAACAAAGTGTTTGTACTTCCTTACTTCCTATGTCCATAATAACACCAACACTATGATACACTGCCCGACATAGTCAGTCCCCCAAAAATTCTCCTAACTTTCCAAAAGTGGGATATTCCCATCATACTTAATAAGCAGGAGTAACAAAAAAACACAGCTTTGTTACTGATTTAAAATATAGAATTACATTGGTAGATCCATCCATCCATTTTCTACCACTTATCCTGTTAAGGGTCGGGGGGGGGGGGGGGGGGCTGGAGCCTATCCCAGCAGTCTTCGGGCGAGAGGCAGGGTTCAAGATTTTGTTTACTCTATCTATACCAACATTAACTGCCGTCATCTTCTTCCTGGCCAACTTCAGTATAGCATACTATTTACATTATGCAACGTCTGTACAAGCAGCTTGGTAGTGTAAGCTGCACATTTGCAGAGCAGCAGCAGCGTCAGTTGCCCATCTGTGATGGGTTTCGGTGCAGTATTATACTCTATGTATGCCACCCACAGTTTGGCAGCTCTGAGATTCCTAAACACAAGCTTGTAAAACCGATGAAAATCAACATAGTGTAAAAAGCTACAAGCTGATACATGTTTATGTAGACAACTGTACTGATTAAACCAGAAGTATATAACAGAAAAGCAGAACTTCCTTTCTGGGGTAATGGCTGCCCCGTGCTGCTTTTTGTATTTGGTTCCAGCAACTTAACATTTTCCAACAAAGCTTAACATTTGTCAAACACAACTGATAGCTATTGTCCTTTTTTATCTTGTAACATTTAATTGAAACATCTTCCCTGTGGATATCTATGTATGTAAGTCAGACATGGTTATGTCTACACTGCAAGCCCAAAATAACCCTGTTTCTTCATTCCAATGTTGTCTACATGGATCATGGTGAGGCTGGAGACGTTTCACCTGGGACTACATGTATGTCGTCATAAAGTGGATATTTAAGAGCCTTTACAAGATTTCTCTCTTAAAACAGGTCATTAAAAAGTCAGCAGGAGACATTTTCTACCCACTCTTTGTGCTGCTGCTGAGTCGTCGTTCCAGCCAGCAAATAACAGAGGCTCGAATGAGAAGTCTGGTGTGGTTTTGTTTACTTTTGTTTGAAATCAAGCATCCATTGTTTAAAAAAATCTTGAAAAATGTAGAGTGCTGACTCTACCACAGGTACTCTTGGTGCTTGACAGTGACTTAGAGGGGAGAGCTTAGCTAATGGTCAATTGTGGATAATTAGCCACTGTTTTCTTTATTGGAGAAGTTCCCTGAAATGACTCCAGCAACAAAAAAAATTACTGTGTTTCCTGGTAATAGGCTGTAATTGAGTGATTACAACTATGTTATTTCCCATCTTTATTATTATGAATGCTTCATCCATAGCACACAAATACTGTAGCTCAGGAAAACACTGGTCAATTTATCATTTCACTTGTTTGGTTCCAAGAGGTTATTCTGTAACAATCAGTACCCTGTCTGTCGATTCATTATTTCAAAAGGAAAACAACACAATGGTGAGTTGATGAGACCAAAATGGCCTTGGAGGTAATAAGTTAGCGGCCCACTCAATCAGCGAAGTCACAGCAAGTGTTTTCTGATTGCCGTGAGGACAGAAATACAACAGGACAGACTAGCTGAATTCTAACCAGCATTCATGGTGCGGCAAGTTTGACACTAATGTTATGTTGCATCTGACTGGAAAAGCTAACATTGGTCACTGCCACAACCGCCACTAAACTACAGTGTGTGTCACATGAATTATAGTCTCAGGCTGAATTTTTCATGTTTGGTCATTTCCAACATATTTTATAGGTAATAACGATTAGCATAGCCACCAAGATTTCAGAAAAGTACCTCTATATTGTCTAAAAAAATGTTAAAGTCATTAATATCAACCTTCTCTCTCCTATTTTTCTTTTCCAGAGTCCTTTGGTTTGTGAGTCTGCATCCCACGCCTGCAATGACAGAGAAAATATCCCACTGACAGGACCAGGTGAGATTCTGTCCCATAGAAGCATCACCCATTACAATGAAAATCCCAAATACCCTTGTTCTCTAATGTTCATTTCTTTCTAGTCTTTCTTCTTGTTCGTAAAACTGGACACTCTTAATGGCCTAAGAGAGAATTATGAATTAAATCATCTATAGTAAGGCTTCAGCCAGTTTCCCTGCCTGAACCTCTTCCTTTATTCAAAAGTCCCTTAATGTTGTTATGCATTTAATTAACATCAAACCGCCCTTGAAAATCCTTTCCAGTAACGAGATTTGACACTTCTTAAGTATCCGATTTGATTAGAGTGTACATTTTACTGCCTCAATTAATGCTTGTTTTTAAGTATGAAATAGAACAGAGGGAGGAATCTAAACCTTCAGTCTTTGCAGAGTAGTTGCTAGCTGCATGAGAGTAATTTAGTGGCAACGCAGAAAGCTAGCTTCTTCTCAGGAATAAAAACAGAGAATTTTAGCCAGAAAAATGAAAAAGATGTAGACAGAAGATAGGATTGATTTGACAAGGTCACAGCTCCTGCTGTGTCAAAACTTAACAGCCTTTCTTCCACAGAGACTTCGCAGGCTAGTTTTTCATCCCTTGCATTAATATTTTTCCACACATCCATTTTCTCTATTTCCCAGATTTCCCACCACCCCACTGAGCCCACCGGCAGCTCCATTCCTGTTGTCATGGTGTCATTGTTGTTAACTGTTTCTACTGTGATTAGCTAGTAAACTACTGTCCTGTTTGCAGGTGCACATCTGCAGCCTGTCAAAATAGTATCCTCCCAGCAGACCCCGCCAGATTGAGTAATGCAATTTAGTCTTCAGCTTTTATTACCTTTCAGAATGAGCATGCTGAGAGCGGAGAGATAGGGGAGGCCGTGCACAGCACGTCTCAGGAAGTCATTTTCTTAAGAGGTGTATGGAAGGGAAATAACAGCGTCCGATTGGTAGTCAGATTAGTGTGTCAGCGGGGGGAGGGGGAGGTTCAGGGGTTAATCCACTTCACTGACGGAGGTTAAAGGCAGCAACTGTCTCTCTTCCGATTAAGGTTATGCCTGTAACCCTTCTCTCCATATGTCCTTAGCACCCCCACTTCTTTTGCCATCTTGTCTGAATATCCAGTTTCACTTAAACACAATTATGAAATCTTTCTGGGGTTTCTTTGAGGCCAGCTTTAACTTTTATCAGCTGTAACAACAAAAAACCCTCATCCCCTCATTATCTTTTCTCTCATACGTGCATGTTTCTAAATATATATGCTAACGAATCATCTCATATCTGTAAAATTATGATGGAGCAAAAAATAAGGCTTGGAATTGTTTGCGTTAATTTGATTGAGTTGTTACATGACAAACTGGAATCTGTCTGACCTATCCCAGAAGTGTTCAGGCGAGAGGCGGGGCTCACCCTGGACAGGTCACCAGTCCATCACAGGACCAACACATAGAGACAAACAACCATTCACACTCACAGTCACACCTACAGTCAATTTAGTGTATCAATCAGCCTCGTCCCCTCTTGATGTCTTTGGACTGTGGGAGGAAGCTGGAGTACTAGAGAGAACCCACACAGGAACAGGGAGAACATGGAGACTCCACACAGAAAGACCCCATGCCCGAGCCGGGGCTCGAACCCTGAATCTTCTTGCTGTGATGCCACAGTGCTGACCACTGCACCACCGTGCAGCCCTCATGTGGAAAACTTTTTTTAAACACTCATTATATTTTTATTTAAAAGAACTCATTGCAAATACCTACATTGAAAAGCTTTAATGAAAAACTTTCAGAATAAAAGACTTTGAAATATATTCTGAGGTCAAACCAGGTTCTAGTACAGTATGAGGCATCTGTAAGTGTGTATGTGTGTATACGTGTGTCTGTGTGTGTGTGCGGGCTGTCTTGAGTTCTAGCAAAAGCTCTCTTCCTCTCCTATGCACGTTTGACTGCCTAGTGTGAGATTGTCAACATTTCACCCCGGGTGCTTCTGTCCCAACTTCTCGAGTGACTTCCTTTTCTGACTGCAGTCCTGGAAATGAATAGAAGTGGTAAACAGTGTTCAAGGCTCATAGCATTCTTGGCCTCTGCTGCCAGCATGCAGATAAGAGCATTAGAGCTGTTCCTCATTTCCAGTCTTCGATTGCTGCTATTAGCCACTCAGTAAAAGTGAAGAAGATGTGGCTCAATTTGAATTGGTTTTAATGGGAGAGTTGGCAAGCAAAGCTTCAAATGATTCAACTGTGTCTGCACCTCTGTTGTACAATAAACAAGCAATTAAAATGGAAATAGAGAAAATTATAAGGTAAAGATTAAGAGAACAAGGTCTCTGTATTTCACTAGTGCAGTGCAGCAGTTGCTTGGGCTCCGTGATTGCTGCTTGCAGCTTTTGTCACTCATCAATGGGACATCAAATCATTGATATAAATACATGCATAGAGGGCAGATGACTTCTGATCACGTATAACCAGACCACTGACAGAAAGGGTTAACCTGAACTTTCTAAGTCCATGGGTCAAGTGGGAAGCACGCAACTGCGAGTTTATCAGTTGGACTGTTTCTCTTAAACTACTTATTTGAAAAACTATTAGACTGAAGATTATTTTTTTTAGATCCATGTTTTGACTGAGTGCTGTCATCTTTGCAACCAGCATCAAAGTTTTTACACATTCCTTGACAGTAGCTCAGCCAATTTACAAGAAAGCATGGATGAATACATAATTATATAGTCCTCCCTTAATCAGAAAGATCGTCTCTGCTGCCACAGAGCTAGAAAGAGAGAGAGAAGGCATGCCTGGAAGATGAGTAATATCTTATCTTTGGCAGACTGTTATTGGTCATTGAATTTATTCATCCATCCATTTTCTGTATTGCTAGTCCGTTAAGGGTTGCGGAGGCATCAGGAGCAATTAGGCGCTCAGTATCTTGCTCAAGGATACTTGGACATGGTTCCTGGGGGATGTGAGGATCGAACCAGCGACCCTTAGGTTGCGAGACGGCCACTCTGCCTCCAAGCCATGCCGCCCCCTCACTGAATTTAATTTGTGCTCTTTACCTAATGTGACTTTTCAATTGTTTTGTTTCTAGACACATCAAAAATGTGACTGTGGAACTGAATATACCTTTTCTTCTCTCCCTCTCTCAGTGTTCAAGAACCCAGTATGTAAAGTGTACAGATTTCAAACGGTGGACAGCAAGTGGATGCTTGTGCGGGAACAAATGGAAGAATGCACGTTGTCCTTTAGCATCCCCAAACAGCTGCTCTCACTCTACATTCAGGAGGACATGAGCAGGTATGCAACTCTGGAATCCTAATGGTGACGTCGCTGACAGTTGTCTCATTGCATCAGGGCAGCACATCCTTGTACCTTAGCTACAGAATAGTACTTTACCAACAGCATGAACATGTCTGATGGAGATGATTCGAGTTAGACGTTAGTGTTCGTTAGTTCTTAAAGACATTTGACACAAAAGGAAAACACAGGTGAAAAACTACAAACAACAGGTCATACACTCATGTGTTGTATCATTTCTCATACAATAAAAAATAAAAGTGGAAAACTGAAATTTTCAAAGCAACTTACTGCAAGAGATGTTTAGATTTCAAGGCCAACTTAAACATTAAAGTTTAGAAGAAAATTGCAGTTTGTTTGTGTTGCTGGTTGTTATTGTAACCAAGATAATCAACATTACTTTAATTTTATTTATCGGTTTATCCAGACATTATGATTGTTTTCTGTTGGCTAGAAAAGCTCCAACAAGGTGTCTACAGAAGGTGTGTGGAACTTCTGTAAGATTTTTTTACATACCAAAAATGTAGACATCATCCCTTTGATTGACAGTCGATCTTTCCAGGGTGTACAATATCTCACCGCTCCTCCGTTGTCTGCTGGGTTTGGCTCCAGCCCCCTGCAAGGTGGGGGGGGTCACAAGATGAGATATCAAATTAAATTAGTTCCTTAATTTTTTTTAAACTTAAAAATAACCTATAACACCTAGAAGAACAGCGTTTGAATGTGGCTGTGTTTGGATAAGCCTGTTCGTACTTGTGTGTTTGTACTTTTGAACCACAATGGAGCTCACAAATCTCTGGCACCTTTATTTTGAGCTTCCTGAGCTGAAAGGTTTTGGGACCCTGGCCTTACAATTATAATGGATAATGGATGCACGTGTGACTTTTTTTAGTTTGAAGGTGGGAATTTAATAAGAACCAGAATTGCGAAGCTGAATTGCAATCAATAAAATTAAAATGGGAACAAGTTGATTTTGGGGCAGAGTCACCACATTTTTAAGAGTTTTAATCAGATTTCAATGGTCATTTTATACACGCCGTTTTTATGGCTGGGTCACCATTAAGAGTGCCCTCATAACTCTCCATGTTCATTTAGATGTAGCCTGGCACAGCCTGAAGTAACTGCCCAAAGGCATTACCAAAATGGCTGCCGACAGGCCAGACTTGTTTAGGTTTCTGTGTGCACTTAAGTGTCCTCCTTGTAAAAAAAATAAATATATAATAATATATATATAATATATATAAATAAATAAATATTCTCCTGTCTGGAGAAAATGGGTTTGAACACATTTAAAGATGCATATATATTTGTATCAAGAATAGAAGCACAATGAAGTCCAGCCTAGCATGAGTAAAAGGACAGGTTAAGACAAGGACAGAGGAAGGTAATGCTTCACCACGAGTGTTCACCCGTAAGTAGATCAAAGAGTCCCTTCCCTCAGGCTCGACCAGTGTTTGTCAAGATGGATCATTCCTCAGCTGGCCTGTTGTCCCTGGCAACCCCTTCAAATACACAACACACAAATTCAACCAAACACACACACACACACACACAAACACACACACACACACACGGCCTTAGATGAATTCTTTATGCTCACATCAGTGCGAGAGTCAAACATGAAAAGGCAATAAACAACAAAATATATACAGTATATATATATATTTTTATATATATACTTTGTGATGAGTTGACAGGGTCGGTGTTTGATTTGTTATGTGCGCTCAAGGAGCACACAAGGACACATTCATATGAGGAAATAGTCACACTTTTGTAATCATAACCTTCCCCTCACACAAATACAGAGTCGGCATTGACCGTTTCATTTTCTGCTGGCTTTGCATTCACAGAACATCGTTTTCATGTCCTGTCCTAGTACTTCTAAGTTCCTGTTTAAAGTCCAAATGCAATTTAATTGCATTTGTAATTAAATTGCATACTTCTAATGAAGTAGAGGTCAGGTCACTTATGGACCCTGTTAATTTTTCTTTTCTTTTTTTATAACTTTTATTTATCAAATGCAGGTCACAGACATACAGTAAATACAGAACCATGGTCCTCTTATGTGATATGTTATAGTATATAAGAATAAATAAATAATATAAAATTAACACATTTTAATTATAATTATTCAAAAATGAAAATAAGTAAATAATAACAAAAAACAAAACAAATAAAAAGAAAAATATATACACATGTACTTAAATACACATACATATACAATAATAAATTAAAAATACAAATGTAAGGTGCTAGTGCTGCTCATTGAATGTACGCGATTAATATCAATGGCTGCTTAGTCTTCGGTCATCAAAGCACATTTTTTTATGCTGGAGTGTCTTAGGGTGAATAGATCTTGATGTTATCTGCAGCCAGTGGACCGGCACTGAGAGGCGAATCCAGACCTGACCATACAGCGGGTGTTTATAGAGAGACCTCCCGAGTCAGCAGCCCATCAAGATAGTTAAGTGGTGTTTTCCGATGAGAATAGAACCTGTCAGAACCTCTAAATGAAAATTTCATCTCCTTCAGTTTCAGAAGACCTAAAATGTCTTGTAGTCAAATTTTCATTAAGGGTGGCTGAGGAGACTTCATAATTAAAAAGAATTCTCTTACGGGCAATAAGGGAAGCGAAGGCAATAACATTATTTTGGATGGCTGTGGTACAGAAGTCATCGGGGGGCTTGCCGAAAATAGCAATATGTGGGGTTGGAATTAGATCAATGCCTAATATATCTGAAATTGTTTTGAAGAATAGTTGCCAGAATTCAGACAACTTGGGGCATGCCCAGAACGTGTGGGTAAGGTTGCATGGAGTCTATGAGCATCTACTGCATTTCTTGTCAAATTTGTCTGGAGAGAGCTTTGAGAGTTTTCTTTACCCTAGTGTAACCTGTTAAAGACTAAATCATGTTAGTGAGACTCTAGTGCAGCTGGATGACAAACTAACAGCACCCATAGCCCCCTACCAGAAGATCTCCAAGGAAGTCAGTTGGAGTTTTGACTCCCAGTTCATCTAAATATTACGTAAAGTGGATTCATTGGCCGAAGACAGTAAATTATACAAATAGGAGATATGGCCCTTTGACGTAGTGGTAACCTTGAGAGCCAGGTCCATTTCTCTGGGTGTGGGTATATGTGGGAATGATGTCGCGTGCATTTCTGCAAAGTCCTGTTACTGAAAGTAGCAGGAAAAAAGTCTGATTTATGTAGCTTAAAGGTAGAGATTAACTGGTTGAAGCTCTCAAACACACCATCAACGTACAAATCTCTCAAACGACGCAGCCCTTTTTTTCCCAAGGTGGAGAGTCATGGGTCCATTTTTCCTGGAATGAACATGTGTTTATTGCAAATGGGAGTTGTTAGGGGAAGGGTGAGCCATCCAAAGGGACATTTTATTTGTGCCCAAATTTTTAGTTCCAACAACAACCGGATTAGAGGTAAAACTTAGCAGGGAAAAGGACAAGGTACTGCACACCAAAGCCAGCAGCGACAAGGAGCAGGAGGCTGATTCACTCTAGCACCAACTGGACTGAGGAGAAGTAAACCAAGATATTATCCTATGCATGTTGCCTGCCCAATAGTAGCCGATTAGATTGGGCAGACCCAATCCTCCAGCCCATCTATCCCTACAAAGCAGCGTATGACTTGCCCTTGGCAGTTTACCCGCCCAAATGAATGATGAGATAATGTCATTTATGATTATGAAAAAGGATTTGCAAAGGAAAAGTGTTTTGGTAACGCATTCATTTATATAATTTGTATCCTACTGGCGAGGGACAAGGGCATGTATTTCCGTCTTTGTAAATCAGACTTGACCGTCGTAGTTAATGAAGTCAATTTCTGCTCTTGCATTGTTCGCATGTAATTGTAATGCCAAGATATTTAAGTTTTGTGTCGGCCCTTTTGAAAGGCACAGTTGATGACATTCCATCTGTGGCCGGTTGGTTGATTGGGAAGTCTGTCCCTGTCGTGTTCCCCTAAAAAGCGGTAACGGAGCCGAACGTTGGTTGTTGGTGCACACTGAGGCACAGGGAGAGGAGTAGAGTAATTTGACCCGTGAAATGAAATTAGTATTAAAACCAAACTGTCTCAGGGAAAAGAGGAGATTGGCCCACTCCACCCTGTCGAAAACCTTTTTTCAGCGTCAAGAGATATGATGTCCTCTGGGGCATTAGAAGAAGATGGAGAGAGGATGACGTCGAGAACCCTCTTATGCTGCAATATGAGTGTTGTCCCCTTATAAATCCTGTCTGTTCGTTCTGAGAGAGTCAGGGCAGCCTCCAGTCTTCGATTGTCCTGTGGTGTAACTTTGAGTAAGTCTAATTTTTCAAAAAAGTTATGTTGTTGGTTTTCATCAGTGATGGACTCTGTGGCACAGAATGATCTAAAAGTGTCATTAATTTTGTCAGGGTCAGAGGTTATTGAGCCCAGTTGGTCTGTTATCCAATGCTGTTCTTGTTCTTGCCTTCAGCTGGTGAGCCAAGAGGCGTCCAGCTTTGTCACCATGTTGGATCCTCCCCTTTTTATCTGTTGATCTGGTTCTGGTCTTTGATTGCGATGGAAGTACCCCAACATTACCTCAAGCGTCATCACTTTGATGACACCAAACAATTACAGATGTCTTCAAAAACCTGCTGATTTACACAGCACGCATTAGTAGCAAAGAGAAATGACTAAATGTGATTTCAGACTTGAAATAGAAAAGGATTTGCTCTCTAAACTGATCGTTTAAATCTGAGGACAAGTATAGAATATTAAATGTCTTATCTATATAACGCAGCTCATGAGCACACTGCAGGCTGTTAACCATGACTGCTATATATAATGTTTGTTTATTAACAGATGCGTGTACCGTATCTCTAGCCTGGTCTTTAAGCACCTCTTCTATAATCCTCTTTAAATGTTGTCTTTCTTCCCTGTGCCTCTGCATTTAACCGATTCTGTCATTCAGCCTGTGCTACAGTAGCTCGTTTTGTTTTTTTTCCAGTTTTTCAGTTTGTTCTGGAAAGTTGTGCGTGCGGCAGCGGATGGTGGGTGGCTTAGTTTGCTTTTTCTACTTCTATGATAATCTTAGATGTTTCATCCTTATGTTTCTCGGCTTTGATGTTTACAGTCTCGCTCTAATCTAATTCTGCGAACACACAGAGCTCGCTGTTTTGTTCTTCCTTCCTACAGTTAAGAACCCATGACTCCTTCTGCGAGTGTGTGTTAAAAGATAATGAATGCGCATTTGTGTGCGTGCGTGTGTGTGTGTGGGGGGGGGGGGGGCAATTAAACCCAATTCATTAAGGTCTGTCTGGTTTCTCATTAATGGAATAAAATCATGTGCCCTGGCTTTGTCTGTTTATAAACAAGTAGCAGAAAAGAGTGTCAAGATGATGTAGGTGACAATTTGACATTTGGCTCCACGTCTTTCTGTACCTTTCAATATGAGTATTAATGACTGAGCATGTTGGACATCAACTTTTTTTTAGGATTGTGATTTCACTCCTCTCATTCAGGTTTTATTGACCCTACAAAACCCTGATTAAATTGAACAGGCAAATTAACATACCATGAAATAAAGGTGCCCTGAATGACAGGTCTTTGCTGTTTGAGGAATGTTGCCTGTTATCCCACTCATCTGTTAAAGTCCATTTTATGACATTCATCTATTTGATTTGTTGTGTAATGTTGTTCCATTACAGCCAGGCGACCTTCATCTGACATTTCATATAACAAATAACACACCTGCAGGAGACAAATGAGATCTTTAAGGCACCTTCTTGAAAATTACAAGTAACACAGCTGATGGAAATAATTAAGTGCTGCATGACTAATGTCAGTTAACACACTCAGTGTGATTACAAAGATGAGCAAGAACTCTGTAGTCCAATATTTATGAACATTAGTTTAATAATTACAACGTGTCAGAAACAAGAATAAATCAGAAATGTAATCCTATTTCTTTTTTCTTTGCTTTTAAACTTTGTATCAGATTTTTTTTATATATATATATTTAAATATATTTGTTGAACATGTAATCATCAGGATGCATGTAGGTAATCAGCGCATTCTTCTTTTTGCGATGGTTTCCACATTTACTATTTCCTGTCAAGAGCACTTTCATTAAGGAGGTAATTCTATACCTCTCTGCCTGCCGTCCATGGCCTTATCATCCTTACCTGGCAAGCAGATATATTTATCTGTTATTTCATCCATTATGTATTATTTACACCGGAATCATCCGCCCTGACCTACACGCCACTCTAGACTTTCCTGACACGAAATAACAGATCTCTCAAGAGACAATAGATGCACGAATAACAATGGCTGAGGGGTATACTTAGACAGATTCACAGTAATCTATATCTTCTAAGAGCCTTGTAACAATCTAGTACCATGTAGGATTTGCCCTGTGAACTAAACAACATCAGAGAACATTACCCCTTGATTGGATAAAGTAGTCAATTTATGATATTATGGGCTACTTCAACCTAAATGGTGATGTAAGAAACAATGTATTTGATTGAGACCTGGGAGAAATGTGGAGTGGCCCTACTCAGACCTCACGAGTGGGGAAACTAATGATTTAATCTTGGCAGTCCATGTATCATTATTTTGTTCGACATGCCTCAATGAAAAGAAGAGTGATAATGTGTTAGTGGTTTCTTTTCTATTTCAAAATAAAGCAAGACTTTTTTTTTTTTATTAAACACAAATGTTACAGTCATTTGCAAAGATGCTGATCTCCTATCTGGGAATATTTCACACAAAAACCGTTGAGTAAATACGTGTAACCATTATTGTTCTCGGTTGAAATGTATTTGATCAGCTTAACTTGCCTGTGTTACTTTTCATCCTTCTGGTAACCAGGAATCTAATAACTGAGTAACCTTCCAGTCTATATTTCTGTGCCATTCACATAACTTACTTACAGCTACCTGCAGAGCTTGTTGGCAGACACTCCACATGTGGCACCTTGCTGCCTAGAGGTTGTTTCCAGCCGGAAGTTTTTTTTCAGAACAAGGCTGGAGATGATGGAATGACATATACAGCTATTTAATCAGTTTGTAACGCGCCTACAAAACGCCTCTTGCTATTACTGTACTTACAGTTTGGACTTGTGCTCATTTTTTGCCCTTCTCAAGCGGTATCCTCTCGTACAGATAATTCTTTGCCTATTTTCCAATATGTCTTTCAGCTGTCACCATCGCATACACTGGTGAATGAAATTTCTTTACTACAGTTTTCAAAAAGAAAAGCCAAAACCTTTAGCAATCATTCCTGCTGTTATTTACCCAACTTCCTGTGAGCAATTTTCCTCAGAACTATATTGTATTGTAATAAAACAGTCCCTGTAAACGTATTGAGGGCAAGGCCAGATGCTAGTCTGAGATAAGACATGTTTTTTTTAATATTTCATTTGGATGAACCAACAATGAAAACATTGTGGGTTTGCTTATATTGCAACAGTGACCTTGATTCTTGTTTGAGTTTCCGTTAGTCTCTTCTGGTCAGACATCATTTCTATCCCACTGTGTATTGAAAAATTTTGAAATAACTTACTCACCTGGACAAAAAACCCCAAACAAACAAACAATAAATAGCCTGGATAGCCATCATCAAATTCTCTGTTGTAGTCGAACTTCAACAAAGAAATCACAACGACATTATACATTCTCATTATTGAGTTTTAACAATGAGTCTAACCAACAAGCATTTATCTGTGCAGCCTTTCATTTGAAGACATACTGTGTACAAATTGTATGAGACATAATCATAGAAAATTGGGCTCATTATCATAAAAGCAATGCATATGACAGTGTATTTGTTTCCAGGAGACTGTATTGAAAGTCCTTCAACCTCCAATTTATATAATATCACTGCAATTTACTTTTCAATGGATGTTGAAGGGCTGGTCTCTGAATGATATCTGTCTATCTGATGTTGCCTTTGAGATGCAAATGCTGAAGCCATGAAAGAGGTTGCAGTGCATCTGCCTCACACACACACACACACACACACACACACACACACACACACACACACACACACACACACACACACACACACACACACACAATACAATTTCCAAAAGATTGAGCCTAGGTGATCTTGGGCTTTGGCTGCAGGCACATTTAGATGAAAGATAGGCAATCGATCGTCCCAGTGACACCATTTAAGATCCAATTGGTTTACTTTATAAGTAAGGACAGAAGAATAGTAGGATAGGCCAAGAATTTGATTGGGCAGAGTGGATAAGTGGGTACCCCCTAGCTCCAGGTTCTGCGAAGTGTTGATCTGGCTTAGTACAGGGTGCTTTAGAGTGTTGCTGTGTGTGTGCCTGCAGTGCGTGTACGTGTGCATGTGTGCTTCTGGTACAGTACGTACAAGCTTGTGTCCAGGATCTTTTTGTTAGCCTCCTGTGGAAAATGTATAAGAAGCAGGGACATAACCCATCAATAAATGTTGCACAGCACTATTACGCCATTTATCTCCCTTAAATAAGATTATATTGTGTTTAGCTAAAGGAAAGATTTTTACTGGGGTATTTATTGATGATGTGTTTGTAGTCTATTTAACTAAACATATCGGTGTTTATGTGCAGGGTGCAGGATCTGAGGGAGTTGGGCGAGCTCTCTCCTCACTGGGACAACTTAAGGAAGGAAGTGATCACGCGATACGGAGGAATCATCAGCTCCTACCAGGAGACTTTGGCTGAACTGGACAAGATTACTGGTATGACTGGGTTAAAATTCTGTATGCATGCATCAGAACATTTGATTTCATATCTATATGTGACCACACATGCACAGGAATACACATTCCACGATCGTACAAACAACATTAGATTTGTGTTATCGGTGCTTTGCTGTCTTGAATGTTGATCATTCAGATTCGACATGTCCAAGCTAAATTATTTTCTAACCTTTAACCATTCTATTTAGAATGCAGGAGTGTTTGTGCGCCAATCTAAAACTATTGAAATAATAGAAAAGAAATCATAAGTTCATTTTTACATATGTAAATAGAAGGACAATAACTTAGCACTTAGATAGCATATAATGACAGAGATTAAGCACTATAAACCTACTCCTTTTCCTCCTCCTCATCTTTTGGCTAATTAATGATCGAAAACTGCCAAAAGGCGAACAATTGGAAATTTAGTGTTGCATTCTTCAGACCTCAAAATAAATGAACTGGTCTGGTCTCCTTCTGTCAGCTCCCTGTACAACAGCCGACTTATCTACTGGTTGTTATTATGAAATGGCAAATTGTTGACATGAGCCGGTGTTAGTCTGGCCATCTGGTGATGCTGGTGATGATGACAGCGTCTGGCTGGAGCAGCCACTCTCAGGAAGCTGTAATTATATATTTAGACTCATATATTTTAAAAAATTATGTGGACAATAACAATAAATCAACATTCTTATGATTGTTAACAGTTTAATGGTGGATTATAAACATTCATAGTTCATATTTTTGGCTTGCAATATATTATAAATTAGTACAAACCAAATGTCACCGGTCCTGTCATCCTTGAATTGTCCATGAATGTTTGTCTGCTGCTTTGAAATACAGTGTTGCTCACTCTATACCGCAAAGTAGATGTGGATGGTTAGAGGGGTAGTTTGCAGATGCTGACATGATGATATTTAACTGTTGATCAATCAACATTTGCACAGGTTAAATTTGTATTAGTTTCCTTGTAAAATTTCAGCCCTGGAAACATATTGCTTCTGGCAGGAATGTGGACCCCAAAATTCAGAAATGAGGATAATAATGTCTGTATTTGTTTTGTAGATAAAATGAACGTAAAAGTGTAAAAAGTCTGCGCTGTCCGGGCCCTGTGATGTCGATTGTGTTTGAAGCTCATTAGAAGTCAAAACGCTGCCGTGGCCTCAAAGCAGTTAATTTCAGAAAGAGAAGACAACTTTGAGCTGACGGATGGATTCTGGGTGATGTGTGTCAATGGCAAGCTTAGTGAGAGGTTGTGTTCATTTATCTACTCTCTGTCAAGGAGTTTCCATAGCAACAAAGGTTTCATCAGGGGCCGATGAAATATTTGGGTCTGTATGCTTTCCTGTGTTTCATTAGGGTAAACATTTGCAATGCACACAAAAACTGATGCAAATTGCTTCCATGTGCAAAGAAAACTTCTTGCATCTCATTTACTGTGAGTCAGTTTTCTACTGAGTATTTAAATATGTTTTTGCCCTTTTTGCAGATGTTTTACATAATATAGTCAGTTAGCTCTTATTTGAACGCAGGCAGCAATTGGGCAGTTTCTCATTGGCTAAGAAATTTTGGTTAAGTGTTTATGCCTCAGAATACCAGCGGTGATGAGGGGTTAGAAATATGCAGCTTCACCAAATATTGCTTCTGTTTACTTTGATTACACAAAAGCATGATAGAAAACACAAACCGGAATAGGGTACTGTATTTACATACTATACTGCACAATACTGCATGTTCTTACTCATGCAGAAGCCCACACAACAAACGATCTACAACGCTTGGCCTAAAGCTGATGACACACGTATATGTGGGGCACGTCCAGTCCATTCATATTAGTCCAACGATGCATAATCACTGCGCAAAGTTGGCCATGTGGCATAAAACTGCTGTCTTACCTCTCTAAATTAATCATAGGAGTGTTCGGGGTGTAACATCAGTTTCATCTCCCTCCTTAACTTAAGTTGCATCGCCATTTAAATGACTTCATTCAGCAAGTTGGAGGAAGAAACAGGCTAATGCCGAGGAAAGACTTATTTTTAATCTTTCTACAAAAAAAATTAATAATTCAATGTTGTTTCCCGTTGAGATTTTCTTCTGTCTTGTCTAATTTAAAAGTGCATTTTTAGTTCTGTTGTTTGTTTGTTTTTTTTACTGTCCCCATGAAAACATTTAAAAATGACTGAAAGCAGCCTCTCTCATCTTTAATGTAAACTGTTAAAGAATAATACAACAAAACACGGAGTAAAGAAATCAACTGGAAAGCTTATATTGCTCAACAGATTAGAGCTCAGAATTTAGTTGGATGGATAAAGTTTTACCTTGTGATCAGGTCCTTTTTACTTGTGTGGAAGAAGACATTAGAACCATTAGAACACCATTAGAACCTGACTCCTCTTGCTGGTGATCCTGTAGGGATATTTAGATAGTTACACAGCTCCTTGTGCGTAGTTGTATGCACACGTGGGGAGACACACACATAGTTTCTGCTGTGTGGGGGGGGTCGCTGCAGGTCTTTTACATGTGCATTGTATATTCATTTATTCTGTTATCAAACAAGTTTAAGCCAGCTTTGGATAGAGGGAACACAGACATGAAAACGAGCGAGCAAACCATCTATGGGAACAGCGGGAATCCACATCTTTCACAGTTGAATGCTTTAGTTGTGATACTGTCTGTTTGTACCGTTTGTAGGTGGAGCAAATAAACAGATATTAGGTGTGATAAACAAAGTGTTGACTCAACATACAGTTGTACACTGTAATATGGCAGACTGACCCAAACCTCCGGACTTGTTTCTTTTCCTCTTAATAATCTCCTATGTATAATTTAGCTCACGGAAGCTCATACGACCATAATGGCTGGTGATTACTTTTACTCCAATTTACTCTCATCCCCATAATGAGATATTAGTCTGCTGCTTTTTGCTTCCTCAGCTGATAAGAGATGAGGGTGGTTGGGCTTCTGTGCTGTCTGCTTGAGCTCTGAGGGAGGCCGTTGAGGGCGAGGGGAATGGATAATGTGGCGTCGGTCATTATAGTTCCTGACAAGTCCCTTGTGTGGCCCAGATGCTGCAATCCATGGAGGAGACAGTGCACAGCTCGCCATTCTAATCTAGTCCTGCATTAACTTAATATGATGACAGACTATGCTAAACAATTTGTGTGGGCAAGCTGTTGCAGATGAATTATTGATACCAGTGATTAAAGAAAAATGGAGAGTGGAGACAAAAAGAGACAGAGTGAGGAGGAGGCTCGAGTCTACGGCAGTGGGTAAGCAAAGAAAGAGGAGAGGATGAGAAGATAATTACGAAAATTAAACAAATGGTGACAATAAAAGAGTGTCATTAGTGAGGAGAAGATAGAAAAATCTTGTTGCATCGTAGTTTTTTATTTGTCTTTCGGCACAAATTAGTTCTTCAAAGGAATATATCAACAATTTCTTATTGTCAGTGGCAATTACGGCAAAGCCTGTTTCCTAAAGTAACGAAACAAAACTGATGTGTGGAGGTAAAATGCACCCACAGCATAGACTTATTATTTTATACATATTTGATTATGCTTTCAATATGGCTTGGCTTCACTGGCTTGAGCGTGGTTTATGGATCTTTAAATAGGATTATTTTTGCATTTATGCTAATTAGAGGGTGTTTAGTTTCGGGTCAATCCCAATTCAAGTGGATTTTCTTGCGTAAAGGAAGAATCAGTGGCCTGTGCACATTTCATGCATGGGTCAGATTAAGGATTTTCCTTTTATTTAATTCTCATTTCCAGTAAAAACAGATGAAAGTTGCAGAAACTGCAGGTAGCAGAATAAGAGAAAGCAAAGGAGTAGGAGCTACTCTTGGAGACGGATTCCCCATGTTGAGGTTCAGCGCCCTCACTGATTCCATTTTATCCATTTTTAATGATGAGCTGACCTCAGTGAAAACTTCAGAAGCTCTAATAACTGTATTCCTTTCATAAATTAATCATCCTTTCCTCCATTGTTTACCAGCCAGCGTATTAAAGGCATTGACGTAATCCCATTAGCGCAGTGTTTGTTGGACAATACTGCTGGCATTTATCTGCACAAAACTGTCAGTCACTCTTAAAGTCCATTTATAGGATAACAGCTTAAAGCCTCAAGCTATGTAATGTAGATTAAGGTAGTGCTGTGTATCTACTGTATATGTCTGGGAGTTAGGTTAGTTATCGTACACATAGGAAGACAAATGGACATTCCTTCTGTGTAAAATCTATATTAGAACAGTAGTCTGTTGCTTCAGGATATACAGTCTTAGTTGCCGAGTGCTGACATTTGCTATTTTGGTCCCCATGGTTACCCTTTAAGTAATTTATTATGTATCAACTAAAAATTAAGATAACCTTAAAGTTGTAATTGTAGAAAATCTGAACAAGGTAGCTCTTTATGTTCCATTCTGAAATTAAAGGCTGTGCACCCCCACCCCCACTGTAGGAGACTATTCATGCTAGCTTCTTTAGCATGAGCAGGAGGGTGAAACTTTTCAACTCTGTAACTCCAGAGGCTCTGAGTATAGAAAGCTGACAGAAAATATATGAAGGTACCATGATCTCTTAATGGTGGTGACATGTATTCATGGAAATAATGGAGATACCGAGCAACAACACAACAAAGTCTGGAAGGTTGCAACAAACACCGTACATTGACGCTGGTATTACTCGTTTAGCCAACATACCATTTTTCCTGACAAACTTTTTTGCACCTAAACCTAACCAGACCGTAGCTTTGCTGATAACTCATAAGAGATTATTTTCCAACAGTAAAAGTAAAGCTGTTGTCTGGGACTAATGTAAAGGTTTTTTTTAAACTACAAAACCACAAATACCTCCTGCAACATTGTTGAAGCAAGGATTTCATGAGTCCCCTGACCAAAAGATCCTAAATGACTTTAAGTTGGCTTTGTTCCCATCGTGCATGAGTTAATTTTAACAGATGGCGTGCCACTATCATGTAATGTAGTATAAAGAGTCAAGGTCATTTTGTTGCTTATTTCCAATATCTCTCTCAGATCAAGATGGTGTGAGCCTCCGATAAAGACTCGACTATCGCCAGCTGAAAACTAAGCAAAGCCTTTTCATTTTCTCCTTAAATGAGTTAAATTGTATGACGCAAAACTGTTGGTGTCAGACACGACTCACTCTGTTCACACTTCCCTTATTTCACAGCATGGCTCTGATCCTCATACTGTATGTCCGTAGCTGTGGACGAATGAAAAAGTCTAGCTTTGTTCTCAGCACCTCAGGACCTTGAAGACTTAAATCTTAACATGCTTAAAGAGACCGACACCGATCTGACAGACCTCACTTACAAGCCTCTGTTCTTCTGCTCCTGGCAACTGTAGTTTATCTTTTCCTTCTCAGCCTGTCCTCAGGCATCCTGACAGGACTTACTAGAAGCATAGGATATTGTTGGTCACCTTCCGAAGGAATCAAAGGAGAAGAGAAAAGTGGCTGAGAGCAAAGAAATTAAAGATTAAAAGAAGAGATAGTGGCCAGATGTTGGCCAGTACAGCCCTTCTGTCACATGTAGGCAGTCCACCTGGGCCAACAGATGGAGCTTGATAATTCATCTAACCTACAACGGTCACCAGCTTGATTAACTGGTCTCCAGAGACCTGCAGCCACCAGTAGAGGCCTAGCAGGGAAGGGACCTTTGTCGCTGACTTGAAGGTTTGCATTTGGAAATCTCAAGCTCGGAAAAATGTTGAACACGGAGGCTTTCACTTTAACTATATATGGGGGTCAACGGTGTTTCACCAAATGATCATAGTCCTATTAAAATCGAATAGCTCTTTCTTTAGTATCGCATTAATTATTCTGGCACATGGAATGTAATTGTGACCTACAAAACCCCAATACCCAACAATGCAATGAGCAAAATACCAGCTAAAGAGTGAACGTAGTGTTATGGGGATATGAAGCCAAGCAAGGCAGACAGCAGGAGTGTGTCCTATGTGTGCTATGGGTTTGGTGAAATGATGTGGCTGAGCAAAATGGAGAGTGACACAGACTCACTGATTTTTGAGTTGAAGAAATCTCTTCCAGAATCCCATGAGGGAAACATTATTGTATCAGTTCGACTGACGGCTTTGGCCCCAGTGATGGGCTGTTCCCCCTCACCACATGACATGCTGCTTTTCTATTAGTCTCATTATCATTCACATAAGAGAAGGAGTGGAGAGTGCTGATCGCTTCGCCGGTGCAGAGCCTTGATACAGCTTCAGATCATCCTCTGCCTTTCATGAGGAAAAAAATAAACAAACAAAAAACATGCAGTTGATGCGATGGCTTCACTGCAGACAGCAGAGCAACATGCAAGAACAAAAGAGCTCAGGAGCAGTCAATTTTTAGCAGCTACGCAAACATTCAACGCTAGCAAACATGATAGGGTTAACGTCTGTGAATGATGTGTGTCAATCAGAATACATTTTAAAAGAGAGCCAATGAGAGGGCCCCTCACTTCATTCTACACACGAACACTAGTTGGTTGTATTGCCAATTCAACTGCAATAGCCGCGTTTCAGTCTATCAAAGCCTGTCTGTATGCATTTTTATGTCAAGAAAATGTGGAAGTCGAACAGTTAAAACGTCAAGATTTGGATCTGAATCGATGAACAACACTACTAAATACTCAGATACGTGAGTGGTTTTGTGGGTTATCTTTTTAGCACATCAATTGAATACTCAATATTTTGTTCTCTGTTTGAGCTTGTTCTTTGATGGAAGCAGCATATCCTTTACCATTTTAGGTTTTAGTTTGCTCTAAGGTTATTCAGATGAAAGGTAATCATTAAACTAAAAACGACAGTGAACAGACACAACTCCTCTTTTGCTTCATTACATTAGAAGATGCTCATATTACATTACTTTTTTTTTAATTACATAATTATGTTGTACATATTCTTACCATTGATTTCCTCTATGACCTCTGCAACACATCATCTAAGCTGGAAAACATCAATGAACTTCCACTCTTAAAAATTAAAGGAAGGGGCCAACTTTTATTTGCTGCCCCCTCCCGTGTCAGACAAGATAGAAACTATTCTCTCCTCTGCATATACCCTAAGGAGCTGACACCCACTGGCACTGCTAGCTTATTGATGAAAGCTAGTCGGTAAGCAGGGAGCAGTCATATTTCTATCAAAAGTCATCAAATACATTTAACCTAACCAACCGAACCCTATTAATTGGAAATAGAATACAAACAGAAAATATCAAGACAGAGGAAAGCTAACCTTCCATTCCACTACTATTCATTGCGGGAAGTCAACTAGCAGTCAGCCGTTCTTGCTGGCTCAGAGCTCCCTAATTCAAACAGAAGGTTATCAATCTTCTTTTCCATGCAGTGATGGCAAATAAACTTATTTCCCAAAAAGTTGGCGTTGTTTCTTCAAATTTAATTGCTTCGATATGGTCAAAGTCCTGCGTCCTTCAAGATCATTTGATTACAAGTTTTGATGCCAAAAGTAGATAATTAATGTTTATGATTTGTTGTCCTGTTTTGTTTTTTTTTCCTTAGTACCTATTTTGAATAAGCTTATATTAAGGGAAAAATACCCACTGGCAAACATCACAACACTTCAAAATTGCTTCTGTGGCTTGATTGTTCTTGAAAGCTTAGCTGCATCTCAAAGTCGCTTGTCAGCCTTATTTACATATTTGAGATTTGAGAAGCCAGCACGGAAAGTGAGACTGTTTCTTGAGCTCAACTCGCAAACAAAGAGTATTGTTTGGGAGACTTTTTAATTGGACTCCTTGCACAAAGTATGGGCTGCAAAGGGCATGAAATCCTGTGCTTAAAGGATTACACACACACACATCCGTGGGTGTTATAGGCAGTTGATTAAGAATTTATTTTCGAGACGCACGTTGATCTCCTTTTGATACATTCTCGTTCTGATATTTGCTGATGAGTGAAATGGCTTGGATGTTTATTAGTCATAACACTTTCCAACAAGCGATAATTTGTAACCTGCTGCTGTATTTATAACCTTTGTATAATGTGTGACATTTTCTATAATTAACCTTTTTGGCTGGGTAGCTTTTACTGCTTTGAAATTTAGGTTTTACAGTTGGCTGCTCTATTTTGCACACGTTTTGCCACGATTAATATGAGATGAATACCGAGGCAATTAGGTTGCAATAAGTCGAAACATACAATTTATAATTGAATCTTCACTGGAGGTACATTTTCAACCTATTTAAATGGGTTTTTAAAATGGGCTTGCTATTCCATTTTTATCACTTAGTTGTTGATTAAATCATCAAATATCATTGATCATTAAAAAAGATATCAAGTCATTCATTTACACAAAGTAATTATTTTCACCAGAAAAGACAATCGATTATCTAATGTTTGTTGGCGTCTTACTGTCTCTCTTACATGTAAGCTCATTAACAAGGTAATTGAGAGGAAAACTTCATGGAAAGATATTATAATAGCTGTTTATGTCAACCATAAAGGATATTGTGAAAATCTACATCTCCAACCTTGCAGTGATTTTATAACAATGTGACATCAATCCATCTGGTTTTTCAGGACGTTCATTCAAGCCAAGTTGCTGCAAAGCCCAGAAGTCTCTGGAGTTCATCCCAATCAACCTGCACACCCAGAGGATGAGAGTGACGTGCCCCAGAAAAACAGGTATTGCGCTGCATTCTTACATTTATTTCAGGGGTATTATTACACTTAATGACGTCACGCAGTTTCTAAACCTGCTGAGAAGGAACTTTCTTCAATAGACAATAGCGCTATTTGACCTGAATCACTGGTGCACAGGCATTGAAATTTATGAGTCAATCTTAAGTTAAAGGAAAAGCAGCAGGGAATATGCGTCTGACACATATGCAGCGCAGAAGCTGCTGTGGTTTTCACCTGCTGTTGTCTTTCTATGCATCATTTCCCAAAAATGAAGTTAGTGTCATTTCAGGTCATCACCAAGGTTGACAGGTGAGAATAAACTTAAAGAGAGATAGAGAGAGAGAGATATCATTTAAAATTATTTGCTGCAGGTCTCTGCTATGTTTCCTAGCATGTAGCGGTTGTCGCTCCCAGACATAATCAAAAGTTGACTACTTATTTTCACTTAGTTTGGTCTGGTTTCTGTCAGTCAATATAATATACAGATATACAGTCTCTACAAAAGCCACTGCAAAAGTAAAAAAAAAAATCAGTAAATATGGGTTATATTCACGACTGAAAAAAAAACTAAATGAGTTTCACAGTGTCAGAGAGTTCTCATAGCATTGAATTAAATTCCAGTTGACTCACCTATGCACACAAAGCTACGTGGAAACAAGGTGTCATTGTCCAACCAAGGCTGACGACTATAGGCTCGGTTATGTTCTATCACTGAATTGCTGTACAATGTCCCACATCTGCATCGCGATGCATCTTTGAGAAATTTCCACACCGTTATCAGGTGAACTGGACGAGACTGTCACCTTCACCCAATCTCTTTAGCTGGCAGAGGCTGTTACTGCCCTGGAACTGTCTCACTTTATTAAGCCCGCTAACTGCTGCTGCACTATCTGAGAGTGGGCTCTGTTTCAAGTCTTCACAGGATGATTGATGGAAAGCTCAAGACAGACCAACTGTAGTTCTTTCAATAAAGACATTTGGAATGACAGATAAAATGACAGATAAAATAAGTAAAATCAAGACATCACACAACACTGCCACTGTCTTGTTCTGTCAAGCCAGGACAGGAGGGAAATCAAGGTCGAGTAAATCATAGTGGAATTTTTCAGCTGATTGATAGACACTCCGATAATTACCCTCAATGGGCTTAGTTCACATCTTGATTCAGTGTGTGTGTGTGTGTGAGTGCGTGTGTGTGCATACGTTAGGAATACCCGATACAGACTGCATCCATCAGCTTCAGAATGTGAATTAAGAAATCTGGATAATAATATTGATGAGCAGTGATCCCAAAAAGTATATTAAATGGCTTAGTCACCAAAATGATGAAATTATTTCTATCCTGCAAAAAGGGTTTTTATTTGTACAATGAATGTTTTTTAATGCATTCAGATGAGCTATTTCCTGTCCTTTATTCCCACACTAAGCTATGTGCACATCATCTCACAAATAACGCAGCTAAATGGATAAAGATTCCACATCACCCAGCGTCTCCATGTACATGAGGTGTGCAGACAATCATTCATATTCAAGGTTAACATCACATCCTGTGCAACTGCAATTCATCACACTTGATGTGTGCAACCAATTAGGCGAGCTGTCTCTGACTGATGTCTACATATCCATAATGTACAGTAGTCCTCTATCAAAAGAAAGCTACCCCAAGTGATGGATGCCCAACACAGTGTAATAAGTGACAGTTGCTGGCTGTATGAGCCATAGAAAATGTGAACAATGCCCACAATTGTATCTGTGTTATACATGTTCTTCTACATCTATCACTATTAGCTTCTGTATATCCATGTATTCATAGCAGAGATGAGTTCAATGTCGTTGTTTTTCAAAGAACAGTTGTCTTCTTTGTCCTTGGATTTAACATTTAATTTGTTTACCCACTTTTTAAATGTACTCGTATCTCTCACCGCTGAAGGACAAACAGACCTAAAAGAATTGTGCACATTGTTTAAGGACCGTGCAAGGCCATGTGAAAAGCATTTTTTTATTGGTCTTTTACATGTTTGGATGTATTTAGCAAGAATAACACCATGTATACTCATGATAGCCTGATGACAGATATACCATGTAAGTGTAATGTTCCTTGTTTGATTCCAGACAGGGTCATTTATGGCGTATCATTTCGCATGTGTCCTGTTTGTATTTGTATCTGTAACAAAAAATATCTTGAAGACACAGAAATGACATACAAGTCTGCTGCCTGAAATAACAGTGGTTTCACACTTGAGGTGTTGCCTTCTTAGTGCAGTTTGTGACGTGACCACACCAATTACTAAAACAGCCTGTGAAAAAGTTGGTCACAATCCGCTTATAAACAAACTCTGTTACAACTTGACAGTTTGATTAACAGGTCAACATCACAAGCCTAAAGCCTAAAATGGTTCTCTAACCATACAGTATGTGCCTTGGAAGAGCTCTCCTAACCACAGCAGCCGGTGAAGAAGAAGAAAAAGACAGACACTATAAGTGAAAAATAGAAGTAGAAATATGCACAAGTTCAGAACTCAGGTCCTACTTCCTGGTTTTACTTTCTTGGTTCTGCTCCTGCCACATCTAGCCAATGAATGGAGCAAAAACACCCAGCTGGTTTATAATGATGCTTTCTTATTAGAATGGATTTTTGTCTATTTCAAAACAAACCACGACAGGTGGAAAAGGGGCTATAGGTGTGAATAACACTCTTAAAGCAATACGTAAACCAAAAGATGTGTCAACAACAAGCTAGTTCACTAGTTCAGCTCTACCGTGAACAAGCTCAAACAAGTTAGTAAATGTGTCAGCTTGTGTTTCTGGATAAAGAGAGAGTGGATTTTATTAGATGATGTGCTTGAGAGTTGGTAAACTGACATGTTTCGACAATTTTGCTATTTAAAAAAAAAAAAATTCACTATGAATTATTAGCAATCATTTGCTTTTAGCTTCAAGCCAGATAGAAGTAGCTTGCTGCCCCTGCATTCTGAAATCAAAGAGAAGTAATGCAGGAGAAAGCAATGTTTTTTCTAAGCTCAAGACATCTATTTGAAAGTCAGAAAGAACAATTGGGTAAAGTATCACCTCACAAAACACTTTCTTTGGGGGATTTTACTATGAGCTGTTCTCATGGTCACGGCAACATTTTCAGCGAGTGAAACAACACAAGTTGAGGCGCATGTGCCCTGACCAACCAGGAGTAGTCTAGTGTGCATTTAAGGAGACATTTCAGCACCCACAATCACGTAACTGTGCTGTTTGTTCAGAATCCTGAGGTAAAACATTCAAAAACGGCAATCCCTACTATTTTGCTCCTGCACCCACTGCAGCATCATTAATTATTTAATAGCAAAATTGTGTTTTCCTAAACACAATTTTGGTAAATGGCTGCATTAATTAGCTATAATGTATTTTGGCGAATTCTGTTTTAGTGTGAAGTGAGCATATTAATGGAGGCCAAGCAGACTGATTAGGGAGTAATCTGGTTATGCCAGAATAGCACTAGTTAACATGATGTGTCATTCAACTGTGTCAGATGGAAATCATGTTTATAGTTATGAAGGTTGCAGGCAAAAAAAGCTTTCATAGAGAAGGACAGGAGGTGATAATAAATATATTATACAGTTTTCGACAGGCTCTCCTGGAAGGCATAAAAGTTACATGAATATTTAATAATAGTGGAGACAAAAGGGTTTAAGAGAAAAGTTTAAACCTGAATTACTTTCTCACCTCCACTTTTCTGATAAAGACAGTTACACCTGCAGGCAAATCAAAGAAAACAGCTCACATTAAGATTTCAGCTAAATAGCCATGTGAGGCTTCTACTCTGATTAATTCACTGCATTAATCTTATTTGACAGTAGTTGCTGTAAATTGTTCATGGATTAGATGAGTCAGGCACAGGAAATCAGAATCGGCCTCTCAGTGGAGCTGAGTTGGAGATTCCAACAGTGCTGAATTGATCTCCTGTTCAGTGGGATTTTCTGAACTTCCCTCGAGTTTACAGTTGAAAGCTATGTCTGGGCACCCATTTACAATTGTTGTTTACCTCCAGAATTTGTGGAATCCATTCATCCCTCCATCCGTGCAATATTTCCAGCGCCACTGGCTGTAACACAACCCCAAAGCATGAAAGACCCGCCCCATGCTTAACAGTTGGCGAAGTGTTCTTTTCATGAAATGGAACATTGCACCACCACTCCTGAGCCTGCTTAGTCTTCCAGTCAAATGGTGGGGCATATGAACAGCTCTGACAATTTTCTTGGGCTTCTGAATCTCAGCTTGACCTCCATTGTTCCCTGAACCCGCTATCTCTTAATTGTATTTCACGCTGTGAAAACATCAAGTTGAAAACGATTTGCTTTTTGCTTGTAGCCACCCACTGCATTTTTCCATCAATAGGTTTTATTTACAGAATATTACAAAGCTATTTAAAGGAGCCTGTGGTTGCTGAGTGTCTGTTCAAGGTTTGACGAGTGAGATTTTTTATAACGCTTTGAAATTTGCACCAGCTGACATTTCCTTTTGACATTTTCATTTGTTGACATGGCTGAGGCCCTACAAGCTAATCAGAGTCTGACACCTTGATGCACAAGACTTCTTTACTTTTTGGATGTTCAAATCATGCGCATGGCAAGGTGAAGTTTTTCGTTTGCTTTAGTTTGATTTTAACTCTTCTTTTGGCTTCTGGTTTTATGTTCCGTATCCTACAGAAGCTGTGTTTACATCTTTTCAATTATAAAATGAATCATCAAAATGTTTTTTTGTCATGGGTGCTCAGATTTTTGAACAAAACAGTACCCATGCAATCCACTCTATGATGCAAATGATTCATTTTGATTGATCATCCTGTAATAAAAGAAAACCTTTTTGGGTTTATGTGTGTGCGCTGAGAATGGCTGTCTTGAATAAAAATGACAACTGTAAAATATTTGTATTATTTGCAGAGCAGAGCTGAAGGCATTCTTCATCACTCTTCTGGCTCAAGTAAAATTATGTTTTGCCAGTGTTAAACAGGATTTGAAAATGGGTTTGAAGTGTAATGACTGACCTTGACTTCCACAATCAGTTTGCTGCTTTAGAAAGCACCAGTCTTTTCACTACTCAAACAGCTTGTTTCTTTGTTAGTTTATTGAAAAAGGATGTTGTGAGAGGAAGAGCAGGCAAATCTAACACAAATTGGTCATTGTGCTTGATGCCCTGAAACCCACCAGTGTATCAACCATTGTATTTCAGTGTACTTTTTTCTGTGGGAGAACCAATTAAGGGACATCTGAAAACTCCAGGGGCCAAACGTGTGGCGGACAAGGAACCTCATGGCCAAGCGCGGGATAATTAGTGCAAGAAGCGGTGGATTGTAGCAAAGCCCCCACATCAAACCACCATCGGACTACCGTGGTGTTCTTAGGGGACGGGAGCCTGTTGGCCACACTGTCATTCACTGTGGCAACACTAAGAGCTATGTTGTGTCATTAATTTCTTTTTTCAACCATTTTTCAAGAGTCTGAGCTGTTGCTTTCCCGCAGGTGTTCATTAACTCACCTGGCACTAAACCACACCAAATATTCAACCCCATAATCCCTCTTTCCATCCCCCATGCTTTTCTGATTTAATTGTCAGTTTCATTCATTACTCATTCAAAACAAAGCCTATTGAAAGCACCTCTATGCTCACCTGTCAGTGAAGTGTTTATTTGCCTTTGACAGCATTGTACAGATTGGAATGAAGCGCAATGACATTTACTGTTCTTCTGGTTCAATGGAGCTAACGTTGCTTTTAGACCAAAAGATGGCTTAAGAGGATGGAACTAGTATTAGAACAATCCAGCCACAAAATCAATCAACCTTGAATATCGTGGCATTAAAGCAAGCGCAGTGATAGAGTTCAGAGCAGTGACATGCTACTTTTGTGTGTAAGAATGTGGTATGTAATTTGTTTTAAAAGGTAGCTGATCGCTGGAAACTCCTTCCTTAAAACTGTCACATTTAAATATGAACACACAGCTGCATGAACCAATCTCCAATGCAGCTTTTCAGGAATAGCTTTAGATGATATTTTGCAAAATTCTGATGCCAAAGTGATTCATTTGAAATGCAGATTAGATAGGAAAAGACACTGTAAATGGTATAATTTAGTCTCTTGAACTCACTCCAAGGTCCTCCAATGCATAAGTTACCAAGGTGTTTCAATGTGTTGTGTGATAAGATAAAGCTCTGCATCTTAAATCCTATGAACTGTTTCCTCTCTTTACAGATGCCTTCTATGACATAGTCACGGTCGGTGCTCCTGCTGCCCACTTCCAGGGCTTCAAGTGTGGTGGTCTTCAGCGTCTCCTCAGCAGATATGAAACAGAGAAAAAAAGGTAAAAGGAATTTTAAAAGAAAAACCTTCTTAACCAAAATGTGGGGGTGGACAAAAGTATGGTAAATTGAAAACAGAGTGCAAGGTGTAACAGGCTTGTATGGGAAACATACTTGGAAATGACTGACATAATCCTGTCCTTGTCCTGTGGGCCGAATTTTCCAAGCCCCATACAGTTACTTACAGCCAAGCCATGCTGAATTTAGTCTGGAGCTTCACTGCTTCTGACAGCTCAATTTGACTGGAGGCAGCAGGCATGATGGAAAAGGTTTGTTGAGTCAGAAGTTCCTCCTTGCTGGCACTTGTCCCTCGCAAGCACATTTTCCTTTCTTTTTTTTTTCCTAAAGTGTAACTACTAACTGAAGAGCTATATATTTCGTTAAAACTTCTCTGCTGCCTGCAGGTGCTCGCTCTTGATGAGCACTTGAAATCAAAAACGACTGGTCAAACCGACAATTTCTGTTGATTCATAGGTGAAATTGTAAGGGGTGGGAAACACCACTGGACAGGGTATGAGACGTTAATGCCCCTCTAGATCCATGTGATAACCAAGATACGAGCCTTCGCTGAAGCAATATTCCAGTTCCAGAAATGTCTTGATTAGTTTGTGCCTTTTAGATAAGTGATGTTAAAAACAGAAAAGAGTGAAGTAATGTTACTTGTACCACAGCAGCACTGCACAAGTATTCTAGCTACCAATAGGTCTCTTAAGTTGTGTGCGTTTGTGTCTTTGACTTGACTTGTGTTCATTGGGAACACAGCTTAACAGTGTCATCTGACAAGACAGCCTGCGCATACTGCTTTTATTTTAATTTTTTTTGGCAACTATCAAATTGACTGGTTTGGATTTTGCTCTGATTGAGCTGGTCATATCGTCTTGGCGTTCATCTCTCTGACCATTTTCAAATATTTGAAAATGCCTCCTACGTTGAGTCAATGGGGTTCAGAATGGAAAACTTGGAATGGCCAAAGAAGAAAAAAATATTACAAGATGTGACTTGTTCATTCATATGTGGCCACAAAATATGGTATTAGTGATCCCATAATGAAATTAATCAGTGTCCTGAAGATAATAAGATAACCTTATCCCATCCATCCATCCATTGTCTACAACTTATCTTGTTAAGGGTCAAGGGGAGGCTGGAGCCTATCCCAGCAGCCTTTGGGCGAGATTCACCCTGGACAGGTCACCAGTCCATCACAGGACCAACACATAGAGACAGACAACCATTCACAGTCACATCTACAGTCAATTTAGAGTATCAATCAGCCTCGTCCCCTCTTGATGTCTTTGGACTGTGGGAGGAAGCTGGAGTACCAGAGAGAACCCACACAGGAACAGGGAGAACATGCAGACTCCACACAGAAAGATCCTGTGCTGGAGCTGGGACTCGAACCCAGAACCTTCTTTCTGTGAGGCAACAGTGCTGACCACTGTACTGTATTACCGCGCTGCCCTAACCTTATCCCATGATTGTTTAATTCATGGCCACATGGTGTATAGGAACAAGTTATATCTTGGGGTAACACCACAAAATATTTTTTCTCTCTTTGCCCACAAAATGTATATGTAGTCTTTTTCTCTGTTGCCACTCCATACAGCAGAGTTGTGTGATGGATGTAGGTTACTTTATGACTTGAAACAGCCAATTATGCCGGGACCAGTACACCGAACTTTTGACACTTTTTAGTAATCCTGCCCAACTGGTGGGTCAGCCATGCTCCGCTGGTGGGCAGCACCCTGCTGCAACATTACTCATATTGTCTCCTTAAGCCTAAGATCAGCAGCATCATGTACATTGTTGCCTTTGTCCTTTGGAAGGAGGTATATGCCATGAGTGTTCAGTATGTGGTCATTTGAGTGATGCCAAAAGAAATGAAGAATGATTTTTCCCAAAGCTCCCCATAGAGTGCAAAGTCATTACAGACCATGCCAGATCCAATTAGTTAGAGTTTGCAGCTCAAAAAAGAGGAGACGCGAGGTAGGATGGAGAGGAGAGAGGTGTGGGTATAGAGTGGATAGGTTGGTTGGAGGCCTTTTCTGATGATAAAAAAATAAAGGATTTCTTTATGCTGAAGTGCACTAGTGAATTTGCTAAAGATGATCAGTTTTATCTGCTAGCGTGAACTCTGATAAGGTTAGCATATTGTCAAGAATCCACTGAAGTGAAATCATTGTCTGTGAATGAGAGATTAGACGTCAGTAAGAATTCTCCCTGGAGACAGAGCTTTTTGTTTCATATTTGACTTAGTTAATGACTCACTGTAGCTTAAATTTTCCAATTTTCCGCCTGGCTAACTGACTGGAGCCTGTGTTGGGTCTTATCCATGTTTGACCTGGATTGCAGTCATTTGTCAATCATCCTCAGAAATAGGAATTAATGCTGTTTCTCGAAGTATTCCCACTAGCCTTTGTAAGGGAGGTGCGCTGTCGTCATGTGTGTGCAAGTCTATCTGGGTCACTTAATTCCACAGCAGGTCGATCCATGTTTACCTGAAGTATATGTTTAGAATTTATATAGAAACAGATTATATTTCTCTGTTTATCTCCTTGCCTTCCAGAACTAGCCTTTTGTAATCGCATTTGATTAACAAGGGAACAATTGACAATTTGTGAGAGCTGGCTGTTCAATGTTACATTAATTCATCAAAAAGGAGATAGAAAAAAAAAAAAAAACCTAAGCACAGAGGTGTTACCAGGAAAGAAATAGAAGAGCTATTCGTCTTTGTTCCCTACACACTAGAAAAGAGAGACAGCTTCTTTCCAGATCCATGTAAAGATGCGTCAGCCAAACCTGGCAGTGACCAGTGTGTGCAATGGAGTTTGTCTCCTGGGATGAGTCAGGAAAGAGTTAAATCAATAACTACACTTTGTAGTCCTCCACATCCCCTGAACATGTGCACATAGGGCATGAGCATTTATCTTTCATTAATACATGCAGTTCAAGGTAAATGGCCACTTTAGAAGTCACTGGATTTGTATCCATTTTTAATTGAACCCTATAGACACAACTGTGCATTTGCTGAGTTTGTCTAATCTTTCATTAACAGCCTATTTTGAATTATTCATTTAATATGCATAATGATGCAACACTTTTTGGGGGGGACAGGATTTATGCTCCCTATTGCCAGTTTGTTCCTCCTTGGGCTGACACTATCGATACATATGTTTGTTTTTATTGTACATGTATAAGAATTGGACCATGATTCCAAAACTTGGGGAGTGAATGGATGCATGGGGGGGTAAGTAAAAAGAAAAACAAAAAACAGCTCAAAATCTTCCATCATAGATAACCCAGTGTTTTTCTCACCCATATTCTGTGAAGACCTGTTCCTACTTTTCCTCTGATTAGCTCTCACTCCACATGCCAAAACAAGGTACTGAGTACAGTCAGAGCCACAATAGGGCTGCAGGGGGATCTTCTTGGATTCTACGTCCAGTTCCTCCTCTGATTCAGAAAAAAACAAGGCCCTCTAGCATCCAGTATGTTGCCTATTTTCTTCAAAGATGGATCAGTGGTCGAAACTACCTTGTCCAACACCAGTGAGGGCAGCAGAGACTGTCTGATAACACGGTGTCACATCTGAAGACACAGTTCCAGGCCCTCTGCTTAGGCTTCCAGTGCAGCATCTGACAGAGGTAGCACTTAGGTAGCTTAGTGATGCTAGCCTAGCCACCGGTCATGCGAGCACAGCTGCTGTCAACACCAACATTGCAGATGAATCCACATTTGTAAAAAGTCACTCATTGTCCCTGAACTCTTCTTTTGTGATGGTTCATGTTAATTACACTGGCATATCTTCATATGGTAGGCCTACCTTACATTTGTTAGACTTCTTTTTCATTGCAGGTTTACAAATATGACAAACTGTATCTTATGAGTTAGATCCCTCTGGAGCTAGAGGTGGTACACTGCAAGAGGTTAAATGTTTCACGGTGTAGAGAAGGGGTAATAGGACAGTTTATAGCTGTCTTGCATTGGTGCTGAAGCTGTGCTGCAGAGCAGCTCTCCACATGAGTCTTTGAATTCAAGCACAGGGAGGAAGAAGGTCCTGTCAGTTTGCCAGGCCTCCTGGTCAAGCAGAACTTCAGAATGACACATTTCTTGGACACAGAGTGTTCAAAACTATATCGCACACACTTAATAGAGTCTCCTGGGGCCGATGTTCGGATTTAATGTGACTAGCAGAATGTTGTCCAACAAAATAACTTACTGTGTGTGTTTGAGAGACAGGACATTGGCAGCGGCTGTGAGTCCATGCTGCTGGGCAGCAGCTTATTAATACTTAACTGCTCTGGGGTCAGTCTGGTCCAAGTTCTGTGGGTGGTAGAGAGGAGCGCTGGCAGTAGCCTTGAGGCTTATCTGGTCTCAGATCAGGGTTTCTAACTTGTGTCTAAATCACTGAGGAAAGCTTTGGCTTTTATCCTGAGAACTGATGCGAGATCAGTGCCTGGTGGAGGATTCAACACCAGATGGAGATTGGCAGTTGAAAGAAATTTTTTGGAGAGCAGGTCTTCCAGCATGCATCTATAGTAGAGAGTATATTTTTATGGTTGCCGTGTGGTGATGGTCTTGTGTTAGAACTGCGATAAGAGTGTGCTCTCTACATAACCAAGGAGGCTTTGGCAGTCACCTGTAGCGCTGCAGGGCTCAGTGCTGACGTGGCTGCATTTTGCTCCTGCTGGCTGTCAGCAGCAGGCCACTGGCTCTTCATTAATTTTTCTCTCCTCTATTAATTAGCCAAGTGTCTGAGATGCTGGCTGCATTAGACCGCTGGTCTCAGCAGTTCCCTTTTATTGCTTATAACCAAGGCGTACGATCATTTAGTAAAATCAGGGAAGTTCATCGTAGGACTAAATCTCCACCTTGCATGGATAACCTTGTGATGCCCCACTTCAGTCATATGACAGCAAATGGATGGTTGCTTTATCCTGGAGATTGAGTGATGTTTGCTGATTGGAAATAAGAATTAATTTTTGCGTGATGAATTTAATGAATTAAACTGTATATTGAAAGTGCAATTGAGCGCATCATGCATATCGTGCAAAAAGAGTTCCAGCACACTTTTTGTGTCTTTGTGGCTAAAGGTGTGTGATGCACTCTAACATTTTATTTGATTCTACATTCGTTATGCTTCCTCTCTGAAAAAAAACCATAGAGCAGAGGCATTATGTTATTGTTAACATAATACCTCCGCAACTCCTTAAGGCAATATCTTCAGATTTGGCTTAGATATACTCTGGGTCACAACGATTACCTGAAAATAATGTTTTCAGTGAAAGGTAAAGGTGACAGGCACACATCGCAGATGCACACAACTGTGATGTAGTCTTTCCAGTTTTATTATCACACTTTATCTGGCAGCATCCCGCATACAAGAATTGTTCCCCCACATCATATTGATGTCATTTTATGACATCTAGAGGACAACAAGTACACCGCTGCTAGTACAGCATGAATATGCCTCAAACATGAATTCTTGTTTTCCAACATGTGCATGATTTTATTTATTTGCTTTTATCTAGTAATTAGATCATTTCTTCTACTTAAGGGATATAACAGATTGCTGTTTAGGCCTTGACATGAGTGTTGTAACCGTTACATTCATGACGGAGTTTTGATAACAAGTTCATTCTTCCTGTTGTGTTGATTTGCTGACACTTTAGAAATTCGAGGGTGCAAAGCTTTATTTACATGACAGTGGAAAGGCAATGGTTATACACTTTGTATTGTTTGACGAATGTTTACCACAACTCCCGGTGGGGCTGACACACTGCTAATATTACTACTAATTACTGATGTGTTTCCGCAGACTCAAACTGGCAGCCGCATCTGCGTGGTGATGATGAATAAGATGTTTTGAGTCATAGCCTCAACAAGAGGTCTGTTTATGTTCTATTGTATGCTATCATTCATTAGGAAATTCAGCAACAAAACTACTTTTCATCTCCAAAGGGCAGCGCAACTCTGGTTAAAGTTCAAAATTGGGGATGAGCTCTCTGTTGCTCAGTATTTGTATGTATTTGTGTAGATTCTCAGTCATCCAGGTCATCGTAATGCTCAAGAATAATCAGTTTAGGCAACTGGAGGTGAGTCCGGTTGCCTAAACTGATTATTCTTGAGAACTCAGTATTTGTAGTGTACATGTGTTGTTATGCAATGAGTTATTTGTGTATTCAGTTGACTAGAAATGCTACACCTCAAGGAGCTATCCTGTTAATGAAGTCATAATTTGACAAATTTAACCATTTGGCACTCAACTTCCTACTCCACTGCAGTTCAACATACCCCATAAATAACACTAGTGAGGTGTGATGATGTGATACCCTGTTGGTCCAGATAGTCCTCCACGTGTTTCCCAAGTCGTTTATGAGGTTTTGCTGGCCTTTGTTTAAGTGTAGCGCATAAAAGTGAACAAAGACAACCTGTAGTACTAGTTTGTGCTTAGTGTGGCCAAAGAAAACGAGTTTAGTTGAAATATACAATAGTAATAATGTATTATATTCATGTCAGTCAACCAATGAAAGTAACTTTATTCTAAAATGAGGGTTCTTCTGTTGGTTCTTCCAAACCATCATCACATTCATTCCTTCGTCTTAACCATGCAGTTATTATTGTAACCATGGTAACAAAGGTGCCCTATCATTTAACCTGCACCACAATCTCTCCTTATCCGTACCCTAGTCTTTCCTGCCTCCATCTCACTAAACCTCAACCACAAATAACTTATTTTTCTGCAGTGATTTTTTTTTGGGGGGGGGGGGGAGACATAATTGATGGTGTCCTGCTTTTTCCTCTAGTTTTTAGAATTGTATTCCTTTCTTCCCCTCAGTGTGATTAAGCGCCACCCAAAATGATCCAAGCAAATGGCAACCAACAAAAACAAAATGGTTTCAACATTAAATCGATCTCTCTTCAAACAGTGGACATATTTTCGAGGACACCTTAAATCAAAACCAAATGATTTTGGCAGAAGGAGGTCTTATATCAGTTCAGAGGTGCTGTGAGCTCGCTTTAGGCAAAGTCCCACCAACCTGGGACCGAGGAAGGTGAGAGGATGTCATACACAAACAATGGATTCAGACTTTACACTGACTCCTTTCTCAACTGAAGATCTAGATTATAAGACGCTATCTATTAGGGGACTGTTGCTGGATTGATTATATTGTGGAATGTTTGTTTCATCCCCCATTTTATTCGCATCATGTCAAAGAAACTTGGCAAATACCACTTCCAAATTATATCCAGATTGACAAACAAACCCAAGGCTTGAAGTAGCACCTCCCCTTTGGCCTTTCATCAGGTTTGCAGATTTATGCCATATTACCTTCTTATGGTTACGTGTCTTGGTGTACCTATTTGGACTGACAGCAATGCTGATGAGGCAATTAAAGTTCCTTGCCTTAGCAGCCTTACAGGAGATCAATTCTGTCCTCCAGCACCAGGTGGCAGATCCCAACATTCATTACTGCCTGTATAGGCTCCCAAATAAGATTGGATTTGTCCTTATGAATCCACAGAGCTGTTATTGAATCTCAGCCGCCAAAGCAATTGTCCTTTTCAGACACTCCTCTCCTGGAGTTTAGCAATTGTTTCAGTCCTGCAGGATTTTTTTCCCCTTGAGTTCTGCATGATGCAGTTACTCAAATGTGAGCTCGCCTATCAGTGATAGCAGTAGATTATTAAATGCTGAACCTCTCAGTAACTGAAATCTTTAACATTTTAATGTATGGGCAAGAAAGTAAGGAAATACGTAAGAAGAAAGGGTTTTATCCTGTGCAGTTGGATCTTTCAGTTCGTTTTGTGTCTCCTTTTCATTTTGATCTGTGGGTGTTAGTTCTCCACGGGGCTCATTAGCTGTAATGGCAAGGCCAAGATTTTAAAGTTAGCTTGTCGAAGACAGTAAATGGCTACCTTAAGAAATAAAGTTAGATTTCTTAAAATTTTCAGATTTTCACACTTATTGATACATCTGAAAATGCTGGACCACACGGGATAGCTTCTCAGGGAGCACTTCCTTTCCCTCGCTGCAAACTATTCGCAGTGCTACGGAGAATATTGTATTATACCAGCTCTTTGTATTTGCCCCTCCCTTTCTTCTCCCTCTCCCACTCCCTTTCTCTTATGTCAATTATGCCGTAGGATCTGACTCTGGGGTCTGGCCTACATAGAGGCTTGCAGAGCTGTCTCTAAACTAGCTGGGAGGTTTGCAAATGACTGCCTCGTTCTGCGCTACATCTGATGGCAGGAAGTCAGTGGAAATTCATTCAAAGTCACTGGAACTTTACCCGAGGAGAATGTTTGATTGGAGTGATTTGCCCTGAATCTAGGAACTGACAAAAGGTGTTTTTGTCTGAGATTAAATAGCTCCCTAGAAATGAAGAGCTGATTAATTATTCATAAAGTGAAAATGGGTTGACATTGGACTGCAGGTCCAATTTGACAGTTCATACTGGAAACCTGGAAAGTGTTGCTGCAGTGCATTTTCAGGGCAGCAAAAGTACTATTGAGGGTGTGGAGATCTCAGCAAAGGTGGTTGATACCTTTCATATTTTCATATCCAATTTTGGCAGGTTTTTTATGTATTATTTCCACTGGTGTACAATATACATATATATATATATATCTATATCTATATATATATATATATATATATATATATATATATATATATATAATATATATATAGTCCATGATACTGCAGGACAAGCTGTCAAATCTGAAACAATGTGTTTTTCCTCCATTACAGCTTCAGCACTGCCTACCAGTGTATCTACTACTCCCCGGAGCACACAGCTAAAGCTCAAGAGGTACTCAGCAGTATGAGCCTCCTCCAGCCTTTCATCACAAACTTAGCGGACCAGCTCCTTCAGGCTGCCCAGGAGCACTCTTCCCCTGGACTGAGGGATGCACTCAAGAACCTCTCTGACAAGGTGAGGCAACCCAAACCTGTCCACCCACCCCAACTCCCATCTCTTTGTTCCACTTGGCATGAAGCTGCTGCATCACACAAGTCGTGTATTTATTGTTGAACATCAACAAACATTGTCAGCCAATCTTTTAAATGCAGTGACAAGTTAATTAAAACCTATCCAATTTCCCCAGGGGTTCTGCTCGTAAGCCCCTAACCACATGTTCGCCTGGTAGAGCTGCAATCACTTCTCAGGTGGATGAATCAGCTCCGACTGACTGCGACATAATAACTTTGAACCAGCCTGGTAAACTCTCAAGTAATTGAATCAGGTCAACTGGCTATAGTTATATGTCTGGAAGTTGTTTTGCTCCTTATACTGTATAAGTAGCTTCATCACTTCATGCTGTTCCCATAGACAAGGCACCTGGTCTGGTAAAATCGTTCTTTTATTTTTATAGCAAAAAATTACCCTGTATTAATCCATAGTTACTTCCCTTGTAATCCATACACATCCTCTAAACAATCCACCTCAAGGAAAAATTCATAATTCATCATAAAAATGCCAAACTAACAAAAGTGACTAGCAGCATGGAGGTTTATGGAGTTGAGATCTTTTTATCAGTATAATTAATGAATTACATCTGGTGCTGTCAGATTGCAATCTGTTGTGGGAGAAATTGTTTTTGCCACAGTGGAATAGAGCCCAATCAGCCTGCTTAATTGGTACATTCGCTCTGTCACCACTTCCTCTCATCCTTGATTAGACACGCACACACTGGTCGGGTAAACCTCTGCCCTGGTCAGCATGAGCAGGGCTGGTGTCTGATTAAAATCTCAAGCTGTGCTTGTGTGTGTTTACTTGTACTTGCTATAAAGTGTGGACCAGAACATGTTTTCGCAGAGTGAGGACATTTTGGCAGGTTCTTAAATTCAAAAAGCTGTTTGAAGGCCAAGACACGGACTTAGGCTCCGGATTAGAGTTATTTGGATGGCTAGGGTTGTGGTATAGGGTTAGAGAATTTATTATGCCAATAAGGGGCTTCACAAAGCATGCTTGCATCTGTGTGTGCATGCGTGTGTTGCGGACACACATCGTTGTACTTATATCTTTGTGAGGACTTTCATTGATGTAATATATTCTTCAGCCCCTCACCCTAAACCTAACCATCTCAACTGACTGCCTGACCCTAACCTTGACCCTAAACCTAACCGGAACCTAATTCTAATGTTGACCCTAAAACCAAATCTTGACCTTCAAAAAGCCCTTTGAAGATGTGAGGACCGGCTAAAATGTCCTCACTTTCCAAAAATGTCCTCACTCTGTTGGTTAAATATGTATTCTAGTGTGTGCGCGCGTGCATGCATGCGTGTGTGTGTGTGTGCATGTGTGTGTCACAGTCACATGCCATTCTTCAGCCTCCAAAGCTACTGACTCACACATTTACATGCCTATGCACTCACATATTAAACCCTTTTATTGCTCATAAATCATAGTCATTTGCCTTAAAGTCTTAAAAGAAAGGTTTGACATTTCAGGAAATGTCCACCTACCAGTATCTCTGAAGCTCACTAATTATCTTTAGGCTTTTTTGCAGTTACTAGGCAATTAGTGGATCATCAACATTAAAGTCTATGCTCACCTTAACCGTCTGTCCCTGAAGAGTAAAAATCAAGCTAGACACAACTGTGTAATCTTTGATTCAGACTTAAATCTCAGTAGTCACATCAAATCAACAGCAAAATCACCCTTCTACCACCTCAAAAATATCACAGAGAAGAGAGACTTGATGTCAACACATGATCAAGAGAAACTTGCTCATACTTTTATCTCAAAAGGGTGGATTACTGCAATGGTCTGTTCACAGATCTGTCTAAGACAGCAATCAGACAGCTCCAGCTGATCCAGAATGTTGCTGCTAGGGTTTTAACCAGGACCAAAGAAGCTCAGCGTATAACTCCAGTTCTCAGATCACTTCATAGAGTCAACATTTTATTACTTATCCATAAATCACTGAACGGTTCAGATCCCGAGACGTCAGATCTTTGGACCCAGTACATACCTTGCAGACATCTGCTACTCTAGCTGATTCGGGAGTGCTAGCTGTTCCTCACATTAAAACTAAACATTATGAAGCTACCATCTTGTTTGCTGCTGTGTTGTAAAACAAACTGCCAGAAGAACTTTGTGAGAAGCACTGCACAACATACAAGCCCTTTATCTTTAGACCCTAAATTGGATAAGAAAAATCTCTTCAAAGGCCCTTTACAAACTAAAAAGACTGACTGTACACACAAAGAGAAACCATACATTTGTGCGGGTAGACAGACATTTCAAAGCCCATTTCACAGATATAAAAAAGCACAGAGATGCACGTATTGGTAAATACCTCTTTGCAGTAAGTGTGAAGTTTCTTGAATAAGCAGAGTAAGTCACACCTTTAGTGAATATGGTGAAGATAATACGCCTCCAGAGAAAATCAGAGATGTAAAAAATTGTATCATTGATTATTTACTTTTTGGACTCAGATGACCTGACACAAGGCTTAATTCAGATTACACTCCTGAGTGCTGTTCCTGTGTACATTTGTTCAGCGTAGGACATGGCTGATGTGTTATTTTTGTTTGTTTGTTTGTTTGTTTTTCTGTATAAGTTAATGATTCTGATGGAGATGATTCCACTCTGATGATAATCACACAGAAAAGCATCTTTCCTCCCTCCGGTGAAATCTCAGGACAAATGAAGTGCTTCCATTCTCACAGCTACCTGGGAAGAGCAGGGATTTGATCAACCATGCATGATTATTTTAAACTTGATGGTGTATGGAGGTCATGTGTATATAATAGTGAGTCCTTTCAGCCAAGTGCCTTTGGCATCTGACCAGCTTCATACATTCAGCCTCCCTCCACCTCCCAAGTGAGGGAAAAAAAAGGCTCTATTTTTAACTTTCCTAGTTTTCTTCTATTTAGATCAAACAAAACTTATTTTTCTTCTCAGCTTGAGTCTACAGAGGCATTTTTTGGCATACATAGCTTCTCTGTCAAGATGATATCTGCATATATATATTGAAGAAAGACTTGCAACAGAACTACTCCTGAGAGGTTTTGAGTATTTTAGATCTGTAAAAGGGGTGGGTGTGGAACAGCGACACAGAGGAGTTGCTGTAGCATGTGGAGGAGCAAAGTTGCTCCGGTGTAGCCTTGGAGCTGCAGTTCATTTGTTTCACTGTTTTGCTCAAAGCTGATCAGCCCCTGTCTCACTATATGGAATAAGTAATCCAGACTATCATTCAAATGTTTCCCTTCAATTCACTGTACAGCCTTCGTCTTAGGCAACGCAAGCACAGTTGAGTAATGAAAGAGTTACATCTGTTTGTTGGTCACAATATCAGTGTTATACACAACAAAAATCTATATATTTAAGTAATACCTCAAAATCAAATATATATGCCCGGTGATTACAAAAAGGACATTCCTGTAAATACAGTTTTTGTTGTCCTTTACTTTTCTCAAGAAAATGAATGAATATACATCTCACAAAATTCCGATATTCTAATTTTTTTTTTTTTTTTTTTTTTTAAGTGTGTTCGCGTATCCATCATGGCTCTCGATCTTGAATGAGGAGAGACCCCACTAGAAATGTCGAGCATTCATAAACCATTCACGGATGGTCATAATGGAAAGTTTCTTAAATGTTAAAGAAGTTTTATTTGGTGGAGTTTTAGAGAACATTCAGAATGTTCTCAGACTGTTTAAAGAATGTTTTAGGTAGATGTTCTATATGTGTCTTCCAGGTATACTTTACAAACATTGTTGTGATAGGTCTTAAAGCGGAACCAAAAAAGTAACTTCAGTCAGTGGTTGAATAAATATTCCTTCAATGGTGCTCTGTTTTGCAACCATTCTGGAATTTATAAAGGCCTAGGGAACATTCTAGTGCCGTTACAATCCCCTCAACACTCCCAGAATGTACTGAATGCTTTTAACAAACTGTGAGAACATTACAAGGTGACGTCCTTTACACAAGCAGAGACATTCTCAGAGAACGGTCTGGCAACGTTCAATTTGGTGCTGGGGAACCTTTTCCTCTAAAAGTGACCCATATAGAAGAGTATGGAGACATTTCCTTTGCATCCCAAAGAGCCTAATATTTAATGAGGCAGTGTGACCATAGAATGACTATAACACAACATAAGGAACTCTGAACTAAAGGACTTTAATAACCAAAAACAGAATGTTTCAGTGTATGTCCAGTGTTCTGTAAGGGTTCAGGATTTTTAGAGAATGCTAAGAGAACATTATGGAAGGGCCTCCAGAGGGAATGAGCTTGTTAGTGGATTCCACCAGTGTTAAGCATTACTGTGAAGAAAATCTAAGAAATAATATCACTAAAAAACTTTATTGTAAGTCCTGCTTTTTTTCTCCTTTTTATTTTATTGTGGACTCATTTTTACTTATACTTTCTTGTATGCTTTGTGCAGTACTTTCATTTTAAAAGGTGCCATGGAAATAAAATTATTATCAGTAGTAGTAGAATTACTATTAAATATTATGTGTCCCTGCAAGTCTACAAGGCTGACTATATTGAATCATTGTTACAGACTAAATCAGTAGCTTATAGCAGTGGATCTCCCCTCACTGGTCAATAAAAGCCCTCCAGTCTACTCCTTTATTAAACATTTATTGAAGCCATATTCATTTTTCTTCATCAGTGCGTAGCTGTACTACATGAACCAATCTGATCACAGACCTTCCTTGAGCTCACAAACCTCCCTGGCAGAGACAGAGATACACAATATTTAATGAACATGAACACATATTGACAGGAACCCATCTAAATTGAACTAAATGCTAATAAGGGAGGGGGCTGTTGGAGAGGAGAGTGTCTAATTTGTAAAAGCAGCCAGTGTAGCAGTGAGGATGAACAGCTCAGCGTTGTTCTCTACACGGTAAAGCTAAATGTTTGGTGATTGGCTTTTGAGATGGTGAAAAGGCTGTTTCAAATCCTGCTTGTGGCCGTATTATCATGCTATTCTTTTTTCTCTCTCTGTGTCCTTCACTCATCTGTGCTGATGCTGATTTTCTTCTTTAGTCAGTGCATCTACGTGTATTCCTTTGAATTAAAACTAAATGAAATTACTTCTAATGTGCCTACCTTTGAGAAGTTGGATGGATGATAGATAATTTCTCATTTGAAATACAGAAGTGAAAATCACTGTTGACAGGTCGTTTAGGCAAAGAAAATTATAGCGCATTTTATATAAGGCAACCTTAAGGGCTTTCAAGAGTACACAGGAAAAAGGCACAAGAAACAATAAAGGAAAGCAAGCAACAAAAAAAATCAATCAAAAGCACTCTGCATAAAAGTATTAAACAAAGAGATAAAGACAATTAATTAAAATCAATGCATACATCTCTGTTTCTTGTGTTTTGGGTATTTTTTTGTCCAAACCAAGGACCTGGATGAGTTGTATGAATTTAAAAAAAAAAAAAAAAGAATTAAAAAGCTAATATTTGAAAAGTGTTGCTTCTAGTCTTATCTCCTCTGACAGTGTGAGCAACAAAGAGGCTGCAGCTTCACCATGTTTAGTGTGAATTCCAAGAACAGCCAGTAGTCCCGAACCAGCTGACCTTAGAGAACTGCACGGTTTGGACTGGGCCAGAAGATCTGATGGGTATCTTCGATCTGAACCGTTCAGTGATTTACAACAAGCAGTGGAATTTTGAAGTTGACTCTTGAAAAAAACTGATAGCCAATGTACGGATGTGTGTGTTTGTGTGTGGGGGTCAAAAGTGCTGTTATTTTAAGTGCTCACAAGCCCCCAAATAAAGGGTCAAGCTGCTGACTTGTGACATCCACATTCATGTTTTGTGGTAGTGAAGCAGGCCTGGTATGTGGCTCTATCTCTACTTTTTTTCTGAGCTGTAAGTAGATTGCAGTTATTCAGCACTTTGTTAGTCTACTGACCATACCAACCAGCACCTTTTTTACCTGTTTCCACACATGGACACGTTGCTAGCAGAGGGGACGATGCAAGGTGCCAACTTACATTCACATCCACTCGTATACTGATGGCAAAGGCATCAAGAGCAATTAGTTTTTCAAGTTGCTTGCTTCAACATGATCTCTGAGAAGAGCCGGGGATCAAACTAGTAACCCTACTCATACCAGACACCCATTCTACCCCCTGAGCCCTGCCCCTCCATACTTTACTGCACATTCACCAAGCTCACTATGCCATCCACATTGAGAGGAATGAGCGAGGAAAACATGTTGTTGTGGCAGATATTGTAATATAATGACCTTGCAGGTTTCTTCGCATGGAGGACTTGGCTCGCACTGTATGTTTTCTTAGACTGTATTTTGTAGTGGTAATTAAATTGCTGATTGCAGTGCTAACTAAATGACTCTTGAGAGCCCTTATCATTTTTTTACACAGTGGCAGCAGCACACGTAAGGCTCCTTGGTAGCAGGATCATCATCAACTTACAGTAGCTGGTGAATTTGAGATCAAAGGAGGTGTGCTCCTCAGAGAAGCTGGCTGTAGGAGGAGTAATTGAATTGTTTGTTGTTGGTTGCTGTTTTTGTTGCTCACTGGCTGTGCAGAGGTAATAGAGAGCATCTTCTTTATGGTGAAGGAGAATGTTCATTTTCCCTGTATCTTCTCTCTCCCTCTGTAAATAGTTACCTGCTTCCTGGCTCGCTTCCTCCTGTATTTTCTTCCACCCAATTGCCCCACCAGCGTGACAGTCTGTGTCTCTCTCACTCTGTGTGTCTGCTTTTTCAACACTTAGATTTTCATTTGTTGTGCCACCACACAATCGTTTTCAATGTCTGTCTTTTTCCCCAACTCTGTCCTTCTCTCTGTTTGCAACAGACAGAACAATTTGTTCACACACTTAAGGATGAATTGGTCAAGAGTGCACTGCTAGCACTGCATGCAGCGAGGCCCGGCTACGTTTCCAAGAACCAGAAGCAAACCCCTGTGCAGGGAGGCCAACATCAAGGCCAAATCCACCATGGCAGTGAACAGAATCAGAGCCCAATCCAGGGACTTCCAGGCCACATCCCCACCACAGTGGTGACCGAGAGCACGGTGGTGTGTAATAATGTGGAGGGATCACAAACCCTAACTAGAGACGGAGGGCTGAAACACCAAGACTCCATACCACACCATAAAGAGTACGACGAGGAGGAATGGGCAAGTGCTTCTACTCTCACCTTCACTGTTTATATGTATCTCAAGCACAACTTTTGATAGCTTACCTAACATTACATCTATGTATTTCTAATGTGTATAATTTGACAAACTCTCACTGCAGGTTATTATCAAGATAAACCACTCTGCTACTTCATATCAAAGTGTTTCTGACTGTTAGTTGTTTTAGTGTGTGTTCATGAGATGAGACAGCGCCTGACGCGCTGGCAGCAGGAGTTTCTCATCATTTAGACATATCAATGGGTTATTATCTCTTAAAATACTCCTCACTGTTATAATGTTAAAAATCTTTTTTCTTTTTTTCTTTTTTTTTACAAAAGCAACTCCTGTTTCATATATTTTATTATACAAACAAAAGTGAAAGCATCCATCTTTGGCTGAACTTTGAGATTACAGTAACCAGGTCGCCATTTCCTTTTAACCTTTCACGATTGAACCGCTTTACTGTGAGGGGAAGCACCCGCCTTGTTCTTTCAACAGAAGAGCCTCCTTTTTATAATTGTTGTTATCGCCTTTTCTACAGTTATGTCTCACCTTTGTGTCGTTTTCTTTCTTGAGAGATCACGCAATAGAAGGAAACAATGTAATAAGTAGGTCTGATCTGACTGCCGGTGGTGTATTTGTCTCTTTTAGGACAGAGTATGGGCCAGCGTGGCCAAATGTCTTAACTGTGTCATAGCAATGGTGGATAAACTCCAGGAAGAGGACAACAGCAAGCAGGAGCAAGTCCCTGAGCAGCAACTAGCTGATGTCATCACCTCACACAATCCTGGTAAATAACTTTTTTAAAATCAGTTTGTTAATCTCGGTCTTTTCTTTTTTTGAAGCATAATCATTGCACCCTCTGTGAAAAACATTTCCAGGCTGTGTGTATTTCTGATATAGATTGCTGGGATTTCTATAACTTGAAAACATGTGGTGTTCTAAAGTCTCATCTGCCTGATAAGATAGTGCTGGCTGCTCAGTATTGCACCCCTGCAGCCGCTGCAGAAAAAGTTTAGTTATCTGACTTTATCTTTGTAGTTCAGTAACAAGGAGGTTGTATTTGTTGTACTACAGTATACCACTTAGGTTTGAATGTTATAAGCCCACTCCACAGGAGTGATTAGCTCTTGTGTATTGTGTTTCATCACATACGTATTATTACTACACTGAGCATGTTTCTTAAGTAATGGTATGCAATTATATTCAGGAAAATGCCTTCTTTGATTGTTGCTATTCTGTATTTCATTATATTTTATGACCTATTAATTATTAACTTTCTAGTTTGTTTTTTATCGAATCATCTGCTGCTATTACGGGTTGGTTTGTTAAAATGACATCTGGCAAAGTTTTAAAGGGATAAAATAACAGAGTAAAATTATATAATTCAGAATTACAAAAAAACCCTTTCCCCTCCCTCTGGTATTTAAAGACATTAAATATATTGAACAATGATATTTAAAGAAAACATGGACACTGTGATGCAATATCAAATTATCATCCAAAATGTCATAGTTGTGTGTTTTGTTTTGTTCTTTTGCCTTATGAACTACATCGTCTGATAAGAGAATAATAAACTCTGGTGGGACAGTCAGTGTTGTTTACGTGTATCTACAGCTTTAATTGAAAGGTTTGACTCAAGGCTGAGCTTGAACTCCGAGGCTCACTGTTGTTTAAGTATTAGCAAAAGAGGAACTTAAACAGTTGCCAGAGAAGTAGATGAAAGCTATATTTGGTATGCAGAGCCATTCACTGTTGATCGCAAGCTGCCCAGACTTCCCTCGCGTCCAATGAAATCCAGCCTCAAGCTTGTGTCCAGACAAGAGGCCAGGCTGATACAGCTGCCAACTGGCACACAGAGCAGTGGCATTAGTCTGACCAGGCGACAAGGAGAGGCTCTGTGAGAGTGTGTGTCACAGACAAATGCACTCTCAAGTGTTTTCTGCATTGGTATCATTTTGTGTATCTGTCCAAGGGAGCTGGCAGGTAACAAGAAGGCAGACCGCCTTGTGTTCAGGAGAAAAGATAAGCTAAAACCCCCAAACACCTTCATTAAGACAGTGAACAGGGGGAGAGCAAACGGTCATCTGCCTGTCTAAATACAAACAGAAATGGAATAATGAGGGAGGCTTTATCTGCTGGCTGATAGCTGTGAAGCTCTGATGACAAGGTGCAGGGAGGGTTTGGATGATAGGACAGGTGGACTGCTGAAGACATGACAGCTGGATTTCTATTTCCCTTCCTGGTATTTACAGAATGAGATAAGACATGATTTCTCTGACAAAGCAAGGGCAAGCCTGATGTGTTATACATTCCTGGTCTATCTATCTATAACTGTGAGTATGGGAATGTGCGTGTGTGTGCATGCGTGCTTTGATTGCTGATTGAAAGAACTTTTCATTATGCTGAACCTGAAAAGAATACATGCTGGGAAACTCTATTTTGGACATTAATTGTCTAACACTGCCCCCTGTTGGGCAATAAAGAGGGATTATAAATGACTGAAGTTCTGGAGGGAGGGAATCTTTTACAAAGCCTATTAAAACACTGCTGCTGTGTTAAACTAATTCATCTTCACCCACGAGCTGATGCAAAAGCTGGACACATAGCAGTTTTCATTAATCACTTTATTAGTTATAGATATGTTTTGGGTGTCATCGTCCATTACCTTGCACCTCTGGGCATTGCTTTTTAAAAGATGATTTCGGATAAATTGGAGATGTAAAAGCTTTATGCTTGAGAAACAACTTTTCTCCTGCAGTTGAAACACTGTGCCTGGTGTGAAATTACATACAGCTCTCTTGATTTAATGCCTGTACAATTCCAACATACAGCAAGGGGTTGTTCACGTTGTTATCATGAATGTTATCATGTGTTTTTCAGACTGTGTTTGCACAGTTTAGGTGGACACACACATATGCTAAAGTGTGTGAGCAAACAATCTGTGAGAGCAAAAATCCACCCAAGCTCTTTTAGGGGAAGCAGAAATGACACACAATAACGTGTAGCATTTCAATTATGTAATCTATTGCAAGTTTGTGTTGCTACGCATCCCGTAGTTTGTATCAAGATGATTATATGTGTTGTGGGTGTTGTGCACCTGCCTGTGTGTATACTGTATGTCTGTGCCCTTTAAGATGCAGAAAAAAAACAAATGCGCCACAAACTTAAGATCTGCTTTTTGTTTGTATGGTGCAGAGCTTTTTGCTTCATCAAGACAAGAATGCACCTTTTCACAGTTACTTTGAAGATGGGTTATAAATGTTAAATGGATACACACACACACACACACACACACACACACACACACACACACACACACACGGACCGTCTGGCTCAGACAGTTGTATTGAAAACACCTACAGGCAGTTCATTTGCCATTAATATCGTCGTGCACTTTGCTGCATTATTCGCTTAATTACTAAGTGCCCTGTTGATATGCACTATTGTCCAATGATGGATCACTCAAATGGCACAGGGGAGCTAATTACAGTTGCATAAAATCGAACAACCGCTTTCTTCATTTCTTTTCTGATCCCAAAAGAGAGTTTTTGTGATGGATAGCTTTGGATACTTCTCCATTTCAATGTGGCCCACCAACTCCCACTTATTGCACACCTTGTGAAACTGTATTCGCTACTTTTTTACCTTGTTGTCTTCCTTTGCTCTCTAGGGCTCTTCTTGCAGTGTTATTAATGTACACCCATCCTAAGTTGCACCACTACATCATTAAATGACATTCAACAAGAAGGGGACAAAGTCACTCAGAGACTAAAACCGCCTTTGAATGGGTGAAAAATTAAAACCAGAATCAATAAGTAGCGAGGTTTTAACGCATGCAGATGTTTCCGAAAGAGGTCGTTGAATGCTTTGAGCAAGAAAATGATGTGAATTGTATGCTTTGGCCTTCACCAATCTCAACCCAACACATTAGAGAGCACTCTCCGCCATCATGATCGGAACACGAAATGAGGAAATATCTTTACATAATTGCTGTTGCTCTCCTTCAGTAAAGTGCTGGGTGGCTTGTGATGGTCCTACCTTACTAAAGTACATTATTTTAGTTTTTTCTTTAATGTCTCCCCCTCCTGTGCATCGTGAAGCAGTCTCACAGGGTAATGAATGACCCACTGTAAATCACAGTCTCAGGAATATGGTTTGGGGATTTGTGTAGTTAATATAAGATGTTAGCTTTAAGGAGAAGAAATTACCTTGAATACAGCAAGTACATGTTCACATTAGGCAGTAGAGAGTACACACAATGCATTGAGTAAATTGCAACACATTTTACCTTCTTTTTTTTCATTATCACCGTGTTTTTTTTTAAAGGAAGTTTGTAACAACTGACAGTGAGTTCTTTGAGTATCTTCCTTACTGTAGATCTCTCTGGAATGAAACAGTCGAACTGGTTTTAACTCACATGTTGGCCACTTTTTGTGCCAGAGAAAGTTGGAAGACGTTCTAATCAATGGAATGCTGCAGGGATACCATAAACTTCAAGCCGGTAGCATTGCAATGGGTTTCCTTAACCAAAAACTAATGAAATCTTTACATTGGATTTTAAATCCCGGCAGAAAAGAAACTCTCATGAATTCTCTATCATGAATGCGAAAAAGCAAAAAGCTAATGCTAGGCTATCTGGCAAATCGGCAAATTCACGATAGAGTTATTTACAGACATATTTAACGCCGTAGAACAAAATATTGAAATATAATAGTATATATATTGAGATTATGGAACCAGACCAGATAATGCTAACCTACTTCTAGGATTTAGGTCTCCGATATCACTCTGTAACTCACACGATAAATGACAATTTGTCTGTATCAACTTCTTCTTGTACTTTATTTTCCACAGGTGACTGGAGGGAGCAGCTATGCCCTGTGGTGACCAGGTTAAATGAGTGTGTGATGGAGGTGGTGGAGAAGGCCAAGAGAGCCATGACATTTGTGCTCCTGCAGGAGGCAGCCTGCAGCATTCCACAGGGCTTCCTCCTCCAACAGAGGAGAGACATTGTCTTCAGTCAGGCGGTAAGTAACCACACTGAGTCGATAAACAACTGCCCTAAATATTTAAGGGTCTCTTCAAGTAATTGTCTAGGTTGATCTGAGGAGCAGAGTTTCTTTAAATTCAGATCCTCTCTCCCTTTGCTCTCTTTTAAGAGGGTCAGCAAAACACCACAAGTAAATGTTTTATTGCAGAGGCTACAAGAAACACAACACTTGTGCCCCAGAAGAGTGCTCCCTGACAACCTTTCACATTATAAAAGCAAAATTAGGACATTTGAATCGCGGCTAACTGAGCTATTGGTTCAATTATCTTTCATATGTAGACCAAATTGCAGCACTCGCGTCAGAGGGTGTGTGGTAAATCTTTGAAGTATTATATTAAATGTGCAAATAATGGGGGTAATTATGCTATTTATCAGAGGTTTTGCTAGTTTCCAGGTAGGTTCAGTGAATTGATCTTTTTAGCTTCTGGCCAAATGACTCTGTTGTAGACATGTTTATCATCTTGGATCTGATCAGCATTACCAGAAATACAAAAGATCAAAAGCTGGGTGTGGCATTTTGAAGCTGGATTCTTGCGCTTACAATCTCACACACAAATATGACGGGCGGTTGGACTCCACCTGGCAGCAGTATACAGTAGATAGAGGAGATTATCAATTGTCACCTCCCTTGGCAACGTCTGAAACTTTTTGTCATCTCAGCTACAAATTCAGCCAGCCTTCGTTAACGCAGTAGCGCACTAAACTCATTCATTTAGTTTTAGTTTGAAAAACAGATAAAAGAACAACAGCCATGTCATCACTGTCCTACACTCCATGAAACTTTTGCTACGCCTAAAGATTGACACAAGTCCAAGATACTACGCTCAGGTAGTGACAACACTAATCACTTCCTTCTGCAGTAATGACTGCTTTTGTCGAACATGGTGCACCAGGGGGAAAAAAACAGAACATCTCCTCACAGTGGGAACAGGATCAATGGGTTTTTGATAAGGGGTTTATCCAGGTCATGTAGAACAACCTAAAAGTGTGTGATTTGGTTCAAGTTAAAAGACACAGTAGATGTGGAGGAGTCCATGATAAATGACTCAGACATTTCACAGAAGGAATTGTACGATTTTGCTGCCTTGCTGTTTGTTTTGAAGGAAGGAAAAAAAATGTGTTTGAAGCGTATATGTGTGTGTATGCTATGTTTCTTTTCAGCTGGCAGCCTTAGCCTGTGGGTTCATTATGAGGCTGTATGCAGGAATGCAGGACAAAGGCTTCCTCAGGCAGCTCCACATGGTTGGCCTGGTTGCCCAGTTTGAGAGCCTGCTCAGCACCTATAGTGAGTTAAATCTGAACTGCAAACTTCAAAATCTCCTCTAAAAGCAGCTGTTCACTTTTATTTACAGTCGAGGAAGGAAAAACACTAATTGTGAACAAGTTAAAGTAACATTTGTTATGTGTGAGCTCTGGAAATGTGACGAGCACTTGTGAGGTCTCAGCAAATCATAACTTGTACAAAGTTGATGATTCACTGCAGAGTTTGTATGGCATGATGCCATTATTGCAGTCATGTCTATTGTTTTTTGTTTGGAAGAACTTGTTCATGTTCAAGTACAGATATTCAGCCATTGTTAATTTCTCTAAACATTATGGGGGAAAAAAGAGAAGGAATATTGAACAAGGAAAATACAAACAAGCAAAAAAATCATATCAATTCTGGTAAAGTTGGAAAAGGACGGAGCAGAAGTTTTTTGTTTTGTTTTTTTAACTACACACAGATAGTCTAAAAAAGAGGCTCGACCATCCAATGCCAACAATCAAACATTCTAGTAAAAAATAGAGGAAACAGTCAGAACAGGAGCAAACAACCCACTGGTGAGCAAATCATCACACTTCCAGCCACTTTCTCTATGTGGCGAACAAAGATGGTTAGCAAAACTAAGACTTCAGAATCAAACAGAAAGCTTAATATAAGCACAGAACAAAGAAATTCCAATGGTTTTAATATATTATTTATTATCCATGTCTCCAACAAGAAAATAACTAGTAGCTTGAATTTGATTCCTCAGCAATTTAACCTCTAGACATCTTAATGGTTGAGCTGCACTCACCTCATTTTCATTAAGAACAAAGCTCCACAAGAGTTCCTGATCTTGCGAACACTGTTTTAGGTGAAGAGATCGGGATGCTGGAGGATATGGAGGTTGGGATCTCAGATCTTCAGAGAGTCGTCTTTAAGATTACAGAGGCCAAAACAGATGACCTCAGTGACCTCCAGCCGGTAGTGTGTGGCCGACGGTAAGGCATTAATCAATCATGTGTCCTGACATGCTGACTTTTTGCCAACTTGTCCCTTAATTGAAAATGTTCTCTAAGTCACTTCATGAGATGATGACATATGAAAACCCATTGCGGGAGGGGCACTGAAGCTGAGAGGAAAAACATTATTAAGATTATGTTTTTCATTGGAATGTTGGAATTTCTATATAACGATATTTTTGATCCGACTGAGACTCAGCGTCTTGTCAATTATATTCAATCCCTGAAGCATACCTTGCTTTCTCATCTATTTTACTCTAAATTGGATGATAATTGACAAAATGAACATTATGCTGCATTGAAGAATACTTAAAACTAGTGATTGAAGCTGCTAACCTGTTAGGAAAATGTCCGTCCATCCGTCGTCCTCTGCTTACTGTATCTAGTTGGTCCGAGTCGTGGGGGCAGCAGCCTCAGCAGGGAAACCCAGACCACCCTCTCCCCAGCCACTTCCACCAGCTCTTCTGGGGGAATCCCCAGGCGTTCCCAGGCGAGCCGAGAGATATAATCCCTCCAGCGTATCCCGGGTCAGCCCCAAGGCCTCCTTCCGGTCGGACATGCCTGGAAAACCTCCCGAGGGAGGCGTCCAAGCAGCATCCTCACCAGATGCCTGAACCACCTCAACTGACTCCTCTTGACGTGGAGGAGCAGCGGCTCTACACTGAGTCCCTCCTGAATGACTGAGCTTCTCACCCTGTCTCTAAGGGAGGGCCCAGCCACCCTGCGGAGGAAACTCATTTCGGCCGCTTGTTTTCACATTTTTGGTCATTAGAAAAATGTTTACTCAAAATATAATCAAGTGACAATCTTGTATTATATTCATTCAGTTCACCCTCTGCTGGCAATTTGAAACACTGCAGATTTAAGGCACTCAAGCGTTTGAGTTTTAAATGGAAATTACAGAACTGGTAACACGTGCATCACTAGTAGTCACGAGTCTTCTTTAGCAGAGAATGTTTATTCTGCTAAAGAAGGAAGAACTTGAGGATTTTCATCTAGACAGAAACCTCATCAACATTATTAGTTACCATTCTCTATACAAATATTGGTCCACGCTATGACAATACAGAGGTAGAAGAGGAAGGAGAGAGGTTTTATTGTCGACGTGCAGAACTCATCGACCTCTACAACAGCCCATCCTCTATAAAGCAGCACTTATTTACAGCTCTTTGAATGAAACAACTTCCCAATTTTTCAGAATTTTTTTTTCCAAAACAATAAAATCTTAATCTTAGTCAACCATACAAACATCCCAGTTTTGGCCCCCTCAACCTTTCCTTGTAATTCAGGATTACATGTAGAGATTCCAGGACATGAAATTCACTTCCTCCCCACCTTGTCAACCTCTCTCCTCAGGCATCATACCAGTCATGCTCTTTTACTGTTTAGGTAAGACGAGTTTATTTGTATAGCACATTTCATGTACAAGACAATCCAAAGTGCTTTCCATTAAGACTAAAAGCACTGAAAAAAGCATTAAAAAGTACAATAAAAAGCAATAAAGGGTTAAAAATAGAATAATAAAAAGAGAATAAAATAATTAAGTTAAAATTATCAAAAACAGCAGCAGCCTGGATAAGTTAAGAGATACCGGGAAGATTTCATGGACAGGCATTGAGAAAAGAAATGTTTTTAACATGGACTTAAAAGTGTCGACATTTTAATCTCCACTGGCTGTTTGTCCAACTTTTTTGCAACATAACAGTGAAATGCTGCTTCTCCATGTTTAGTCTGGACTCTGGACTCGACTCTGGTGTGGATCAACTGACCTGAGACTTGGATCTAAGAGCCCTGCTAGGTTTACATTCTCGGAACATGTCACAGATGTTTTCTGGACCTAGACTATTCTGGGATTTGTTGACTATCTATACGATTTTAAAATCTATTCTCTGATTGACTGGAAGCCAGTGTAAAGATTTTAAAACTGGTACGATGTGTTCAGATCTCTTAGTCCTGGTGCAGCAGTGTTCTGAATGAGCTGCAGATGTTTAATGCTTAAGAGACCATTCCAGTAATCCAGTCTACTGGAGGTGAACGCATGGATGAGTTTCTCCTGGTCTTTTTTGGAAACAAAACCTTTAATTCTGTTGCTGTTTCTGAACTGGTAAAAAGCTGCTTTGGTGACAGCTTTGATGTGGCTGCTGAGATTCAGATCTGAGTCTATTAACACCCCAAGGTTACGAACTTGGTCAGTGATTTTTAAGAGCCCGAGTCTCAAGATATTTGCCAACGCTGACCCTCTTCTCTTTGCTACTAAACAGAATAATCACAGATTTTTCCTGATTTTACTGCAGAAAATTCTCTCTCATCCATGAGTTTATTTGCTCCAGACACCGACACAGTAAATCTTTGAGGCTGCAGTCATCTGGTGGCAGAGACCCGTGGAGTTTTGTATCGTCAGCATTACTATGAAAATTGATGTTCAAGTTCTGTAATATTTGATAAAAAGGAAACATATACAGGTTAAACAAAAGAGGTCCAAGAACCGACCCCCGAGGGACTCATGGCCACTCTCTCAGATTCATAGCTGCCAATTGTAACAAAATAACTCCAGCCTTCTAAGTAGGACCAGTTAAGAACCTCTCCAGAGAGTCCAATCCAGTTTTCCAGCCTGTTCAATAGGGCTGTAGCGATACACTAATCTCGCGATACGATACAATACACAACATTCGGTTCACGATACGATATATATCACAATATTCAGCTCACAATACAACTCGATACACTTACATCCTTTTCTGAAAGATTTTAAAGGGAGAAAGTGATTTTGGTGACATCTTGTGAGTGTTCCATTGACTTGGATTGAATTAATTGAACTGAAAGCATCAATTACACAACATATGGCTCTGACTGGCAGCTTGCAAATGCTGGACAAAATGAGCCAAAGATGTGGTGAGAAAATTAGTTTCATTTATTAACACTGAGTGCAAATTGTAGCTTGCAAGCTTTTGAAAAGTAAAGTGAAAAATGGAGAGTTTAAGTGCAGCAAGTGGCCTTCTTTGGCAGCTTTTTTAGCTTGATACTGAACATATGAGGTCGCTACGAGCCAGTCTAGCCACCAGGTTAACTAAAAATGAACCATGGCAACCAATAATTCAATTCACGGTGACTGGGGGTCCATCGCATTCACCATGCGCCTAAAGCTGGTGTGTTCAACCACCGAATAAGGTTTCAAATCCTGACAAATAAAGTAGGCAATGGACTCTGGAATTTTAGTTACACCTTTTAAAATAAAACTAAGATATACAAAAGAAATAAAATAACCAAATGAGATCCCCTTACACTGGAATGAATCTCTAAATAATGCAGCTTCTCCTCCTCCTTTCCTCCCATTTTGGCATTTATTCATAAAACTAAAATGTGAGGGTGCTGTTTCATTAAGAACAGTTGCGCTCGTGCTTTCTGTTAACTGTGTGTCTGTCCGATGTTAGAAAATCCAAGTTGTGTGAAATGATGAAGTCATTAACTAACAGTGACTTGTCGGACAGAGCTCTAATATTAAGTAAAGCTAGCTTTGTGGAGTTAAACTCATCTCTGTCGTATCCTGAGTTTTACGTGATACGGTTAACAGGTTAGATTCACCCAGATAGTTGATTGTTTTTGAATTCTTATCCTACTAACTATTACAGGAATCCCACTGGGTCCCAGCTCGTTCTCAGGACAGCTGTCAGTAGCCAGTCCACTCCAATGGCAGAATGCTGTGTGATGGTAACCTACGCAGCAACGTAGCTGGAGTGTAGAGGCAGTTAGGAGGAAGTAGCTCAGACCTTTGGATCGCGGTGAACTTTAGTCCTCAAGTCTTCAGGGATGCGATGATTTGTGATATAATCAGCAACAGTAGTTCACACGAAGAACAAAGGTCACAGCAAGGTCAAGCAAGGCTATGTATGCTCTATGCAATCATGCCAAGTGAGATAGGATAAGACACTCACCTCTCCCCTATCCACATCCATCTCCTTTGCTATTTATCTAGCACACTGTTGTCTACACATCATCTGGCTCTTTTTACTGCACGCTCTGGCCTGTCCAAGGTGTCAGATATTACAACTTCCCAAAGTGTATTGAATTCCTTTTGAGACATGTTCTCTGTTTTACCTTCTCGCTTTCTTTCTTCTTCTCTATATTCAGAGATCACTTCACCGTAGAAGTACCTTTACCACGTCTGGCTTTCAGGACCATGCCAGAAGAGATCAAGGAGGGCAAGCCTCTGCGAGTATTCCCGGTGCTCTTTAATGTGGGAATCAATGAACAGCAAACTATAGCAGAGAGGTAGTGCAGATGTTCTCCATTCACTCCCAAAAACACAAAGGTCACTGTAAAGAATTACATCCATGCATGACTTCTATTTTTCTTTAGTCTTACAGATATTGGATTCTTTTCCATGAATTAAATTGTCAGTCATCTAGTTCAAGCAAAAGCATACAGAGAAAAACAAGGAAAAATTATTAGATAACTACTTGTACTGAATGTTAAGAAATATTAGACGTATCACCGTGTTTTTCATCTGGTTGAAGCATGAACTGATCTGTACTCACGTGACACGAGGCACCAGAGTAAAGTGTTTTGGGGTTTTTAATGAGCCTTCACTCTCTGTCTTGTCCTGCCAGGTTTGGAGATATCTCCCTTCAAGAGAGAATAAACCAGAAGAACTTTGAGATTTTAGAATTTTATTACAAATCATTAAGTGAAAAGGTGCCACTTGAATGTAAGTGCATACACTTTTCTTTTTATTCATCATATAGACAGCCTTTTAAAATTTATGGACATATTTCAGACGCCTTTGTTCTGCCATTCTCTAGCCTGTTCTTAAAGCCTATTGACTTGTTGATTACATGGATATTACATAGTTATTATCTTTATAAACATGCTGTCACTCCCATTATATCTGGTTATTGTTAAGGGTAAAATTAAAATTAAATTACGTTACATGTCCTTTGTTTTAATCTTTAGCTCCTTGAAATTTGTACACACAAAACAGGTGTTATTACATGAAAATAAACAATTTACAAAAGAATTGCCGAAATTCCTTAGTCTTTGTTTCAGCTTGTTGGTTTTGGTTTTCCACTCGAACTAGTTTTACAATATGAAATCACACCTCGGAGAATGACTCCTCAGGTGCTGACATTGGTTCTTGAATGACAAGGCAGCTTTGAGAACGGTTTTTAGCATTGAAGCAGTAAAGTTGATACTGTGAGAGTGCTGTAGCTGGATACCCAGTCCTGCTCCTCACTATTATCCTGCTGTAATATTGAGTACTTCTTCAAGTACTCTTCACCAGCGGGAGAAATCAGTCACTAATGCTGTGTTTTATGTTTCCTGTGAACAGGTCTCCCATGTTTTCAGACACAGGCTGATGTAAAGGAATTACTTGAAACCCTGGGCCAGAATGTAGTCACTAAGAAGAGGAAGAATGTGGAGATATTATGGATTGCTGGAGCGGTGAGCAGTTATTTTCCTTTTAGGTGGGAGTGTTGTTGCAGTAACTCTCTGTCCTTGACAGGGGACAAAGATTCCTCTTAGCCATATAAATAAATTGAATTCTCTTACATAGGCAAGGCAACTGTGATTTGTAGATGCAATAGGTTTTAAACATATTGATGATTTACAAACTTAAGTTGGAGCAAAAAGCAGCTGCATGACTAGGGTGGATTAAAATTCATAGAGTGATATATGACACAAATGATTACTCCCCTTCCCCAAAGTTTCCTAACAGGAGCAATTCACAGACAGAAAAGGAACTGTTTCCATTCTCTTCATATTTTTCCACTTTCAGATTTGCAGAAGATTAAATGGCATCAGGTTCACCAGCTGTAAAAGTGCCAAAGACCGGACATCCATGTCTGTCACGCTAGAGCAGTGTGCCCTCCTACGCGATGAACACCAGCTCAGCAAGGATTTCTTCATCCGTGCACTGGACTGTATGCGGAGGTAAGCTTGTAATAAAAGATCGTACCAAAGCAGTATGGGTGCAGGCTATTGCTCCAAAAAAATCCAAATTATTCCGGAATTAAAAGTCAGTTGTGGCAAGTAGATTTGAACGTTATTGAAAACTGAATTTTGTCTTTCAAAAACAATGTCTTGGTTAATAATTAAATGATTAACAACACTCACAGTCAGTCGTTTTAACTGGATATATTCTTATGACAACGGTGACAGTGAAATCTGTGAATTATCCAGAGTGGCATTGTTTCTATATAATTTTCAGTCCATTGTGGGATGAAAGGGAAATTTATATCACCTGCATTAATCTGGCAGCAGAATGTTCAGGGTGTAATCTCAGTACACAAGCTTAAGACAGTGGAAAATATATTTGTAAAAATGTGTTTTTTATGCTCCTAATAACCTGCACCCACATTTATTTACCGTGTGTCAACAAATAGAGCACCTGTTGCACACATGTCACATTGATTTTGTGTCCACACCCTCTTCACCCTGCTTATCACCATGGGTTGTGTCAGTGTAAACACCATGATGTGTTCCAGCCACCATCACACTCTCCCTCACACATCCAAAGGCAATCATGCATGTTCAGTTCAGCGCTTCAGGGAAACTGTTGCCTTTTATGTTTGCCAGCAGCGTTGACAGTTGTGTCTGCATTTCTCTAAATCTGATCTGGTCAAAATTTAAAGCTGTCCAAGCCTGTTGATTAGGTGCACATCTGGCAAACATGTGGCAATGAGCTGTGAATGCAGATGCTGCTGAGGGCAGCGCATTCAACAGATGCAGTCCATATCAATGCCAAAAAAAACCTCCGCACTAGTCCAAAGGTAATGGTTATCTCGAGGGAATACCTTTTATTGTTTGATAAAGGTTTTCCCTACCCTCATGTTCACCAAAATGAATCGACAGTGTAAACCAGGGAAATGTGTGACCTTTGACCGCAAATGTCTTCAGAAGCAATTTTGGAGAAATTCCCTCAAGATATTCTGGATATATCACCATAATGTGAGGTGACTGTGACCTTTGACTCTTGACCTCCGCCAACTAATCAGTTCCTTCGTGTGTCCCTGAATGTTCCAGCGTTAACAAGAATGGGACGGACAGACAGCCTGAAGCCATAATGACTCTGATCTAAGGCTTCTAACTAGCATAAACTCAATTTTCTGCTACTAACATGACGCTGTGTATATTGGCTGGATCCGATGTAACAGAAACGTGCCCTGCATTTCATCAGTCCGCATGCCTCCTTCCTCCATCCATCATTCCATCAGCTTGAGTTCTATCATGTCTGCTCCTGGTGGTCCATCACTTCCTGCTCATCTGCTTTTTCAGCCTAATGGCTTTGTCTTTGTGGGCCTTCTGGTACTAGCCTGAATCTGTTCTAAAGCGGTACTAGAAGTTCCCCGTAGACCCTATCTTGACTGTACTAACACCGCAGTGTTTTGACCTGTCTCTGTTGGTTCTGTTTCACTCTGATGGGCAGTCGGCTGACCCAGGGAGACATTGGGCAGTGGGAGGACCCTGAAGCTGGCGCCGTGACAGAGAACAAACCGGCGTCACGACACTTTTACCCCATTGCCCTGCTGCTCGTTAGCTCCCACTTACTGGTTGTGTGGCTCATTTTAAGTCTTGTTTTTCTGCTTGCAAAATATCAATAAATTGCTGACAATGCCATCTGTACTCACTCCTTCTTTCTGTGTATGCTGAGTGTTCTTTTCTGAGTGGTGGCAGTGACATTTGATTGGCTCATTGGTGGAGGGATAATTGGTGTGAGTGTGTTAAGATGTTGAGCGGGAGGATGTTAATCCCTGAGATTTAGTTGAGGATTGAGGGAGAATGGATTTCAATCAGATGGTATTAAGTAACATAACTGCCAATTAAAGATGGATAGTTAACAGGAATCCTTGTCTTTGAAATCTGTCAATAACTATAATGACTAATACTTTCATAAAACTAACAAATTTAAATTGCGCTCAAATTGCATGTCCTGAGTGAATTAGCGCAATCCTCATTTTAAGGATTAATGAAAAGCTTGGTATCACTTCCAAGCTGGCCAGCAACACCGTCAGATATTTATGTTTGGTTGTCACATCCGTGGTTAACCGTCAGGGCGTCTAATACGGATCTAAATTTGACACTGCCAACAGCTGATTGGTTTTGTCATTTTGAGTTGTTTTTTTTTTTCCTACTCACTACTTTGTACTCTCTAAAACCTCTAAATATTATCTTCCACCCAAGGTTCCTACCCTGGCTGTCACCCCTTTATGTTTTTAACCATTTCCTGGATAGCTAGGCTCTGGAGCTTACTTTGTATATGTACATTGTTTACTTTTTATATGTTAACAAAGACGGTGAATATGGTCAATATTAAACTGACTAAATACGAGCATCCTGGTGTTAGCATTTAGCTTAAAGCACGGCTGCTAGTACGACACCGTGTGGCTATAGCACAGACGAACATGGAACACGTTCTCTATGAATGATTTTTTATTTGTATGAAGAACATATAACACAGTGGAGTTAAAACTTCACGTAAACAAACTGATAGATAAAAGAGACAAAAACTGCAAAGCAGCTGCAACAAAGAAAAACAAAATTCTTGACCTATATTTATCTGGTTATAGCAAAGTTGTGTGTGTGTGTGTGTGTTTATGTGTGTGTTTGTGTGTGTGTTTGTGTGTGTGTGTGTGTGTGTTCTTGTACTTGCTACATAGTGAGGACTAGACATATACATACTTAACCAACAGTGTGAGGACATTTTAGCTGGTTCTCACTTCTTCAGAGGGCCTTTGAAGGTCAAGATTTGGTTTTAGGGCCAAGGATAGAATCAGGTTCTGGTTAGGTTTAGGGTGGAGGTTAGAATCAGATTCAGGTTAGGTTAAGGGTCAAGGTTAGGGTCAGACAGTCAGTTGAGATGGTTAGGGGGAGGGGCTAGGGAATGTATTACGTCAAAGAAAGTCCTCACAAATATATAAGTACAAGGGTGTGTGTGTATGTGTTTAGTAAAGTAAATAAAGTGTTGTGTGCCATGAAAATCCTCTTTGCTTTATAATTCTCTGTGAGTTGTAAGCCTGTCAATCATCAACTGTACTATGTGCAGTAGTGCTGCAGTGACGATTCTGGAATACTCCTCAAACCTGTTCTGTCTCTTAAGTCACAACTCCAGTTGTTTATCTTTGTGTGTGCATGAAGGCAATGGAAACCATGCAGCTTATGACAACATCTTTACTGTTTTGACATATGACATTCACAGGGAGGTTTGTTGCAATAAATTTTTAAAAAACTGGCAGTAAAGATATAATGAGAAATCCATGATTGATGATCCATCCGAACCTCCTCCTCCTCCTTTCACCTGATTCCCTCCTCTGCTCCCATCATGCTCCTCCTGGGCTGAGGCTTGGTTGGAGGTTCACTGATGCCTGCACACTGGCATCAACTCTGGAAGGGGACATATAAAAACAAAACAAAACAAAAAGAACAGCCACGCCTGGGATTTTCACCATGTTTAGTGAAAATCAAATTACTGGACAAATGCCAAAACTAATTAGATTTCAGCCGCTGGACACACTTGAGTCTTTGCTGTTGTTTTTTTTTTAATTTACGATACAAACATACGTGTTTTCCGAATGATGTTGCTCACATATATTTCAACCTGGGCCTTATTTAAACAACGTTTTTTTTGTGTTGAAATCATTGGTAATACAATTTTTAAAAGGCCGTAATTATTTCCATGATTAACTGATTCATGCCAATGAAATTTTGAAAACTGCTCATCGAAATTTCTCTGAGCCCAAAATATTAATTGTATCTTTTGTAGGTCCAGTGTTCTAAATTTGCTTGAGTTCAATAAATGGCAAAAATCAGCAAATCTTTATATTTCAGAGTCTGGAACAAACAAATGTTTGATACTGTTTGTCTTGCTTCAGCAAGACCAACCCTATTGAAGTCATTGCAATATCAAAAATAAGAATTCCATGGCCTGCAATCGTGGAACGACTGCAGCTTAATTTAACACACCTCAAAGTTTGTCCATTAAAAGCATTTTTCTCTAGGGATCGTTGCGCTGGTGATGTCATCCCCCTAATGATAACAATGTGACTTCGCCAGCGATGTTGTAAAAACACTTTGTTCTAAATTCTAGTTCTTCATCACAAAGTCTTGCCCTGCCATTCATTTATTATCATTTTGAAAGTTTAGAAGTATTTTTTTAGTGAGCAACAGAAAAGACAAACAGGAAGCAAAGTCCGTGGATGATTGTTTGCTGCTTTCTCACTACTTAATTGTAGCTTTCTCACTACTTGGCAGTGATTCCAGTCATTTTGACCCAAAGACACCTCAGGTTGAGACTCGGGCCAGTTCCAGAGATGTCTGTTTCATGATGTGCCTTATTTATACACAATATGTTCACACTAATCCACACTTTGCTAAATAAAACAGTTAAATACTTGCCTCTACATAAGTAAAGCATATTTTGGGTGAGAAGCCACATGTAACACTTTTCCTCCATCACTGCAAAGACTGACATGATGAAACGTTACAATTCAAAAACTGGCTCATATTGACTTTTTTGTTTCCCTTTTCTCCCCTCATTCCTCCTCGCCCTCTTTATTTGATCATCAGAGAAGGATGTCGCATTGAGAACGTTGAAAAGAATATTAGATGCAGGAAATATGCCTTCAACATGTTGCAGCTGATGGCCTTTCCCAAGTGCTACCGACCACCAGAGGGGACTTACGGCAAAGTTGACTCTTGAGGAAGTAAGGCAGCTGCGTCGATATGTAAAACCTGCCGGATGTTGTTGTACTTTTGATGTTTGTTTAGTTTTTCATTGCCCTGCTATGTGATGTGTCTGAATGTGTGTGTGTGTGTGTGTGTGTGTGTGTGTGTGTGTGTTTGTGATCACCCAATTTCAAGCTAAAATGGCCAAACATGCAGTACTTAATAAAAGAATTAGGTAATTTCCATGTTTTCCTTGTGGTCCGTAGACAGACAGATGGATACAATAAACGTGGTAAATAAAACACATGTGGCAACCACTGAATGAATCAGAATTGTTCGGCAGAAAAAGAACCACTCTCATCTTTCCTCAGAAAGTCCTCCTTCCTGCAGTGGGACTTATCTGAGGGTAAGATGATGTCCCCAGACCTCAACTTGGACCCTGGTCCCTTTGGTCAAAACCAAGTTAGTTCCTCTGAAGGTTCCTTGTTTCTGAGCAAAGTTCCCATGGTTGTAAAAAAAAAAAAAAAAAAAAGGGCTTATGATTCTTTTTTCTTTTCTTTTTCTTTTTTTTTACATTTCTTTTCTTTTTTCTAATGGTTGCACGTGAGCAACACTTGATTCGTTATCTTTGTATATTATAAGGTACATTTCAGAGAAAAACAGCCAGATATGAGAACATATGCCTTTTTTTAAAAGCTGTGTAACGAATGCCTTTTATTTATTTTTGTATTCTGAAATGATTTATATTCTTTGGGTTGATACCCTGAACTATGTATATGCTGTCATTCATTGGAGATTTTCTATTTAATATGAAATAAAAGAATGTTTTGATGTGGTTGTGACGTCGGTGTGCAATGATTTCCGGTGTTTATCTTCGAACGTGTGTGCCTAATTTAAAATAGACTGTGTGTTATTACAGGTCAATTACTCATTAATACACATAGGAGTTGCACTTGCTTTGCTCTTATGCTATCCCAAAATATTCTCATCTGTAAAACAGACAAGCTCATGCTACGTTTCCTCGTCCGACCTGCATGTGTGGAATGTTCAAACAACTCTTTCTGAAATGGATTCCTTACTTCTGGCAGAGCTTTGCCGCTGAGTGGAGTTGCGAGCAGTGTAAGTTGTGTTAACATTTGTCTGAAGCTGCGGGTACATACTTAACATACTCCAACAGGGGAGAGACAGCTTCAGCTCCAGAGAATTTGAAGTTCTGGACATCATTTATGAAAATTGTAAGTAGCCACAGTTGCTCTTCTGTGCAGAGGAACCTAAGATCTGGTTTCGTATTCCTTCAACACTCTTATCAAGAAGAAGATTTCACATTCCCATTAAAGCTGTTCCTCATCCGGAAAGTGATCTCGTCTTTCGCGTACTTGTACAGTACGTAGGTGTTTTGAGCTCATACAAGCGGGAGGGAATGCGCCAACAGGGAAGCGCACTGTCTGTGTTTTCAGCTCCAAGTGTTTGTGGAGGCCTGAGTTTGCTGCTGGAGGAGGAGGATGTGGATTATACCAGAGGATGTGCTTGAGAGTGTGTGCACGGACAGCTTCAGAAAGTGTTGCCGTTGTTAGCCGTCTGTCTCTATTAGCTTCAAGGTAAAATAAATGTGGCTGGCTCTCAGTCGGTGAGAGGAACAAACACGATGATGTCACCACCTGAAACTGACCACAAGCAGAAACACTTAAGGGTCAGCAGAAATCCAGCAATTACCGTAAGGACCTGTAACCTGATACCTCCAAGTCTACATGACCTCATCCACAACTTCTGATCTGAGAATGGATGGTAATTTACCCACAAACTTTTTGGCGTGCAAAAGTTCTCTGAATGCAACGTCGTCATCAAACGATGTAACATCAATCACACGCAGATTTAACTCTTACAATTACGTACTTTATTTGATTCTAATCCAGATTAAATCAACGCAACATTGATACAAACTGGAGTTGTGGCGTTTTAACACTTTGAAGGCCCAAATGTTTCTGAGTGCTTTGTGCCCTTGCCACAGCTAAAAGTAGGAAGAGATCAAGAAAACACAAAATAGTGTTGCTTTTATGTCCATTTATTTTACAAAAATAAAATAAGCAACATGGAATATTCATATACTGTTATATTTATAAACCAAAGAGTAAATAAAGTTCAACAAGCTAAAACCCTGCTCAGTGATAGCCAGTCGAAATACAGTCCAATAGATCTTAAAACAGACAAAAGTGACAAATTTCACAAACATGCATGTTTATGAAGCGAAACATTTCACAAAAGCTTTAGTCAATTAATTTTTGGCAGACATTTTAATGGCAGCACTCAGACGTTAGACAGCTTCTTCTAGGTGCGTGCTAGTCGCTCAGGTTGTCTCGAGAGTTTATTTCGACCAGGAGCTGACAAACAAATGAAAGATCTGTCAATACTCATGATTTACAGAGTGTCTGTCTGCGAAAAAGGTAATTGTAATACACATACTGTAAAAAATACATGTAAATGTGATATTTTTAGTGCCATCTTTCAAAAATCCCCTACACAGTTTTTTTTTTTTTTTTTTTTTTAATCAAAGGAGGAGTGCTACTCCACAGGACATGTGATAGAGTATTTTGAAGGTACCCCTACAACTCCCTCTACTACGACTACTACTACTACTACTACTACTACTACTATGCTAATCAGTTAGCATATATCCTGGCTATTCTGTTCAGAGCTGTCAAGCAATGGGCTAGCTTCATAGTATCCTACTTTTGAACAGCGCATGTTGCTTTGCTTCTTTCTGCTTCATCTGTCAAAAGCAAACCAAAAGACAGTTTGTGATAGAGAATAAAGATACAATTAAAAATAATGGCTTGATATGTTCTGTCATTCAAACAAAGCTTATAGGCTACATTATATTACATTCAACATGTATCTTTATTATATATCTATATGTACAATGTAACTGTGTTATTTATACAATCATTTGTCTTTGTTAATATAAAAGAGAATTGACACATCTACAAATATACATGTTTAGCTCATAGTATTTACATGATACTACATTTTATCAGCATGCAGGCTTGCTCTTGCTTCCAAAAGGTTATTAAGGCTTTTCATGAATTCTGTAATATTTTTAAGCGGGTAAATTTCACATGGTGGACATCTGACCTGAAATGAAGAAGACGACTTTGTTAATCATCTTTTCAAAGACTAACAGAAATCGCATCTTAACACTGAGCTGTGTGATATGTCGCTCTGTTGTGATGAAATTCAAATGTATGAACTGAATTGTAACGATTAAATGAAGTATGATGAGCCATGACTTTGGTTATGCATTAAGTTTTACAAAGCAGAAGTTATTTCCCTTCCCTGAGTGTGCGACGTCGACCATGTCAAGACTGTCTCTCTATCACAATCAAACTCCTCCAGGAGCGACTTGATGTGCTTGGTCCTTTGCAGTGTGACGATACGTGAGGTGTCCAGACAGTCTTGACACGATAGACAACAAATCTGAGCGGAGAGATGATCACTCCAGCAATAAAACCGCTACACCTTCACATCAAGGTTAAACCTGCAGCTCCAGTAAATCTGTGCTGCTTATCAGGAGAGTGTGTGGTCAGCCACGTACTGGTTACACAGAGAACTCAGGTTACAGACGTAACCACCTGCTCACTCTTATCTATTTACTGGGCGTTATGGGGAAACATTAACAGGACTTACAAGGTTAAGTTCAGGATTGAGTGTGTCAATGAAATCTCTGATGCAACGGGTATCATCATCGTCAATTTCCTCTTCATCCAGAACCATTATCAACTCCAAAATGTAACACTTGAGGTATATAGTTTGACATATTTCCTAAGAGAGAAAGAAATATCTCAGTACATTTCAAGATGTTTTCATACTTCAAACTTCATAAAAACAAGATTTACAGCTGCGCTATTTTCAGTTTAAAAAAAAGAAAGAAGATGAGACAAGAAAACAAATAAAAGCACGGGTAAGAGAGAGCTCCGTTAAAAGCCAGCCTACAAGTTTTTAGGAGTTTTAAAAAGGAGGACACTGAGGTAGCTTCTCTGATCGCGAGTGGAAGTGCATTCCACAATTTGGAGTCTTTACTGCAAAAGCCCTGTTCCCCTCTATGATGAGCCTTGTTCCTGGAATTGTGAGCAACAGCTGATCACCAGACCTAAGAGTGCAAGGAGGGGTGTGCAGGATGGAGATGTCAGTAATATATGAGGGGGCGTGGCCATTCAATGACTTAAGAACAAACAATAAAATTTTAAAATGGATTTGTGTTCTTGTGAGAAAATTAGCTGCAGTGTTTTGAACGAGTTGGAGACGCTGGATGGATTTCTGTGGCAGTCCTGAAAATAAGGAGCGTAAGTAAGAAGTAGCTCTGCTGTTGCTCTTTCCACTGGACAGATGAGATCAACGAACAACTGAGAACAACTCCAGAGGGTTTTTGTCCATGTGTAAACCTTTTATAATGATTTTTATACTTGTATTAACACAAATATGTGGGTCATATTCTCAATTAATTTCCATCCATCCATCCATTTTCCTTCACTTATCCTGTTAAGGGTTGCAGGGGGGCTGGAGCCTATCCCAGCAGCTACGGGCGAGAGGTGGGGTTCACCCTGGACAGGTCACCACTCCATCGCAGGGCCAACACATAGAGACAGACAACCATTCACACTCACAGTCACACCTACGGTCAATTTAGAGTATCAATCAGCCTCGTCCTCTCTTGATGTCTTTGGACTGTGGGAGGAAGCTGGAGTACCAGAGAGAACCCACACAGGAACAGGGAGAACATGCAGACTCACACAGAAAGATCCCGTGTCCGAGCTGGGACTTAAACCTGGAACCTTTTTGCACTGAGGCGACAGTGAACCTCTCAGTTAATTTAAGGTTGTCATTTCCTTATAGATGATAAAAGTTGAAAGTTACTCAAGCGAAAGAGTGACATTAGGTTGGGGTTACATATAATGATTCAGGGTGTGAAGACCCTGAGGAAGGCTTTTAGTCGAAGCGCGTTGGTCCCTGCTTTCTAATAAGAGGCTTTTTACCATCCCTACATCAGGGGGCCTCAGGACCCTCCTTTTTGACAGCAAGAATTTTGAAAACAACAGTCATCCCTCTTTCATCTATACAGTATGTATCGTCCTTTGAGGAGCATCTGATTTTTATACTCTTACTCAGACCCACTGAGCAATCACCTTTTCAATATGTAATATTTATTTTAGGCTGGGATTACTTTCAACTGTGGATCGACTGACATGGAAGGAATCCTGGCAGCTGCGGGAATATGTTTCATTTTTCCACAGTAAAACACAAACGTGTGTTTTTCAAAGGATTGGTTAAATAAGCAGGATATATTATTTATTCCATAGTCACCATTCAAATTATGTTATAAACACCTATTTGACTCTGATTATCAAAGAAGTAGAAAAGCAAAACAGCTTAAACACCATTTTGAGCAACTCACTTTGCCATTCATTGATGGGGCGTACAACATTGCGTCAGATTTCTGAAAAGGACAAGGAAAAGTTACACAGTGAAGAGTGATCATTTATCCCAAGTGCTAGAACACAAACAAAAGTTTTTGATACCTTTTCTCACCTCAATGCAGGGTGTCACGTTCGTCAAGCAAATCAGCAGATCTGAGTCTGAGTCATGCGCAGAAACAGCACACGTAAATGTACTAAGAAGGCTTTCGGAGAAACAAAAAAAAGAAGAAGAGACAATTATGACAATCCATATAAATGATGAGCATGAGAGGTTTAGCTGGATCATGAAAGTCAAATGTACATGATTGTTTTGTGTTTTTCTATTGTGATATTTAAATGCGACTCCTGGAGACAACTCTGAAAGTCAAAGCTGCATGCACATCTGATGGCGTTCGCATTTACTATGGACGAGTAAAAGTACTACAAGAACAAGTAGCAGAAAGATCCAGTATATCCACAAGGAGGAATTAAAGCCCTCCCAGTTGGAGCATTTACCAATACTTTAGTATAAAGTGATGCTCCCGCGGTTAAGACTCTGCACTTTCTTCGAGGTCTCTGGGGATCGCAACGGCATAAGACCGAGCATCCTCGTCCTCCTTCCTGTTTGAGCAAATCTCAGCTAACAGACTTAAATTTCACTGTGTGAAGATTAACACAGTATTTAAGAAATTCTGTATCATAATCAACTATCGGAGTTTTTGTTTTTTTGTTCTCGGGAAGGGTGAAGGACTGCAATCTCCAACTTCACCTCCAGATGTTACTAGCTCCAATAAAATGACCCTTTGGCGTTTCCCCAGCCGTACCAGTGAACTTAGAAACATATCCTATCTTTTGTAAGAAAGGTAATGAGAATTTAGTAAATGTCATATAAAGGAGAGACATTGTATGCCTACCTCAGAACAAAGAAACAAAGCCACACCTGAGCTTTGTGGCTCCCTTGGTACAGGTGACTGATCAACTGGAACTGGGCACCTGTCTAGAAAAAACGTGGGGACAGGAGTTAGTACGCAGTCCGTCAGGTAATGTGGTCAAACATGAATGAGACTGCTGAAAGGAAAAATACAAACTCAAGCTATAAAGCAGGTCGATTTGATTTTTCACTCATTTGTTTTTGATTCATTAAAACTTATCATCAGCTCAGAAAGTTTCTCTCAGTCTGATGAGTAAATTCAGTGCAGTACTGGCGAATCAATCGGTAAAAATTTAAGAACGTATTTCATTTTGTTTAAGTGTTACTGCGCTCCGTCGTCTCAGGACACAGCAGAGCATTCGATTGGAAAGGTATAACAATGGTGTTATGGGGTCTCTGGTTCTGCTTTCCAGCGGCTCTCTTGCAGCAACACTCAAGTTTCTATACCTTTATTAACTTCTATGCAGATGACACCTATATCTTTAACACAGAGACTACAGCAGCCTCGCTCACCACAGCAAGTCACCCAGACATAGAACCTGTTTCTTAGCCTTAGACAAAGGACACTGACTTTAGATGCCATGCTCCTGAAACTCAGTTCACTGTTATTGAAGGCCAAAAGGTAGAAGCTGTTGTTAAATACAAATATCTGGGTTCCATCCATCCATCTATTTTCTACCGCTTATCCTGTCAGGGGTCGAGCAGTGTTGTTTTTGGCAAGGCATTTTAGATTTAGTTTTAGTACTTAGTCTTTTGGACTAAATGCTTCTTAGTTTAAGTCACATTTTAGTCATTTCTATCCTTGATAGTTTTAGTCTAGCTTTAGTTGACGAAAACTCAAAGGTTTTAGTCAAATATCAAAGATACCTATAAATAAAAGATATGTGTATGTACTTAATAGGCCAATACAGGTGTGAGAATGAAGCCCACCTAAACTGATCTAACTTTCAAAGGTGAGTTTTTCCCCTCTTTTTCTTTCTCTACCTTTTACTTTTATTACTTTGTTGCAGAAGCAGACAACACACTGGCACACAATATGAGTATCGTATCACAATAAAATATGATTAAACAAAAAATAAAAGCACACTTGACTTCCATATGAATGACCACATGTCCTACATATTGGCTTTAGCTGCTATTATTGGTTAAAGCATCCACGTGTGTTGCTTACGATAGGGAACAGCAGCAGGTCTGAAGACTACTGTGTTTCCCAGTCCCACAAACGTGGGTCAAAGCATTTCACCTGCCACCCGTCCACAAATGGACAGGAGTTTTATTCATAACATGCTAAATTAATAGAAGGGCTGGTTTAAACAAGCCAACATGTGCCCCTGGCAGCCCCATTCATTCTAGCTTTAGCATGTAGCACTAGGAAGTGGTCTGTGCACCACGGGGGAGGTGGAACCACCACCACCACCACCACGAAACTTTAGGCTTAATACAAAAAAGAAAATGCATCACAGGGCGAGCCTCACATCGACTAAAGCTATGCTTTAATCATCCCTCTTTTTCGACCCCACGACACCGCTGCTGCCATGGTGTGTGTCCGCTGCAGACAGGCCCAGACTTGTCTCTGTGTGTGCATGTGTGTGCATGTGTGTGCATGTGTGTGCGCACACGCGAGAGGCTTTCAGTGCGTGTGTACTGATGATGGGGGCGTGACCATTAGGACCAACAGCTACAGCTGGCTCCATTCTGATGTTTGAGCTCTTGATTGACATTGCACGCATGTTATACTTGGTGGAAAAAAAACACGTTTTGAAACTTTGATCGTCCACTCACTAATAATTTAGTCTTGTCTCGTTCTCGTCAGATGAAAATGTATACAATTTCGTCACATTTTAGTCTTTACAGGGCTATGGTGACATTTGTCTTAGTCTCATTTTCATCATGGAAAAAAGGGGTCTGACGTCGTCATTTTCGTTTTCGTCCAGCGTGACGAAAACAACACTGGGGTCGGGGGGGCTGGAGCCTTCGGGCTCACTCTGGACAGGTCGCCAGTCCATCACAGGGCCAACACATAGAGACAGACAACCATTCACAGTCACAGTCACACCTGCGGTCAGTTTAGAGTATCAATCAGCCTCGTCCCCTCTTGATGTCTTTGGACTGTGGGAGGAAGCTGGAGTACCAGAGAGAACCCATGCAGGCACAGGGAGAACATGCAGACTCCACACTGAAAGATCCTGTCGGGACTCCAACCCGGAACCTTCTTGCTGTGAGGCAACAGTGCTGACCACTGCACCACCGTGCCGCTTATCTGGGTTCCATCATTGATAATAAGCTCACCTTCGAGGACAACGCAGGAATGATTTGCAAAAAAAAATGCCACCAACGACTTTTCTGTTTAAGGAAACTTGCCAGATTTCACATTGACAAAACCCTGATGACCTGTTTTTACCAATCCTACATGTTTGGCATTTTGAACACTAAAAACAAGAATGCTCTGTCAAAAACAGTTACCCTCTGTAGCAAAATCATCGGTGTCCAGCAGAGTAACCTGTCCGTGTTGTAAGGTAGGCAGGTGGTGAAGAGGGCTAATTCTATTCTTTTTGACCATTCTCACCCTCTTCCTTAGGAGTTGTGGTCTCTCCCCTCTGGTACCCGGTTCAGATTCCCCTCAGTTAAGTCCATGATAGAGATGAGCCAAAGGAGCAACGCTCCAAGCTGTATTCTCTCCATTTGTCTTCCCGTTATCTCAACTATGCTGGGTTCTCCATGCTCCTGAGTGTAGTGAACACAGACTGGTTTGTCTCAGCATAAACACGCACACGCACACACACACACACACACACACACACACACACACACACACACACACACACACTTGAGTTTGATTTGAAACATTTCGAAACATCTGCACAGTCCGGCAACATACGTCATTACACAAAATTTACCAACCAGGGACAATTGCCAGAGCGGAAGGGCCGTTTCTTAAAAAGTTTAACATAACTATTTCCTGGTGGGAGGGAGCCAGTTCTCACTGGAAGCTCGGTCTGAGCTCTCCCAGAGCTGGGCTTGTCTGCACATGTAATTCTGCTGTGAAGAGTGAATAAACCACTCACTGATTTAAAGAGTAGCCTCTTGGTCTTTTACCTCCTGAAGCCGTGTTAAGACAAAAGGTCCGACAGATACAAACATTCACACATTCCCTCAGCCATGGCCCTCCTTAATGCAGGGAAAAGGAGGTGACTATTGATATTCATTTATTTATTTACTTATTTACTGCTGGTTTTGTATTACACTGTGAATAATGTTCTTTTGTAAGATTTGATTCAGTTGTAAATTGTCAAATTTAAATTTTTTGTTTATGGAGATGGCTCAACGGTTCTTCTTCTGTTGTTGTGATTGCGTCATGACCAGCACAAAAGCGTGCCCCCTTGTGTGTGTTTTTATTTCATTGCAGCTTTGATGTTCTGCCTATCATGGACATAGTGCAGTTGTACCTCTTTTAGTGTCTGTTACCATGCTGCAGCACAATTTGCCCTCTGTGGGAAGATAACGTTTAACTTTACTTTAAAAACCTGGGTGGCTGAAAACTATCTGAAGCTTTTTTTATTCCTGTTTGTTCGGGGGTGGGTGTTTGTCATCTCTCCTCACTGACCCATTCCATTAAATCCATGGAGGTTTTATTCAATTCAGCGGGGAAATTTGACATCAATCACATCTGCACTGTCTGCAAACTCAAATCAAATCTCTGAACTCCTGAGCAGGAGAAGCTTATTTTCCCTGCTGTGGTTCCAAACCGCAAGACTGTCAGACCTTTTCTGAGACGGTAAGTCGCAGTATGAGGGTGATAAAGGATCATTTATTTCAATCGAAATCTTACAGATTATTGCTTCAATAAAGCCCTTGAATTGATATTCTGAGTTGTTGTCAGTTGATTTTCTGAATGACCAGTGATGTCAGGACTAATGAATGCAGTGCTTAAGCAGACAGAGTGGTAAATAGTGGCATTCTGCAGATGCCTGATCTGCCTGTATGGCTCTGGTGTGAAGGTAAAAACATCAGCAACGTTGCAGCAGCAGACGATATTCAGTTACTACTCTTCTGTTTCAGGTCCTATTTGCAGTTTCTTATTTACTTAAATACATTTTTTAATTTGTTTACTATTTTTGCATTGCGGGCGGCACGGTGGTGCAGTGGTCAGCACTGTGGCCTCACAGCAAGAAGGTTCCAGGTTTGAGTCCCAGCTCCAGCACAGGATCTTCCTGTGTTGAGTCTGCATGTTCTCCCTGTTCCTGTGTGGGTTCTCTCTGGTACTCCAGCTTCCTCCCACAGTCCAAAGACATCAAGAGGGGACGAGGCTGATTGATACTCTAAACTGACCGTAGGTGTGACTGTGAGTGTGAATGGTTGTCTGTCTCTATGTGTTGGCCCTGTGATGGAGTGGTGACCTGTCCAGGGTAAACCCCGCCTCTCGCCCGTAGCCGCTGGGATAGGCTCCAGCCCCCCCGCAACCCTTAACAGGAACAAGCGGAAGACAATGAATGGATGGTTGGATGGATGGATGAATTTTTGCATTGTAAATGTTTCTTTGATTGCCTGACTAGCACTAATTAATTCATCTTAACAATGACCACCAGCAGGGGAGGCAGAACTTACATACACTCATGTAACTGAACAGGATTTACAATCCACAATCTCAGTAATGTGTCAAGTATCCAACTAATCACTAAGAACAGCCAGCGTCGACTTCCTGCCAGAGCTCAGGAAGCTTCACCTTCCTCCCCAGCTGATGCTTTTCGTTCAGACGTTTCCTCACTTATCGCTGTCGACTTCTTCCGATTTGTTGCCCTCCAGAGCCAGACACGAGCACAGAGAATCTCTGCAGATTTCTCACAACTGTTGTCATGACCTGCAACAACATCTTTAAACATAAACCCCCCCAAAACCACAGTATCCCTGAACTGGATCTTTAACCATGAACCATGAATTAAACATGATGACCTTCACGCAACACTACAGGGAGGCCCCACTTGAAAACTCCTGGCCCAGCAATTATGTACTGCCTATCTCTTATAAAACTCAGTGCAGGCTATGTATGCTGCACACATACCTGTGCGTGTTCTACATAGCTCACACCTGCACTGAATAACTTCAACGTTAACCACGCAGCGATTCCGGCATTCCCCCCGGAACTAGATTGTTTTTTTCTCACACTCTGGCTTGCAGCCTATCACACCTCCAAGTTGCTGCATCACCTTTGAAACAGAAACTGAGATGAACTCTCAGAAACTTGCTTTATTCTTTATTCATAAACAACATGAGAGGGGCAACAGTAATCACGGTTAGTAATTTCCTTGCAGATGATAATAAACATCAACATTTAAATTACATCATAAATACTAATAATTTCATAGTTTTCCTTATTTTCTAATTCCTCTTTCTTTTGGCAGTTGACTGGACTTGAACTGCATCAATAAACCTGGAAAGCAGCAGATAGTGCTTGTTTGTTTTGTGTTCTGTGAGCAACAGAGCTCGAACTCAACTGTTAAACAAACAACAAAACACAGCCAAAAAAACAACCCTATTTTTTTGTGTATCTGTACTGAAAGTGAAAGAAACAAACGCTGAACTTCCTCTGCAGAGGTTATCCTTTCTCCCAGCGCCTCTAAACATGTCAAGAGAAAACCTTTAAAATACGGATATCATAATTGCAGTCTTGGTGGTCTGAAAATGATAATGATGATCTTGGTGTTTTAACCCCGACCTCAGTGCATGAAAGTTGAATAATAATCAGTTCGAGAAATATACAGTACTTTTGTGAATAGCAGCTGGGAGGCGAAAGTAATGTGCAAACGTGGTAATCTGCAATACTGTCAACTAACCACGTTTGAGAGACTCGATGGAACACCTGGTTACAAGACATCATGTTTTTTATATTAGAATCAGGGTTCCCACGGTCATGGAAATCCTGGAAAAGTCATGGAAATTGAAAATGTCATTTTCCAGGCCGGGCTGCACGGTGGTGCAGTGGTTAGCACTGTGGCCTCACAGCAAGAAGGTTCCGGGTTCGAGTCCCGGCTTGGGCACGGGATCTTTCTGTGTGGAGTTTGCATGTTCTCCCCGTGTCTGCGTGGGTTCTCTCCGGGTACTCCGGCTTCCTCCCACAGTCCAAAAACATGCAATTGGGGACTAGGCTGATTGAATTCTCTAAATTGACCGTAGGTATGAATGTGAGTGTGAATGGTTGTTCGTCTCTCTATGTTGGCCCTGCGATGGACTGGCGACCTGTCCAGGGTGTACCCCGCCTCTAGCCCGTTGATGCTGGGATAGGCTACAGCCCCCCGCGACCCTTAATGTGTAGGAATAAGCGGAAGATGACGATGGATGGATTTTCCAGGCCTGGAAAAGTCATGGAATTTCGTAAATTCAATGAAAGTTTTGGAAAAGTCATGGAATTTTAGTATCTCGTTTACACAACTACAATGTTCTGTTAAGTTACTATTTGAATTATTTCCGAAGTATGCCTTTGGCTTCACACGCTCATCACTACTGTTTACTGTTGCCATGGCAGCGCCCTGTGTGGCTGCGGCCACGCTAGCTCCCGATAGAGCTAACCCAGGCTCTCGTGGAGTGACACCGACCGAGTTTTTTTTTGTTTTTTGTTTTTTTTTTTGGCCGTGAAAAAGGGGGGGCGTGATTGGAAGTCGGGACACTGGGCTTTTCCGGCGGGACCAATCAGAATTTGCTATATTCCGGGATGTTCCGCGCAATCCGGGACTGTTGGCAACCCTACATAGGCTACATGTCTGCATTTGGCGGTTTCCTTTCGGATGAGTTCGAGTAGTTGTTATAAAAGTTAGAAAATGCCAGGTAAATGTTCATTTAATTCTGCCTGGTTAAGTAGTGAGAAATATAAAAAAAATGGTAAGGAGTGGATAGTGACGCCTCGCGAGCGAGATGTAAGTTGTGTAAAAAGAGTTTTGATGTGAGCAACATGGGAGAGGCAGCTCTTGCTAGTCATGCAAAAGGCGTGAAGCACATTAAGTGTGAAAGTATGGCTGGAGAAGGCTCGCTCGACAGTTACTTCGGTACCCGCGGAGCACAAGGAGTGAGTGCAACAGCAACACCTCAGTGTCACCAAACGACGTTAAAACTGACACCGGCTTCGATCGCTTCGGCAGCATCTAGTGCCGAAATCCTGTGGGCTCTGAAGGTGGCGACATCGCATTACTCCTACAATTCCAGCGGCAACATTGGACCACTATTCTCGAAAATGTTTCCGGACAGTGAAATTGCGAGGAAGTTTTCGTGTGGCAGCACAAAGGTAGCCTACCTCAGCACATTTGGTATTGCACCTTACTTTAAATCTCACTTAGTTAGACAGATATCTAAACAGTCTGGCTACTGTGCCTTATTTGATGAATCATTGAATCGCGAGCTACAGAGAAAACAGTTGGACTTACACGTCAGGATATGGGACTGTGGAACTGTTCAGACCAGATACATCAGCTCCGAATTCTTTGGGCACGCTACCGCAAGAGATGTGGTGGATAAATTGAGCCTTGTGCTAGGTGACATTGGGCTGAAAAACCTTGTTCAGGTATCAATGGATGGTCCTCACGTTAATTGGAAAATATATGACTTGCTGCAAAACGAGCCGCTTGCTGACATCAACCGATCTCTCCTGAACATTGGCTCATGCGGATTACACATTATGCACAATGCATTTCGTGGCGGTGCTAAGGCCACGGGGTGGGAAGTTGACCATACTCTCAACAGCATGTACTGGCTCTTCAAGGACAGCCCTTACCGCCGAGAGGATTTCACAAAAGTAACCGGCAGCAACACGTTCGCCTTTAAATTCTGCCAGCACCACTGGATAGAAAATGTGGATGTATGCGACAGGGCTCTGTCCATTTTGCCGGATTTGCTGCGCTACGTGGAGGCGGCCAAGGGACGGGTCATCACTGAACCAAAGTGCAAGTCCTACGAAGAAGTCAAAAAGCAGGCTTCAAACAACATTTTCCCTGTGCATGTGGCAATATTTTCCAGCATTGCCAAACAGCTCACTCCATTTATGACGACCTATCAGACAGATTCACCCATGCACCCCTTCATGACTGGAGACATGAACAAACTAATCAAAGGTACGTTTTAACATTATTAACACCACATTGAGTTTAATTTGTTTTGATTAAAAAAAATTATTAAATATAATAAAGTAGGTTATCCTGATAATAGCATCAGCATTTCACAATGCTTTAATTTTTGCTTTGTACCATTTAGAAAATACTACAATACTTTATTGGCGAAATCTACATAGTCCACAACTATTAATGACATGTTCAACCAACTATATACTATAATTTTTTTTTAGAATAATATAATATCCAATGCCAGGATGTGATGTGCGCACATACACTCACTCACTCACATCCACGTACACACACACACACTCACTCACTCACATCCACGTACACACACACTCACTCACTCACATCCACGTACACACACACACTCACGCACATCCACGTACACACACACTCACTCACATCCACGTACACACACACACACTCACTCACTCAATCCACGTACACACACACTCACTCACTCACTCACATCCACGTACACACACACACACTCACTCACTCACATCCACGTACACACACTCACTCACTCAAATCCACGTACACACACACACACACACTCACATCCACGTACACACACACTCACATCCACGTACACACACACACACACTCACTCACATCCACGTACACACACACTCACTCACTCATCCACATACACACACACTCACATCCACATACACACACACTCACTCACATCCACGTACACACTCACATCCACGTACACACACACTCACTCACATCCACGTACACACACACTCACTCACATCCATGCACGCACACACACACAAACACACACAAACACTCTCACATCCACACACACACTCACTCACTCATATCTACACTCTTGCGCGCGCACACACACACTCACTTACATCCACGTACACACTCACTCACTCATCCACATACACACACACACACTCACATCCACGTACACACACACTCACTCACATCCACGTACACACACACACACACTCACTCACATCCATGCACGCACACACACACACAAACACTCTCACATCCACACACACACTCACTCACTCATATCCACACTCTTGCGCGCGCACACACACACACACACCATTCTGCCATCGGTTCACATTTGCGCTACAATGTCTAAGTTAATGTGTATGTTTACTTAATCTAACAGTTGTATTGGACTGTATCATAATTTGTCATGTTGAGGTGTCAATGTAAACAACCTTTCTGTGTTAATTTCATATTTCTTCTTTCTTTCATAAGGGCTAATGGAGAGGTTCATGAAGGACACAGCGCTAAAAGAGGCTACTACCATGCAGAAGCTTCTCCAGATCAGCATCAACAATCCTTCACTCCACAAGGATGCTTCCAAAATTGACATTGGCTTCCAAGCAGAAACATTCATCAGACAACTCAGAGGCTCTGACAAGATCACAGAAAGGCAGGTTCTCGATGTTAGAATGGAGACCAAAACTTTTCTTGTAGAACTTCTGACTAAACTCCTGCATAAGGCACCAGTAAATCGCCTGCTGGTGAGAAATATGCAGTGCCTAGATCCCAGGATGATGGCTTCTAAGAAGAACCAATGTGTTGAGAAGATGAAAAGTATCCTGCATACCTTGGCCGCCGCTAACCAAGTGGATGTTTCAATTTGTGACAAAGTGCTGCAGGAATTTAGAGAGTTCCTTGATGTTGCTGCGGCATCATCAGCGTTTGCTGATTTTGACCATACATCTGACCGCGTTGACACACTGCTCTATGAGAACATTGCTTCCAAGTCTGCATGGAAAAATCTTTGGCATGTGATACAAATTCTCTTGGTCATGTCCCACGGACAAGCCAGTGTCGAACGAGGGTTTTCTGTGAATAAGCAAGTCATGGTAGAGAATATGAAGGAAGAATCAGTGGTTGCACAGCGTGTGATTGCTGATAGCATTAGGGCAGCAGGTGGCCTTGAGAAAATTGTCGTCACCAAAGAGCTTCAAATGTCTGCTGCAAGTGCCAGACAAAGGTATCTGGCATACCTTGATGACCAGAAGAAGGTAAACGAAAGTAAAACAAAAGCTTCAAAGAAGAGGAGCCTCGTGGATGAACTCAAAGAACTTAGGCAAAAAAAAATGCGTCTTGAGTCTGACATTCAACAGCTTGAGAAGTCAGCTGATGAACTGGCTATGAAGGCTGAAGCAACGCGCAGTATAGCATTTGTTGTTCAGTCAAACAGCCTGTGGCACTCAGCCAAAGAAAAGAGAGCGAGCTTATCAGCTTTGGACAAGGACATTGAGTGCACAAAGAAAAAAATGGAAGAGTAATCCAGATGATTGTTTTGATTGTTACAGTTGTCTGTTTGCTGAGGGATCTTTTGTGAACAAATGGACAAGTAGTCCACGTAGATTAATGTTGAATGTTTTTTCACACCTTCACAGGTTACGAACAGACCGGAGAAATGTTTCAATGCAGTGTTCTGTTGCATTATGTTGTAATGTAATGTGTTATATGCATAAGTATTGTGAGTACAATCTTTAGCTTTAGGCTACAGTCTAGGTGTTGGCTCTAGGAATTGTTATATTCAGAACACTGGTGGGAGCAGCGGGGACTTTATTGAATAAAGTGCTTATCTGCAAACATCAGTTGCATGTGTTAATCTGTTGTTAGCCATTAATTAATTTAAATACAGTCATTCACATGCCATACTTTGGTTGTGCCATGACGATACACCGTGAGGGGTTTTGTTTAATAGCCACTACAGTATGCATTGACAGTATTTTGAATGTTTAAAAAATATAACATACCATAAGGTGAGTGAAAAGGGTTAACATTTCATATTTAGGCCGAAAAGTATGCTGAATTCTACACATGTAGCGTGCCGTTCAGTCATGGAAAATTCACTTTAGGTCATGAAAAAGTCATGGAAAAGTTTTGAAATTTTGTCAGTGAAAAAGAGTGGGAACCCTGTAGAATTAAATTGTTCTTACTTTTACTAGTTATTTCAAGAAAACTTGGACTGGCGACAAGTAGAAGTAAACAAGTAATTCACTAAATATCTACGCAGCTCTTGATTCTGACCCGCGTTCGTTGACGTAAGTGTGTCACGAGAGAAAGAGAAAGTGAAACCTAACGATGACCGTCGGAGAGATTCGTGCGGTTTTTAAAGTAATGGAGATTTACAGTGGCTCGCACCTGCCGTGAACCCACGTGGATCACCGAGACACACCACCCGTGTCACTGTGCAACCTTGAACTTTTCCCTACTTGCTTTCCAATAATTGCCTTCTACACCTCTCAATGATGTACTTGGTTGCACACACACACACACACACACACACACGGTCTCACCGCTCCTGGGTCTCCGGGACAAACCAACTGAACGAGAGTCGCCGGGGGCGCCGTCATGAAGTCCGTGGTGTGATCTCCGGTCCGACGGAGTAACAGTCCGCAATCATTTGTTCATCTCACGGGAGACGGTGAGGCCGGTGTCCCTCATCGAATTGATGTAAAACCATTACTGATACCGGAGGCGAGTTTGAGCGCGGTCCATAGATCGCTCCAAGGAGTCTCTCTCTCTCTCTCACACACACACACACACACACACACCCATCTATGTTCACTCCCCCGATTAGTCACTTTGAACCGGTCAAGTGTTTGTGGCATTAACAAGCTGTCCGCTGGTTTCATTGATCAGAGTGAACAAGTGTCAAGTTATTTTGATAAACTTTGTGTTGCACTGACGCCAACCCCCGCCCCCCCCAACCAAAAAAATCCTGTTAAGCTGCAGGCCAATGTCTCAGCACAGAGCACACGCGCGCACGCCACTTTATTTGGCACACCCCCGTTTATATGTTACACTTGCTGAAAAAAATAACGCAGTGCATAACAATTTGAGGAGAGAAATTAGCAGTGACATGCGGTCAGGGGAGGCAAGTGAGCCCTCATGGAAAGAAAAAAAGGTAAATTGAAAAAAAAATGTAATTACTGTATTTATCCTTTGATTTGTACGATAAAGTTATTTTGCTTTTAAGAAAACCAGTTTGAAGTTATTTTTTATTCAAAATCACCGATTTTTCATACTTATCGTTCAAATACTGAGAAGAGACGTGCGGTGAGGCACCAGGCAGCTGCGCCTCACCAGGGACTGCGCAATGACTCGGCTAACTGTGCTGCTTGCTACGCAGGGAGCCCGTATTGCTGTCTCTTTCTATGTCGCTGTTAAAATGTTCAAGTACTTTTGCTATATAAGCTACATTTCTATAGTTTAGCCGGTGAATATAATGTATAGTGTTTTTGTCGAAAACTGTACGAGTGTGTAACGTGTTTCTTGTGCTGAGCGATCCCAAAACGGCTGAGAAAAGGTGCCGGGTGAGGCACGCAGTTCTCCCGCCTCACGGAGGAGGCGCTAGTGAGCCCAGGGATTCTGCTTGCGCCTCCTCGCTCCGCTGCAGAGTAAGTGACAGCCAGCTACAATTTACTGTAAGGAAAGTCAAGTGCAGTCATTCGGTTATTTTTTTTTCTCTCCTGAGTGGCCGTAATGTCACAATGGAGGATTACATTTCTAAGCTAAAACAATTTTCTAAATTGGATTTTCAATCGAAGCAGGAGGTTCACGCTAAAGTATCCAAAGCGCTGAAGAAGCAACGCCAGACAGAAGCCAAAACATGGAGAACATTTTTTTGTGTTTTTTATTATTAAATGCAGTTTTTTTCATATGTTTACAGATCTTATTGTGATGAAGTCAGTGCCTCACCAGCCATGAACCTCACCGCACGTCACTGGAAATTAGTGCTGCAGAATTTGAGTCTGAATTTTATTGCTGACAATATACAATTGTGAATCCTAGTCTCCAGACTAAAGCACACATTAATAATAATAATAATAATAATAGTAATAATGATAATAATAATAATGATAGTAATAATAATAACTGGTTAAATCGCCTGAAAAAAGTGACAGGTAAACATTATAATTCCCATATATGACTTGGCGTATCGTCACCATCGTTAAATAATCGCCTACGTCCTTTTTATCTCAAGTTTTTCAGAAAACACACAAAAAAATGGAGACAAAATATCACGAGTAGTTGAGTCAGGCAAAAAAATTGTCGTAAAATGATCTGGGCAATTATTTTAAGAAGGTGACGATATCTGTCAGCCAAATTAAAATCCCCAAGTATTTTTTTTTCTACTCACGTGGATGCAAGGGAGAGAATCTTTTTAACATTTCTCCATGTTGACCAGAGCAGCATCACAGCTAGAACTTGAATACACCTTACGGTGATACTTGGACACGTCATCGGTGATTAACCCGGGGTCACAGGGTGTTTCGGGTCTTTAATAATCATACACCCTCGCCCGGGCGACCCAGCCGGGGCTGATCAATCCCCGGCTTGTGTCCAAGTAGCGCACCACGGATCCCCCCTACGGATCCACAGCCACCGCGAGGCCTTTTCTGCGGCCTCGAGGATGTTCTTGGTGGCTCTCCTCAACTGCAGTCCTCTAACTCCAAGGAGTTTGAGCACTCTCTGGAGTGAATGTCCTGCGAATCCTCTGCACCCGATTTCGACTGGCTCGCAGCGGGCTCTCCAGCCATTGCTCCGGCACTCTGTGGTGAGCTCAGAGTATTTGGCCCTCTTACGCTCATTGGCCTCATCAGTCCGGTCCTCCCAGGGGACAGTCAGTTCCAGCAGGACCACTTGCTTGGTGGACTCCGATGTTAACACCATATCTGGGCGGAGTGAAGTGGTAGCTATGTTAGCTGGGAACTTGAGTTGCCTTCCCAGGTCAACTTGGAGCTGCCAGTCACGGGCGGTAGCGAGGAGTCCTCCTGAGGAGTTGGGCTGGTGTTTTGCCTTCTGCCCCGCTTTAACGAAAGTGATTGACTGCTTCGGGGCGACCTGGGTCTTGCTGTTCTGTATCGCTGTGCAGATGGAATCCGCCAAGGATTTAAGAACTTGGTCGTGGCGCCAGCGATACCGCCCCTCTCCTAACGCCTTTGGGCAGCAGCTCAGAATGTGCTCCATGGTGCCCCTCCTCTGGCACAACTTGCACTCAGGCGTATCTGCCAGGCCCCAGGTGTGCAGGTTGGCCGGGCTTGGGAGGACGTCGTAGACTGATTGAATGAGGAACTTTGTGCGCAGAGGTTCAGCTCTCCAGAGCTCTGCCCAGGTGAGTTTGCGGGGTTCTGCATGCTCCCACCTTGTCCACGCCCCTTGCTTGGACATGCCGACCATCTTGCTGCAGCGTTCTTCCTCCACCTCAGCACGTATCTCCTCTTGGACCAGTTGGCGCTTCTCCTTTCCATGAGCGTGGTCGTAGCGTGGCTTGGGAAAGCTACCAAGGCCTGCCCTCCCCATTGCCACGGTTCCAACCAAGGTTTTATGCCTCAGCCTTGCCTCCGCTCCTGCTGAGTCTCTGTACATCATCACCTCTCTGGAGCGGGTGACTTTGAACTCCTCTGTTAGTCCACTGAACGGGAGGTGCAGCTTGGTGGAATGGCCATACAGGGCGATGCTGCTTAAGGACCGAGGGAGCCCCAGCCATCTCCTGAGAAATTGGCTGATGGTCTTCTCTAGTGCCTCTACCGTTGTCATGGGTACCTCGTAGACTAACAGGGGCCAGAGTATTCTAGGCAGGACTCTGTGCTGGTACATCCAGGCCTTGAACTTTCCTGGGAGACCGGATTTGTCGATGGCTGTGAGCCAAGAAGACAGGTCACTCTTGGTCTGCTGAACTGCTGCTGCATCCTTCAGGGAGCTGTCAAAGATTTTACCCAGGCTCTTGACAGGTTTTTCGGTCACTGTTGGAATCTTGGTCCCTCCCAATGTAAAGCGGAACTGATCGGCCACTTTACCTTTTTTCAGGACCAGAGACCTTGACTTTGCTGGCTTGAAGCTCATCTTCGCCCATGAGATAAGCTGCTCAAGCCCCTGAAGGAGCCACCTGCACCCAGGCACAGATGTAGTCATCACTGTTAAGTCGTCCATAAAAGCTCTTATGGGCGGCTGCCGGGTCCCAGATCTTGACTTGGGCCCTCTGCATTCTACCTCCGCCGACTTAACAATCATGTTCATGGCCAAGGAGAAGAGTGACACCGAGATGGTACAGCCGGTGATTATGCCCTTCTCCAGGCGGTGCCAGGCAGATGTTAGCAGCTCATGACTATTAAGGGAAGGATGTTGTTAATTAATCTGGGTGTTGCTAATAAATCAGTGCCTGGTAACACGGCGAGGATGCTGATACTGTAACGTTAGTGAGTCAGCGTGTCAGTTTGAAAAGTTACATGTCAGCATTCAGAGGAAGTCCTCGGGGTGGAGGGAGTCAGGAAGCTCATAATTCGAGTCACTTAATCACGAGAGTCAGAAATGCAAGAGCCCAGGCAGGAGTTCTCCAAACTCCCGGCTCAGGAAAAAATTTCCACCCCGAAATACATACGTAGCACACAGCAGGACCAGGCCTGTTCAAACACAACTGTGTGTACATAGATTTATAATTACATTTTTTATGGCAACAAGTGTATCATTTTTATATTTAGCAGCAACACTGTAAATAAAAAAGTCCTTGATTACTAAAGATGATTAAAAAGTCCTTGATTACTTATCAAAAACCCTGTAAAGACGATTAAAACGTCCTTGATTCACTGTAAAAAACGAACAAACAAAAAAACTCAGTCAACTTGTTGTAAGTTTAAAAAGTAAATGTTCCGATGTCCTAAGTATTTTAAGTTGATGGGAAATGTTGAAGTTATTACGCAACATGTTGAAGTTTGTGTCATGGTTCAGACTTCTTTTCCAAAATTACCTCAACTTTTCCCCTCGAGTTCAAGTTTAGACTCTCAGGCAATCAAGGACACCAACGTTTTACAACAAATTGCTTTTTTTTTGTAGTGAATTTTTGTTACGCTTAAACCTTTTTTTTTTTTGTAAAAATTTCCAATCATATTGGACGACCACTAAAGTGATGTTCATAGCGGGGGTATCAGGTTTGTTTTTCCAGCTCAGATGTTTCTGTCGTGACTGTGTAAACACCTCACGTGGAATCTGATCCCATCATATCAGATCAAGGCCACACAAAGTCCTAAATCAGATCCAAGTCTGATTTATTGCCATGTGACCTCAGTCTGAAAAGTCAAATCAGAATCCAGTCCACACTGACCTGACAATCCTGAACGGATAAAGCTGCTGCTGGACAAAGATGTTGGAGCTCGTGAATTACTGCTGCATGACCTCTGCGGTGTTTATTGGTGGTTTTCTTTTTTTCTTTTTTCTTTTTTTTTGTTATTGGTGGTTTTCTTCTCTGTGTGTCAGCGCCACCAAGAGGGCTCAACTTCTACAAGACAGTGAGCTGCCTGTTGCCTCATTAGTCTTGTTCTTTTGGGCCTGCAAGCCACTTCACACTGGAATCTGACCTCACACGTTGAAATAATAAATGTAAACTCCTGAACAAAAACTCATGCAGGAACTGAGTATGAAGCACTGCTGTGTGAGCTGGAGTCGTCCTCGTCAGTCAGATAAATGTGATGAGGTGAGTGAAGGTGAGGTGTTCAATCAGTATCGTTTCCCATCCGCTACACAATTCTTTTTGGGAGTTTATCTGCACGTTAGATTCATATAATTTCGGTTTCTTAATAAAACAGTCGATTTGCATTCACCTCGCACTCTCATTTCAGAAAATTTCATTTGGAAATGAACAGAAGGCTCGGTCATCCGGGAGCGATCATGGCAACCACGTCTCTCACTTCTTCAGCATGGACCAAAAGCTTGTGCAGATGTTCCTCTTAAATTCTTC